>NC_140500.1:37392088-37822088 GCF_964271855.1 Acomys minous | reverse complement strand
ATGACCTTGTGCCTCCAGGGCTGTGTCTTTGGCACTTAGATTTTTGCTGACTCTGGATTAACTTTCTAAAAGCATTGGCTCCTTTGCCATGAATGAAGCTAAGAGGATACCCACTGTGGCTCACCTTGTGCTAGTTCCTGATGTCTGTAAATACCATGCTGAGGCTAGATACACAACCCTCCCCCAAACCACAAGATAAGTACTTGGAGACAAAATATAGTCTTTACTTATGAGTCTTCTCAACTGGTACCTTTGTCTAATATATAGCACTGTATCTGACCTATTTTTTGTTTGGAATGTCCCCTATAGACCCATGTGTATAGGCTTGACCCTCAACCCATGAAACTGTTGGAAAGTAGTGGAACTTTAGGGGCTGGGGCCTACTGAAATGAGGTTAGGTCATTGGGATGAGGGATGGATGCCTGTGAAGGCAAATATTTGGGAATCTGGATTTTTCCTCTTTGTGTTCTGGCCACCATGAAATAAATTGTTCCCCCTACCTTATGCTCATATAATCCTTAGTGTGCTTAGCATTCTTGAAAGCATTGTGTATTCACTATAGTATGACATCAAAAGCAACAAGGCCAAGAGGCCATAGACTGAAAAGTCTGAAACTATAGGCCAAAGTAAACCTCTTCCATATAAACATTTTGTCCTAGAAGTTCAAAATTGAGTAGTCCATATATGCCCATATGAAAAAATAAGTCAGTTTCATGCTAGATCTTTAAGACAGCTTTTCCTTAAATGGCTATAGTACACACAGAGGGTTAGTGTTGATTTCTCAGAATATCAAAATCTACATCTATTCAATTACCTTATACAAAATGGCAGTATTTGTGTGTGTGTGTGTGTGTGTGTGTGTGTGTGTGTGTGTGTGTGTGTACTGAGTTTGACATGAACTCTAGTGTGATCATATTTGACTACCTCCTCTTGGTGGGGAGGCCTGATGGCACTCAAAGAAAGAATAAGCAGGCTACCAAGATGAGACTTGATAGCCTATGACCATATAGTGTGGGAGGGGGTCTCCTTCAGTCATAGACCTAGGGGAGGAGAATAGGGTGAAAGCAGGAGGGAGGGAGGAATGGGAGGATACAAGTGATGGGATAACAATTGAATTGTAATCTGAATAAATTAATAAAATTAAAATTAAAAAATTACTGTTTGAAATACTTGCTTGAGGTGCATATAAACACATACACAACATTCATGAAATTTGTGTTGGGCTTATGGTAGCATTGCCAGCAATTTCTGAAATATCTTTAATTATACTTTTGCCATTTTATACTATGCATTTATTCCACACCATATTTTTAGCATTAGTTACCATTTAATCAAAATATAGATAAATTCTGAAAAATTTAGATATCCATCTGTTTTAATTTTTATGTGAAAATAGACACATAAAGTTCAATTCACCTTTAATAAATGGTAAAAAATATATGTATATCAAAGAATTATTTTTAAAGTATAATTCTTTATGAGTTATTATTAGTAAATGTTTTATTTCTATATCTATTTTTTCATATCTGTATATCTAGCTTCATGCGCAATTTCTCAAGTGAAAATGGGATGCTGGAGGAGAAAAATTAGTATATATACTGGATTAGCAAATAGCAAGCAAAGATTCAGTCACTGGGCTGTGGCAAGAGCTCAGTTGGTCAAGCACTTGAGCCATGAACATGATCACCTGAGTTTGAGTCCTAGAAGTAACGCTTTTAAGAAAATGAACCATGTTTTTAATAGCTGAGTAGTATTCCATAGTGTATATGTACCACAGTTTCATTATCCATTGTTCTACTGAGGGACACTTAGGCTGTTTCCATGTTCTAGCTATTATGAATAAGGCTGCTATGAACATGGCTGAGCAAATTTTCTTGTTGTGTGCTGGAGCATCTTCTGGGTATATTCCAAGGAGTGGAATAGCTGGGTCTTGAGGAAGCCCTATTCCCAGTTTTCTGAGATAGCACCAGATAGATTTCCAAGGTGGCAATTGGCAGAACATTCTCGACAGTTGAGTGGAGAGTGGGATATGACTTTCTCACGTACTCTGGTGTCTCATATTTGACCATGTCCCCTGGAGGGGGAGACCTGGTGGCACTCAGAGGAAGGATAGCAGGTTACCAAGAAGAGACTTGATACCCTATGAGCATATACAGGAGGAGGAAGTCCCTCAGGAACAGTCATAGGGGAGGGGAATAAGGGGAAAATGGGAGGGAGGGAAGAATGGGAGGATACAAGGGATCGGATAACCATTGAGATGTAACAAGAATAAATTAATAATAATAATAATAATAAAAAGAAAGTGAACCAGACATGGTGGTCTGCCCTTCTAATTCCAGTGCTGAGGAGATGGAGAGAAACAATCTCTGGTGCTACTAGGCTAGCATGTCTAATTTGCAAAATCTAGGAAAGTGGCATAATATGGAGAACATATTATGGTGGACATTACAAATTGAAGATGCTTGGAGAATATTTTTCTGTCTTGAACACAGGAAGACCTCTCTTCTCTCTCTCTCTCTCTCTCTCTCTCTCTCTCTCTCTCTCTCTCTGTGTGTGTGTGTGTGTGTTTGTGTGCCACAGTGTGCATGTGCATAAACACACACACAAGAAGATGCATATGTACAATCGGAGGTCATGGTAGATTGTATCTTTGGATATAGAACCACTACATACAGAGAGCTAACTGTATACTAATTTCTTTTTCAACTGTTCCATAAAACATACATGTTATTGCAAAGCAGGAGAATCAAGAAACTTAAAACACAATTGGTCCAGGAAGTAGCTATTATGTTTCTGTATTTGTAATGTATAAAGAAATTTATCTGTTTACAAGTGACTACACAGAGTGGGAGGTAATTAATATGCCTTAGTTTTCCAAGGCCCTTACTGGGATCTATAGTTGCTGTCCCCTTTGGGTGATGTAGAATTCTTTATATGTAATAAATTATACTCCTCTATTATCAAAGCTCTGTATATACTCCTTGCCTTCCAACTGAACTTAAGGTGTTGGCCATGAGCCACACATTTACCAGATAAAATTGATTTGTGGAAAACAGCCTCATTTCACCCCCAACTATTTACTGGTAGATTTAGTTAAATCTCTGGCAAAGTTCTTGGGGCAAATCTCCTTATGAAAGGAAACTCTGGTACTTAGAGTAGGTAAAATTTGATTCCTAGAGCCAGAAATATTGCCTGAGATTATATTTAATACACTGGTTGATGTTATGTTGCATGGATTTTTCTCCTCTTCACAATTCAGACCCAGGCATCATGAGATGAATTTGGCAATATTCCTTCTGTCTTAATTTTGTGGTATAATTTGAGGCCACACTCACCCTGACACTCAAACTACACAAAGACTCAATAAAGAAAGAAAATTTTAGACCAATTTCCCCTATGAGTATTGATGTTAAAATACTCAATAAAATATTTTCAAACCAAATCTGAGAACACATAAAACACATCATCCACCATGGTCAAGTAGTATTCATCCTTGGGATGCAGGGATGGCTCAACATATGAAAATCATCAATGTAATCCACTATGGAAAAAGCTGAAAGAAAAAAGCCCACATAATCATCTCATTAGATGCAAACAAAACAAAACAAAACAAACAAACAAAAACAAAACAAAAAAAACCTTTGACAAAACCCAACACCCTTTGATGATAAAATTCTTGCATAGAATAGAAATACAATGAACATATATAAACAGAATAAAGACAATTTACAGCAAAACTCAATTCAAATACATAGCCAAATTCAAATTACATGGGAAGAATCTCAAAGCAATCCCACTAAAATTAGCAACATGAAAAGGCTATTTCTCCATATTTATTCAATATAGCACTTGAAGTAATAGGAGC
Source organism: Acomys minous (assembly GCF_964271855.1). Classification (NCBI taxonomy): domain Eukaryota; kingdom Metazoa; phylum Chordata; class Mammalia; order Rodentia; family Muridae; genus Acomys; species Acomys minous. The sequence goes on along the minus strand of NC_140500.1, from coordinate 37,818,223 downwards.
AATAAGACAACTGAAGGAGATCAAGGAGATACAAATTGAAAAGGAAATGTCAAATATCCCTACTTACAGATGATATGATAGTATATATAAGCACCATCAAAAATTCTAGTAGGGCAGTCATACAGCTGATACATACCTTTGGCAAAGTAACTGGATACAAGATTAATTCAAAGAAAATTTGTAGTCCTCCCACATGCAAATGATAAAAGGACTGAGAAATAAATCAGAAAACAACACCCTTCACAATAACCACAAATAATATAACATATATTGGAGTAACTCTAGTCAAGCAAATGAAAGACCTGTATGATAAAACTTCAAGTCTTTGAAGAAGGAAGCTGAAGAAGATACCATATCAGCAGATGGAAAGATTTCCTATGTTCTTGGAACAATAAGATTAACATGCTAAAAATGGCCATTATACCAAAATAATCTACAGACTCAATGTAATCCTCATTAAATTCCAACACATTTTTTACAGAGGTTCAAAAGACAATACTCAACTTCAAATGGAAATACAAAAAACCTAGGATATAAAAAAACAATGCTGTACAATGAAAGAACTTTCAGAGATATGATCTTCTCTCATCTCATGCTGTACTACACAGCTATAGTAATAAAAAACTGCATGGTATTGTCATAAAAATAGATATGTTGATCAGAAGAATCAATTTGAAGACCCAGACAGAAGTCCACACACCTCTGGACACCTGCGTTTTGGTAAATAAGCCAGAAAGACATAGTTGGGAAAAAGACAGCATTTTCAGCAAAGGGTGCTAACAATATTTCCATGTAGAAGAATGCAAAAATCTTACATCCAAGTGGATCAAAGATTTCAACATAAAACCAGCTATATTGAACTTGATAAAAGAAAAAGTACAGAATATCCTTGAACACATTGGTACAGGGGAAAACTGAAGAGAACATTAAACATCAATAGCACAAGCACTAAGAGCAACAATTAATAAACGTGACCTCATGAAACTGAAAAGGACACAGTCAAAAGGAAAAAAAGCAGCTTACAGAATGGGAAAAGATTTTCATTAACTCCATACCTCAGAGAGGGCTACTACACAAACTATATTAAGAACTCAAGAGACTAGACATCAACAAACCGAATAATCCAATTAAAAATAGGATACAGATCTAAACAGAGAATTCTCAATAGAGGAATATCAAATGGCTGAGAAACAATTAAAGAAATGTTCAATATCCTTAGCCCTGAGAGAAATGCAAATCAAAACTATTTTGAGATTGCATCTTATACCTGTCAGAATGGCTAAGATCAATAACACAAGTGGCAGCACATGCTGGTGAGGATGTGGAACAAGGAGAACATTCCTCCATTGCTGGTGGGAGTGCAAACTTGTACAACCATTATAAAAGTCAATACAGTGGTTCCTCAGAAAACTGGGAATCAATCTACCTCACTACTCAGCCATACCTCTCTTGGATGTATACTGCTGGGAATGAGAACAGGAGCAATCAGATGGGCAGAAGAAATGGAGGTAGTAGGTACAGAGAAACATGACTAGAACTGGCAGGCACTTGCGGGATGATGTGGAAACTTAATGCAACAGAAACTCCAAGGATTCTATGAGGGTGATCTTAGCAAGGACTCCTAGTAATAGAGAATTTGGACCATAAAGGTTTCCAGTGGTGGAACTGACACATCAACCTAGCCACAAAATCTTTGACCTACAACCTATCTTGCCTGCAAGATGTGCTAGGGCAGTGACAGTACAAAACTTTTAGGAGTGACCAACCCATGACTGGCCTAATGTGAGGCCCACGCCATGAATGGGAGCCCATGCGCTACGCTGTTTGAATATCTAGGAAACAGAATGGATTGCTAAGAAAACCAGGGTGGAACCAAACACAACAGGCCCAAGAAAACAAATCAAGGGGGATACAAATAGGAAAGGGAGAAGTCAAAATATCATTCAATCTAAGTGACCCCCAATACTCTACCAGTTTACTCCTACAGCTGATAAACACCTTCAGCAAAATGGCTGGATACAAAGTCAACTCAAAAAAGTCAGAAGCCCTCCTGTATGAAAATAAAAAACGGGCTGAGAATAAAATCAAGGAAACCACACCCTTCACAATAGCCACAAATAATAACAAGTTTTTTGGTGTAACTCTAGCCAAGCAAGTGAAAGACTTGTAGGAAAAAAATCAAGTCTCTGAAGTAGGAAACTGAAGAAGACATCAGGAAACAGATCCCTGCTTTGTGGATCAGGCAAACCAACATAGTAAAATTGGCCATCTACCAAAAGCAATCTACATATGCAATGCAATACCTATCGAAGTACCTACACATTTCTTTTTACAGACCTTGAAAGATAAATTCTCAACTTCATATAGAAAAACAAAAAATCCAGAATAGATAAAACAATCTTGTACAAGAAAAGATCTTCTGGAGCAATCTCCATCCCTGATCTCAAGTTGCACTATAGAGCAACAGTAATAAAAACAGCATGGTGCTGGCATAGAAATAGGCCAGTTGATCAATGGAATCAAATTGAACACCCAGAAATAAATCCACACACCTATGAATATTTGATTTTTGACAAAGAAACCAAAATTATACAATGAAAAAAGACAGAATCTTCAACAAATGCTGCTGGTCCAATTGGATGTCTACATGTAGAAAAAATGCAAATAGATCCATATTCATCACCCTGCACAAAACTGAAGTCCAAATGGATTAAAGGCCTCGACATGAAACAAGATACTCTAAATCTGTTAGAAGAAAAAATGGGAAAGAGCCTAGAACTCATTGGCACAGGAAACAACTTCCTGAACAGAACACCAGTAGCTCAGGATCTAAGATCTACAATTAATACATGAGACTTCATGAAACTAAAAGACACGCATGGTATATACTAACTTATAAGTGGATATTAGCCCAATATACATGTCTTCTGAGGGACTTCACCCAGTAAGGGTTTGGGACAGATACTGGGACTTGTTGGACTTTGGGTGGAACGTGGAGAGGTATAGGGAAGAGTTGGGGGATAAAAGGTCCCTGAGGTAGCAGGTGCTCCACAGGGAGACCATCAAGGCCTGCAGATCTGAACAAAAGAGAGGCCTGCATAAACCGATACACCAGCCAAGAACAATGCATGCAGAGAGCCAAGACTCCCTGTTCAGATGTAACTGATGGAATGTTGATTCTCCAGGTCTGTGTGTGTGCATGTGTGGGGGCGCTGCTGCTGAACCTTTGACATGTACTCTGGTGCTCATGATTTGGTCACTGCCCCTTGGCCAGATGGCTTAGTGGGCATACTGAGGAAAGGGATGCAGGTGATCTTGATCCGACCTAATAGGCTGTCGGTAGACAATTGAGGTATGAGGGTCCCCGTCAGAGGTCTAGGGGAGGGGAATAGGCAGAAGAAGGAAGGAGGGTGGGAGTGGGAAGAAAAAAGGAAGCAGATAACAATTAGGATATAATGTGAAGAAATTATAATAAATAAAATATACATAAAAAAGAAAAAAAATCAATGAAATGGTTCCTAATGATATTCTGGTTTACTTACAGATCATGGTCTTGTTAAGCTGTCATCAAAGAGACTGTAAGCAGATGCAGAAACCCACTACCAGGCATTGTGAAAAGGAAACGGAGAGTCTACATTGGAGGTCTCCTTTGAGTCCCTCCTGTAAGAGCTTAGGGAATCCCCTGGAAAAGGGGGTGGCAAGGTTGTAGGAGTCAGCAGAGATGGAGGGCACATACATTTTATCTCTCTAAGCTGTTCAAAGAGCAGCAATTTGATTTATTATGTATTTATGTATGTATCTACCTTGTTTACCATGCTGGATAGTATCAAGTGTTTTTGTTGTTGTTGTTGTTATTATTATTCTTTGTGGAAGAATCTCTTCCAAGTACTAAACACTCCTCATAATGGAGGATATGGAGCCATTTAAAGGTGATACAGCACAGATGGACAGATGTTCAGTGGAACTGTTCAAAAATAGCATGTGTTTGTGTCCTCCTCAGTCCTCCCTGCATGAGGAATTTTGGTTGGCACAGCAGTTAATTACTCATGATATGAGTTCTTTGTCTTAATACATCTCTCTTAAGAACAACATTAATACCTGTGTTAGATTTGAAAATTATGGGGGCTTCAAGAAGACCAGGAAATTAAACTTCTGAGTACATTACCTCTTCATAAAGAAGTCATGTGGCCCTTACTGTTTTCATATGTGGGCTTCTGTATCTTTATGATTTGGTCTTTAGTTTCATGGCAATGTAGGAAGAAAAGGTTATTGAAATAGCAGCCTCATCCATTACAACCTTAAGTGTTAACTAGTCTCTTCCATCTCCACACCCAACTCCCTATCAGGCTCTCCCAGTGATCACACTAAGTAGGCACTAGGTGTGTCTATGTCTGATTTATTCTCTACATCTTCTATCTGACTCTAAGTTGCCATTATTTCTGGAAGACATCAGTGGCTTCCTATGGGATCTTTCTCTGGCAATCCCCTGACCCCTCTGATTCCCAAATTGACTGTGTAGGAATTCCCTCGAGGACTTGTTAAGATACAGATTTCTGGGCTCAATGCCCACAGTAGGATTTGATTTCACTAGGTCTGGAGCTATGCTTAAGATTTGACATTTTAACAAGTCCCTAGGAGATACTGATGGGGCCAGCCTGGGAATCATACTTTGTAATCCACCGTGGTATAAAATCTATTTCACAAAAAACAGCCCAAATAGTCATTTCTAAGCTCTCCTAAAACCATTATCTTACTGGCTGCATTTCTTGTTTTTCCCCTTCAGAGTTCTAGAATGCAACATACAAGGCCATTTTCTGCCTTGTTTACTACCAGAGCCCACATCTAGCATCTAGTGAGACCCTTGAAATATTTGATACACAAATTAAGGAACATATAAGATTCTCTTAAAATTCATACTGTCCTGCTAGGATCTCAGACTTCAAGTGTTGTGACACTCTGAGAGTGCCTAGTTCCCACAACTCTGTAATGTTTCTTGCAATTAAGGATACTACTACCCACAATGTAAGACCCATGTGTACCGCACACTTATCAGAAGGAGAAAAGGTTAGAGATAAATGTGAAAATAAGCAAAGGAAAAGTTTCAATTTTCTTCATTATTTGTTTAATATAGATGTAAGATCAGATTAGGTGAAATGAACCATGGGTATAGATTTGAACACATATATAAATCAACAAAAAAAAATACACATCACAGACAAAACAAAACATCTTTGATACAAGGAAGACATTTTTCAAATTTTCTTCTCAATATATATAGCCCTAGTGGAAAATCCCTCACCATCCTAGGTCCATGGTGGTTACATGATTTACTCTTTGCCAATCAGATTACTCTCCTCCTCCCTGTAAGGACTGGTCAAGGAACACATATAGTTGTGTCACTGAAGGCTAATGACATCTCCTTTAGCAAGTCTTTTGGTTCTGTCCAGAAGCATGCCTTCTCAGGAATCATGAGAACCACATAAAAGAATAAGGCTACCTTGTCTTCTGATAGGGCCTTTCTGAAAATAGTATTGAACCTATATTCAAAGAGGTGCAGTACAAAGGACAGATGTGCTTGAATCTAACACTTGGGGTTTCTTCTTAGGGGAGTATATTATTGGCTGTCTGTGCTTAAACCAGTTTGACTTAGAATCTGCCATTGAGGATGCTAAGGACACTGTTATATGTCCTCATAAGACTCTCCTTAGAAATGCCCTGATGGGCTGTCTTATTTTTCTATAAATACCCAATTCAAAGGCAGTTGGAACCACCCACAACACCACATAGAAATGACTGTGAATTCTAAGCCCACACACCATTGCCAAAACAGCAGGTAAAATGTTATTAGCCAGAATGCTTCCATTTGTATGGCAATTTCTCATAAGGAAGCTCACCAAACCTAGTGTTTATGTCTTCGTCTATATCTCAGTTTGGTAAAGGAATGAGGCATCCACATATTCTCAAAACTACACTACCTCCCAGAGTGTCAGGTTCAGGTGTTCCAACAGACACAGGAAGTGAGGCAGGAGTTTCAGATCCTACATTCAATGGTGCTGGGAGACATAATGAAAAATAATTAGCATCCTAGCCATAGGAATTTGTGACACAACATATTGACATTGACTACTACTGCCCGTTGGCAAAGAAAGTCTGAGAGAGGACATTCTAGGTCACATCAGACACATTGAGGGCAACTCAAAAGAAGCATGAAGGAAAAAAAGCTCTCCTAGATGTCCTCAAAAGATCTTATTAGAAAAGAGTATGCACCATACCAAAGCATTTTATTGCTAGCTTCTCTAGAGAAATAATGTTGTCATTTTATCATAAACCTTGGGCATCAGCCAGAATAATGTGCCCAAGAGTTAAGCTGTGAAGTATAGATGTCATCATGTTTTCCCTAAGCAAACCTGACTCTGAGAAAGGTAAGTTTATATGGCCCACGCATGCCAACAAAACACATCTAAATCCAACTGTTAATCTATTTTCTGCCACTCCTGAAAGCCCATCAGCCCAACACAATTGCAGCATGAGAAAATAATTAAGGGTCTCACATGGAATATGTTCAGTCAGACCAGTTAGAACATTTACAATGTTCAGAGCTGAGAAACATACCCTACAGAAAAACACACAGCACAATGCTTGTATCATGTTAGAGAGTCACTCACCTGGCAATCCATGAGAGACATCAAGCAAATAATTTTTGTAAAAATACCTAACTATATGCTAATTAAAGGGATGAGCATACTAGCATAATAAAAGGTGAAAGGCAAGAGAGTGAACATTGTATGGAGTTATTGGACAAAGGGTTCACTGAATGAATTAAACATCACTCTGAGGTAAAATAAAAGATAGGATGCCTGTACCTGTTTAGAAAATATTTGAAGATTTTTGTGTTTGTTCATGGATGGTAGAGATAGGGAATTAATTTACCAATGTGGGCCAAAAAAAAAAAAAAAACAATGTTAAATGGCATAATTGAAGACTCTACCTACAAAGTTGAAGACACAAGCATCTCTGAAAGAACAATATTGAATAATAACCAAAGTAACAGCTGTGAATTTTTTTTAAAGTAAAAGTATCCCCCCAGTACTATATGGAATATACTTATAGAAAACATTATTTCTTATCTGAAAATATTGCAGGGCAAGACTGCAGCCATGGCTCAGTTGGTAAAATGCTCGTTGTGCAAGTTTGAAGACTGAAATTTGGTTTGACAAACTTTCATAAAGATGGTGAGTAGTGGTGCGTGCCTATAATCCCAGCCCTGGGCAGACAGAGGCAGGTGGATCCCTGGGTCTCACTGGCTGACTACTCTAGCCGAATTGGTGAGCTCCAGGCCAATGAAGGATCATGTCTCAAAGAAGGTGAACAGAATTCCCAAGGATAACCTTCAAGGCTATCTTATAGCCTCTGCATCTACTCCACCCCACACATCAACACAAAACACACCCGAACATGCACCCTATATATCTAAATTTTCACACACATTTCTTTTCTGTTCACTAAACATGGAAATGCTATGAAGAAGTATCTCAATCTAAAATTACTTTAAATTAAACAGTTAAAACTTTAAAGTACTTTAAACACTAAATTTTAAAGTGTTGAAGACATTCTCATTCTTATATAATACGATATTCATTATATGTAGGGCTCTATTATAAGCCTGTTGTATATTTTTACTCATTTAATCCACATAAATCAATGTAGTAGGTATTATTATGTCCTTTTTTCAGAAGGCAAAGCTGGGAAACAGAGGAGATATTCATTTATCCATGATAGCAAACTACTGACTTATAGAGTAGAGGCAGGATTTGAACCAAAGTACTCTAGAACCAAATGGTGTCCTGAACTACTATATCAGTGTCATAGGTGAAGTGTGTTTTTGTGGTGACAACAAAACAAAACACGCTACCAAAGATGCTGTAAAAATCATGAATGCAGATAAAAGCAACATGAAATGCTCGTATTTAATTATTGGCCTAATTCTTAGTCTAAGGTCTAAAGACATAGTCCCCCAAAAATACCATCTTAAAATAAAAACACTATAGCCAGGCGTGGTGGCGCATGCCTTTAATCCCAGCACTTGGGAGGCAGAGGCAGGTGGATCACTGTGAGTTTGAAGCCAGCATGGACTACAAAGTGAGTCCAGGGCAGCCAAGACTATACAGAGAGACCCTGTCTCGAAAAACCAAAATAAATAAATAAATAAATAAAAATAAAAACACTATTTATTTACTTGTTCATCCATTCACTTGTTCGTTTATTATGTGTGAGAGCATGTACATGATAGCATGTGTATGGAGACTAAAGGACAACGTGGGGACTTAGTTCTCTCTGTCCACATGTGGATCCTAGTGATTGAACTCAGGTCATCAGAAGTGTCAGCAAGCACCTTTCCTAACAAAGCCATCTTGTTGACCATCATCATTCATCTTGCAATGAGGCCCAGAGGTTGATTCTATGACATCCACCTGCCTAAAGGATTAACAAGTAGTCAGATGTTCACTGGGCTCAAAGGAGCTTTCGCACTTTGTATCAAAAACTTGTACCCAAGATGGGGAGAAAGCTCTTGAGACACCTCCAGAGAAGAGCAAATGTCATACACACCACAAGATACATCCACACAATTCCAAAGTAACACATACATTACTTAAAGGTCTCTTTTTTAAAATTGAATACATGTTCTAGTCCATATGACAGAAATGAATGAATATCATAAATATACATCTCTAGCATATTTAAAACTCATTAAGCCCAGTATTGACATATTCAGACTTTCTGTCCCTTAGCCATCATTTATGTTCACACATTTTACTTCCAGTGAAATGCTTATCCCAATGAAGTAAAGGCCCTCGTTTGTTCCTACTTACAGCTAAGGCATAAGTCTATTTGTAAGGGCTCTTACATGAGGATTATATTGAATACTTCCCTATGTAATCAGACATTACACAAAATTAGAAACAATAGGGGAGCAAAATCAATCAGCCATGGCAGAGAGATTGAGGTAGGAGTGACTCAGTCCAATGCATTGCTTTGGAAAATTAATAACAACAGAGGTAATTACTAACCTGGGAGAGACAGACTTTTGATCACTCTTGCAGACTTTTAAACATGAAGTACGCACACATTCATCATTGTAAAGCTGCACGCCTGCCTCCTACAGCTGGCAATTGACTGGCTCAGGTGTCTCTAAAATCACATTTTCTAGATCAGTGGTTCTCAGTTGAACGTGATTCTGTCCCCAAGGGGCCATGGCAATGGTAGCAAACACTTTATGGTTGTATAATCTTAGGAGGTGGTTGCCATCAGTGTCTGGTAAGTGGAAACCAGAGATGCTAGCATGAAATTTACCACATATAGAACAGCACATCTTCCCTATGGCAGAATGCTCTAACTCTGTTAATAGTGACAAGGTTGAGAAATCCTGGCCCTAAGCCCTGATTCCAATTTAGATTCATAAACTGTCCTGGACAGAGCTCAAAATGCAGGTCATTAGAGCACTCAGGACAGGAGGAGCAAGGACAGGTCGAAGATGAATGGCTCAACCTCCCATGTCCTTTGCTTGAGGTCTCTATTCCACACAAAGGGCTTGGCAAATCTCTTCATTTTTCTTCCAGCTCTACTTGCTCTCCAGTGCAGGGGCATCTATCACAGACACCTGTCTGCTGCCTCTAAGACACCCCCTGTATAAAAAAGACAGCTTCATGTATCAAAGAAAGGACCACTGCAACAAAGCTGAACAAAACGATGTGCAACTGGGGAACTCAATCTGGCTCTTGTCTCCAAGTCCCCAACTCACAGCTACTTGGAAGTACCTTGGCCTTTGTAATTGCAGAGATTTACTGAGCCAGCTTCCAGGTGGCAAAATGTACAGGTGTATAAGAATGCGTGAGGACACTGGAGTGATATGTAAAAATATCTGATTTCCATGTCTAAATATTGCTTGCTTATGCCTGGAGTAGTTTTGTGCGTGATTTGCTTATTTTGTTCAAGGAAGATGGTGACTATTCTGGGAAGAGTTCTAACCTCCTCCCATTTCCATCAGCTACACAAAACCCGGAAATAGAGCTACCTGTTCTTTGCTCTCTTGGTCCTAATCATTATTAAACATTTGGTCACATTTCACAACACTAGAAAACTAACTTTTTGTTATAATAGAAAAAAGGTCAAGTTAGAGTGTACACAGCTTTTTAGGTATACACATAAACAGAGCTCAATTTGCATTGAAGATTCCTTTTCTCTATTGCGCCAATCAACAGTAGTTTGTTACTTCCCTAAAGCTCTACCGAACTTGAAGGCCAACAGCAGATTCCACTGTGTCTCAGGGTTAGACTTCCCTGCAAACCTCTGATCTTTTCTATTTTCTCCTTTCCCATTCTTTAGTAGTATCGACTCAAGGGCCAGGCTTGTTGACTCACAACTGTCATCCCTCCACTGGTGATACTTAGGCAAGGAACAGATTTCAAGGCTAACTAGGGCTACATAGCTAGTTCCAGAGCAGTGGTACTCAACTTTTCTAGTCCTGTGACCATTTAACCCCGTCTCTCATGTTGTGGTAACTCCCCGCCATAAATTATTTCCTTGGTACTTCATTTTGTACTTTTAAAAAATGTATTTGTTTTTTTTATTCACTTTATATCCTAGTCATAGCGCTATCCCTCCTCTCCTCCCGGTCCCATCCTGACCCCGTTTCCCTGCTCTCCCCTTCCTTATTCCTCAGAAAAGGGGAGCTACACTTCCCATCCATCTCAGAGCTATACATGTCCTCTTCCCCTGTGGCCTGGAAGGCAGTCCCACCCAGAGGGTAGGGATCAAAAAGCTGACATTAGAGTCCATACCAGAGACAGCCCCCACTCCCCTTACTAAAAAACTTACATGAAGCCTGAGCTGCCCATTGCTACATTGTGTAGGGGGGGCTTAGGTCCAGGCCATACATGGTCCTTGGTTAGTGCTTCAGTTTTGCCAGGCTCCTCTGGGCCTTAGCTAGTTGGTTCTGTTGGTCTTTTTGTGGAGCTCCTGTCTCTCACCTGCAGCTCCTCTTTTCCTTTCCTCCACTTTTCCTTGAAACTCCTTATACATCGCCCAGTGTTTGGCTGTGAGTCTCAGCTACTGCTGAGTGGAGCTTCTCAGAGGACAACTCTGTGAGGCTCCTTTGTGCAAGCATAGAATAGTATTATTATTAGTGTCAGGGGTTGTCTCTCTCCCACAGGATGGAATTGAGTTGGGCCAGGCATCGGCCGGACCTTTCTTCCATCTCTACTGTAGCTGTTCTATTTTTACCCCTGCACATCTTGTAGACAGAATAAATTTTGGGTTGGAGTTTTTATGGGTAGGGTTGGTTTTACCCTCCCTCTTGAGTCACTATGGCCCCTGCTACTAGGAGACTCTGCAAGAGTCCCCCTCATATTCTCCCAGGAGCTTATTCTGACACAGGTCTCCAGCTTATCACAGAGATGCCCCCTACAAATTTCTCTTTTCTCTGCATGTCTTCTGTCCACTTCTCTATTGTTTTTAAAATTACGTGTATTATCTGTAGGCCCAGCTAGCAGTCAATCAACACACAGACACTTATTATATTTTAAAATGGCCTTAGTTAACCTGGGGCAGCTCAGATATCAATCCTCTAAACTACTTTCCATAGTAGGGCAGGCATGAGATCCCAGCCTCAATCCTATGCCATCTGTTTCTAGTAACTTCTATCAAGTTACCTCCCATCCATAATCCCAAATACGTGCTAATGTTCTTCATCTGCGCCAGATTCTCCATCCACTCCAGCCACGTGCTGCTCCTCCATCTAACCCATGGCAGCCTTCCTCTCTTTCCTTCAGGTCTCTCTCTTTTCTCCTCCTGGCGGTTTCTCTTTTCCCAAAATTCCTTTCTCTCCAAGCCCCACCTATCTCCTTTGCCCTGCCCAGGTAGGATGGCTTTTTATTAAGCAAAAGGTGGGCCACACAGACAGCAAGCAGTAACTAACATCAAAATACACCAGACCATCTCCCAACACCTGTCTCTCTCCCCAAGTCAGATTTCCCCCCTCATATCTCTCTGTGCTTCCTCTCCTACCATGCTCCCTCTTTTCCACTACTTCCAAAGTCTTCTCTGTTTCCCCTTTTGAGTGATATTTGAGCATCATCCCTTAGATCTTGCTTGTTAGTTATCTTCTTTGGGCCTGTGCATAGTAGTATGTTTATTCTGTACTATATGGCTAAAGTCCACATATAAGTTAGTACATGCCATGTATGTCTTTCGGGGTCTAGGTTGACTCACTCAGGATGATCTTTTCTAGCTCCAACATTTACCTGCAAATGTCATGATTTCTTTTTTTTTTAATAGCTGGGTTGTATTCCATTATGCAAATGTATGACAGTTTCTTTATCCATTCTTCTGTTGAGGGACATCTAGGTTGTTTCCAGATTCTGGCTCTTATAAATAAAGCTGCTATGAACACAGTTGAGCAAGTGTCCTTGTGGTATGGTGGGGCATCTTTTGGGTATATACACAGGAATGATATAGCTGGGTCTTGAGGTAGAACTATTCCCAATTTTCTGAGAAACTTCCAGATTGGTTTACAAGGTGGTTGTACAAATTTGCACTCCTACTAGCAATGGATGAATGTTGCCTTTCTCCACATCCCTGTCAGAATGTGATGTCACCCTGGTTTTTGATCTTAGCCATTGAGACAGGTGTAAGATGGAATCTCACAGTAATTTTCATTTTCATTTCCCTATGACTAAGGATATTATGCATTTTTAAAGTGCTTCTCAGCCATTTGAGATTCTGCTGTTGAGAATTCTATGTTTATATCTGTTCCACATTTTTTATTTGGGTTATTTTGTTTATTGGTGTTTAATGTTTTGAATTCTTTATATATTTTGGATATTAGCCCTTTGTCAGATGTAGGACTGGTGAAGATCTTTTCCAAATCTGTACACTGTCATTTTGGTCTATTGACAGTGTTCTTTGTTTTACAGAAGCTTTTCAGTTTGAAGAGGTCATCCCATTTATTAATTGTTGATCTTAGAGCCTGAGCTGTTGGTGTTCTGTTCAGGAAGTTAACTCTTGTTCCAATGAATTCAAGACTCTTCAACACTCTCTTCTAATAGATTTATTGTATCTGGTATTATGTTGAGGTCTTTGATCCACTTGGAATTGAGTTTTGTGCAACGTGATAAATATGGATCTATTTGCGTTTTTCTACATGTAGACATCCACTTAGACCAGCACCATTTGTTGAAGATACTTTCTTTATTTTTTCCATTATATAGTTTTGGCTCCTTTGCCAAAAATCAACTTTCTGGGTTTTTGATTCGATTCCATTGATCAACCAGCCTATTTCTATGTAGATATCATACAGTCTTTATTACTATTGCTCTGTAATATAGCTTGAAGTCAGGAATGGAGATACCTCCACAAGTTCTTTTATTGTATGGGATTGTTTTATCTATTCTGAGGTTTTTGTTTTTCCATATGAAGTTTAGAATTTTTTTTTTATTTTTTTATTAATTTATTCTTGTTACATCTCAATGGTTATCCCGTCCCTTGTATCCTCCCATTCTTCCCTCCCTCCCATTTTCCCCTTATTCCCCTCCCCTATGACAGTTCCTGAGGGGGATTACCTCCCCCTCTATATGATCATAGGGTATCAAGTCTCTTCTTGGTAACCTGCTGTCCTTCCTCTGAGTGCCATCAGGTCTCTCCATCCAGGGGACATGGTCAGAGGTGTGGCACCAGAGTGTGTGAGAACGTAATATCCCACTCTCCACTCTACTGTGGAGAGTGTTCTGTCCATTGTCTAGATCTGGGTAGGGGTTTAAGGTTTACCGCCTGTATTGTCCTTGTCTGGTGCCTAGTTTGAGTGGGACCCCTGTGCCCAAATCCAGAGGGTCCTAGGAGCCTACAAGTAGAACATTATGATAGGCAGATTTGGGCACAGGGGAAGTTTAGAATTTTTAATTTAAAGTTTGTAAAGAATTGTGTTGATATTTTTATATGGATTGTTTTGAATCTGTAGATTGCATTTGGTAAGATGGCCATTTTTACTATGTTAATCTTACCAATCCATGAGCCTGGGAGATCTTTCCATCTTCTGATATCTTCTTCAATTTCTTTCTTCAAAGACTTGGTTCTTGTCATACAGGTCTTTCACTTGCTTACTTAGAGTTACATCAAGATACATTATATCATTTGTGGGTATTGTGAAGGGTGTAGTGTCTCTTATTTCATTTTCAGCTCATTTGTCATTTGTGTACAGAAGTGCTACTGGTTTTTCTTTAATTAATCTTGTATCAAGGTAGTTTGTTGAAGGTGTTTATCAGCTGCAGGAGCTCTCTGGTGGAATTTTTGGGATCATTTATGTATACTATCATATCTCTGTGAAAAGCAATATGGTTACATCTTCCTTTCTAATTTGTATCCATTTGATCTCCTTTCATTGTCTTATTGCCTTAGTTAGAACTTCAAATACTATACTGAAGAGATATGGAGAGTATGCACAGCCTTGCCTTGTCACTGATTATAGTGGAATTGCTTTGAGTTTCTCTCCATTTAGTTTGATGTTGGTTTTTGGTTTGCTGTTTATAGCCTTTATTATGTTTAGGTATGGGCCTTGTATCACTTATCTTTCCAAGACCTTTATCATAAAGGTGTGTTAGATTTTGTCAAAGGCTTTTCTGTACCTAATGAGATGATCATGTGATTGTTTTTCTTTCCATTTGTTTATATGGTGAATTGCATTGATGGATTTTCAAATGCTGAACCATCCCTGCATCCCTGGAATGAAGCCTACATTGGATTATATATTTGATGTATTCTTGGATTCTGTTTGGAAGTATTTTATTGAGTATTTTTGTATCAAGTTCATGAGTGAAATTGGACTAAAATTCTCTTTTTTGTTGAGACTTTCTGTGTTTTATGGATTAGGTTGATTGTGGCTTTATAGAATGAGTTTGGCAATATCCTTTCCATTTCTATTTTGTGGAATAGTTTGAGGAGTTTTGGTACTAGCTCTTCTTTGGCTGTCTGGTAGAATTCTATGCTAAAACCATCTGTTCCTGGGCTCTTTTGGTGTTGCTGGGAGACATTTGATAAGTGCTTTTATTTTCTTAGGGGTTATAGGATTGTTTAAACTGTTTACCTGATCTTGCCTCAATTTTGGTCAGTGTAATTTATCAAGAAAATCCTTTATTTCATTCAGATTCTTCCTGTTTTGTGGTATACAGGTTTTTGAAATAGACAGTGAACTTTGGAGAAGGTTCCATGAGGTGCTGAGAAGAAGGTATATTCTTTTGTTTGGGTAAAATGTCCTGTAGATGTCTGTTAGGTCCATTTGATTCATGACATCTATTAGTTTCATTATTTCTCTATTTAGTTTCTGTCTCAATGATCTATCTATTGGAAAGAGTAGGGTGTTGAAGTCTCTCACTATTAATGTGTGAGGTTCAATGTGTTATTTAATCTTTATTAATTTTTCTTTCACAAATGTGGGTGCTTTGCATTTTGGGGATAGATGTTCAGAATTGATATCTCATCTTGGAGAATTTTTCCTTTGATGAATATGAAATATACTTCCCCGTCTCTTTTGATGAATTCTGGTTAAAAGTCTATTTTATTAGATGCTAGAATGGCTACTTTGCTTGGAAAACTTTTTTCTAGCCCTTTATTGCTGAGGTGATTTTCTTTTATGCAGCAGAATGATGGGTTCTGTTTTTGCATCCATTCTGTTAGCTTGTGCCTTTTCACTGGGCAATTGAGGCCATTGATGATAAGTGATATAAATGACCAGTGGCTGTTAATTCTTATTATTTTGATGTTGGTAATTATAGTGTGTGTGTGTGTGTGTGTGTGTGTGTGTGTGTGTGTGTGTGTGTGTGCTTTCTTTTGGCTTTGTTGATGTGAAAATATTTATATATTGTGTTTTTATGCATGTATTTAGCCTCCTTGGATTGGAGTTTTCCTTCTAGTGTCTTATATGGGGCTGGCTTTGTGGATAGGTAGTGTTAGAACTTGATTTTGTCATGGAATAGCTTGTTTTCTTCATCTCTGGTGATTGAAAGTTTTGCTGGGTATAGCAGTCTGGGCTGACATCTGTGGTCTCCTAGGATCTGCATAACATCTGCCCAGGTCCTTCTGGCTTTCATAATCTCTGTTGGGATATCTGGTATAATTCTGAAAGGTTTATTTTTATACTTGACTAGGATTTCCTTTCCTGGTCCAATATATTTGGTGTTCTGTAAGCTTGTATGTTTATAGTCATCTCTTTCTTTATTCTGAGGAATTTTTCCTTTATGATTTTGTTGAAAATATTTTCTGGGCCTTATAAGTAGGAGTCTTCTTCTTTTTCCATTCCTATTATTCTTATGTTTGGTATTTTCATAGTGTCCCAGATTTCTTGGATATTTTGTATCAGCAACACTTTAGGTTTAACATTATCTTTGACCGATATATCGATTTCTTCAGTTGTACCTTCTACATCTGAGATTCTCTCTTCCATCTCTTATATTCTGCTGGTGATGTTTATGTCTGTAGTTCCTGTTCTCTTCCTAGGTTTTCCACCTCCAGGGTTGTCTCAGATTGTCTTTTCTTTATTGCTTCCATTTTCGTTTTTAGGTCTTGAACATTTTATTCATTTCCTTATCCTGTTTGATTGTATTTTGCTTTTCTTTAAGGGATTATTCGATTCCTTTATCTGTTTGAATATATTATTATGTATTCCTTTCCTCCTTTAAGGCCTCTATCATTTTTGTAACCTCAGATTTATGCTGATTTCCTTGTGCTTTAGGTGAGATAGTATCTTCCAGTCTTGATGTGGTAGAATAGCTGGTTTCTGGTGCTGTCATATTGCACTGGGTTTTATTGTTTGTGTTCTTATGCTGACGTCTAGCCATCTAGTTGTCTCTGGTGGTAGCAGACCTGGTGGACTCTCTGCTGGCCTTGTACCAGGTGGGTCTGGCAGATCAGGAATCAGCAGCAGACAGAGTACTAATTTGAATGTTGCTCAGGCCAGACACAGGCCTCCTTGTGATGGAGAACCCATTTCTAGACAATTCAAGTACACACACTGAGAGTCTTGTCTCAAATTTTCAAACAACCACAGTGGCTGCAATAGCTTGCAAGTCATTAGAATTCCACATCTACCATATCTTTGCAGCCCATCCCTTGTCCATGTTGGGATTTTGGCTGGCTTGGCTATGTGTAGTTCCACCTAATGTGAGTTCATCTTTATAGCACCCATGTCATGTCCATAAAACACCACTGTGAAGAAATCCTTCCCTATATCTGGCTTATAATCCTGTTCCTTTTTCCAAGATGATCTCTGAGCCTGTGCACAGGGGGTATGATAGAGGTATCTTGCTTAGATCTGACTATTCCACAGTTGCTTGTTCTCCACATTTAAACAGCTGTGAGTATATGCATTCATTACTACCTATTGGAAAAAAGCTTTTTGATGAAGGTTAAAATGCCTCTAATCTACAAGTCTAAAGATAAGCATTGAAATGCATAGTATTAACTGTGTTTCCTAAATTGGATAATACTATTGATTCTCTTTCCACCCACCACATCTCAGGGAACATTTTGGAAGAAGAGGTAGAACGAACAGATGAGTTTAAGAATAATGTGGAGTGCTGTCTTCTGGACATGTCATGGCTGTAGTTACCCATACAAGATCAGGCCAGTCCAAATCCAACATCTGTGGGGTCCCAGCCCTGATGAGCTATTGGCAACTCATAACTTCTGGAGGAGGGAAATCTTTCTTTTATTAGAGAGTGGCCCTGGTAGGCTTCCCATGCTTCAGTGGATGCTCCCACACCCACAAATACATAGATACCATTAAATAAATGTATTGAATTGTTTAAAAAAAAAAGAGAGAGTAAGATGTTAGAATGTGGAAGTGTAGGTGTTAGGGTAGGGAAATGGTCTGTGGATATGATTATATTTCATTGTATGTTTGTATGTGTGTATGTGTGTATGTGTGTATGTATGTATGTGTGTATGTATATATGAAGTTCTCAAAGAATTAAAAAATATAAACAACTGTCTTAGTGTTCTATTGCTGTGAAGAGACAGTATGACAAAATACCTCTTTTAATAGGTGGGTATCATGGGCTGCACACATGGTACTGGGGCACTAGCTGAGACCAATATCCTGGTTTGTAGGCAGAGAGAGAGGGGGGGAGAGGGAGAGAGAAAGAGAAAAAGAGAGAGAGAGAGAGAGAGAGAGAGAGAGAGAGAGAGAGAGAGGGGAGAGAGAGAGAGAGAGAGAGAGAGAGAGAGAGAGAGAGAGAGAGAGAGAGAGAGAGAAATAAAGGGGTGCCTTTAACTCTGTAGAATCTATGTCTGGGGAATCTATATTCTTATGACAGGTTTGGCATGAATAATTTAAGCATTCCAAAAATCATGTCATTTTCTTAGTTTATTTCACTACTTTGTGAAACTCTTTCTCAGAATCAAGAAACCATTGCTAGTATTTCATACCCCTGGGACATAGAAGTTGTAACATTGTCTAGAACAACTTTCTTTTTCCGAGATTTGCTCCAGAACTAGTAATAAATCTGAGCCTAAGTTTTCCAACATGCATCCTCCCCAGTTTCTCAAACATTACACACTGAGATCAGAAGCATAGGTCTACAGACACTCAGTCCTATTTCCCTAAACCATACATGAGGTAACCAAAGTCACTGCCTTGTGCAAGGGCACTTTTGTGGACCACGATTCCTCATTTTATTTGCAGTTCCCTTCGTGAAAATGACTTCTTTTTTATTCTTCTGCCAATAGATTTGGCTGTTATTCTTGTTGGCAAATGGTATGGAAGCATAAATGATGTGTATAATTAATTTTCAATGAGTGACTTTAGGAGTCATCAGGTGGTTCTCCTTTGCTTGTCTATGTGATCACTCTCCAAGATAGGAATTTATTCCTTTATCTTTGGTTTCAGCAGAGATAAAGGGAAGCAGAGCCACAGACAACTCCCAGCAATATAAATGAGCAGTAAAGCTTTGATAACGTGAATTACCTGTGTTGTTATTGCGTTGATCCCATTTGTTACAGTTATAGCATCATCATCTAGAAAGCTGACACTAGAGAGGCCCACCTTCAGCCTCTCAGCATGGAAAGGCAGAATACCAACAAGAAGAGAGCCACCCACCTCCTCAAAGGGTGAGCTGGTGCCACTATGAAGAGTAAGTAGATGGTGGAGGGATGGGAGAGGAAGAGAAACACTGTGGTTTGTGCTGTATGAAGAGAGGCACAAGTAGAGATGTGAAGATGGTGAGGAACAGCCTGATGTGAATAGCCTGAGCTGACACTTAAGGCCATAGTGATGTTCAGGCTGTGTTGCCACTATGGGTCATGTCTGGGTCCATGATCCTGCCACAGCAGGGATCTGTACAGATGTCCATGGCTTTTGGTACCACCAAAGGCCAAGAGGACACCTATGGTTGGGGCTGCTATCTGGGGCCATGTTGATGTCCAAGGGATGTGGCTAGCTCCCTTGCCCTTCACTGGCCATGGCATGTGGTACCAGTGGTGATGTGGGCATGGGAGAGCTGGTGCTGATCCTCACCTAGGCACCATGAGAGAGCTGGCCCTAGTGGTGTGGGCACAGGAGAGCTGGCTCTGCCCCTAACCTGGGCAGAGTGGGAGACCTGGCCCTGGTGGCATTGGCTCAGGAAAACTGGTGGGCTGAACAACTCAGCTAAGACATTGGCCCTGATCTCAGGTTTTGAGTTGGCCCACCCCAATATCTACCACACCTATGAGTTGCTAAAGCATGTGAACCAAAGCTGCAGAATCTCCATTACTCAAACAACAGTGGTATATCTGAGAGGAGTCTGGGAAGAATCCAATATTTATAGTGTAGCAGAAGTCAGAGGCCTTGAACCAGACCAATGATTCATTGCAATAAAGATTTGTAAGTAAAGCTGTTTGCAAGCATATACTGTGTGACACACCAAGACACACCACAACTTCCATGGCTAGATATTTTTTGTGGGATGTTACAAGGGTAGAGGGCTGATATGGAAGGACCGAGAAATGAATGGGATTGGGGTGCATGGTGTAAAATTCACAAAGTATCAACAACAATTTAAAAAAAGAAAGTTAACACCAAAGCTGCTATAAACCCCAGTCTTGACACCTAACATTTCATGTAAAGAAAGGGTATTTCAGCTACAATGAGCTACAAGAAGAATCTCATCATATATTTCAGTACAGTAGCCCTGGTTTTTTATACTTTTACTTACCTTAGTATTCCAGAATAATTAGACATGACTTGAGCATCAGCCATCACGTGGGTCAGTTGATCTTTCAGGCAATCAAACATAATTAAACAGAGTTTCTCAGGAAAGCCTAGTGCAAATGTACACACTTTTTTTTTCAACTTGTATTTTTCACCCATCAGAAGGTATGTCTTATCTTACATAGCTGCAAACCTATCATGTTGTTTACATAAGAAGTAAAGTAAAAGAAATATGAAACTTATTTAGTGGGTAGCAAGCAAAACATAAGTCAGAGTGATGCAAAGACAAAAAGAAATGAAAAAGAAAAAAGCAATCCCCTAAATCCTGCCTGTAATTATAAACATCATTTAGGTGTGTACATTGAGTTCATTATTTTCTACTTAATGAGTTTTCAAATAGGCTAAGAACATTCTGGTGATGACTTTACTTAACACTGTAATTTCAGGAGCTGTCATGAACGAAGAGCTCCATTGGGGTAAATGAAGATATGCTTGAATTTTCTTAATTGTCACCTTGCTGTGACTGCAAGCTCATTGTTCAGCTGTGTGACAAATGGTACTAAGTACTGTCAGAGAGCCGCAAGGGAGATGGGTTGCTACACAGTGTGCCCGTCTCATTACTGAGTGTCTGACAGCTGCAGAAGCTAAAAGGAAATAAAACTTGCTCCCGGAGTGAAGAAGCATGAGACAGGGTGGCAGTGACTGTCAAAGCGTGGGTGGTCTTCTACTGATGCATGTTAGCTATTTCTGGATGTAGCCGGTGTCCCTGGGTGAACTGTCGATATGGAGGTAAAAACCAACAACTTTGACCCCTCTACATCAGTCCTTAATAACACATCTGGCACACAGAAAAGTCTCAACAAGTGCTCGCAGAATGGGTCATGCAGTGAAGGAATGAGCACCTCTTCTCTACCGAGTCTCATCAGCTATTTCATGCCCCACGTGCCGGAAGACAGACTGAATAACTATTGACAACACAATTATAATCAAGTCTCACACATTGGATGGGTCTGTCTACCCTCAGTCTTCATAAACCACCTCTCTTCCCTGCATTCACAATCTGCCAAGTTCTCTAGCTCACCAGGGCTGACAGGGCCCTGTGAGGCAAGAGCCTGTGTCTGAGTCAACTTTTAATCCTTTTAACTGCTTAGTGAGATATTTTGTTCTCATTAGGTATTCTGTGTAGTTATTTTTTCATGTGTTTGTTGGGGTGTGTGTGTGTGTAGTCTATACATGTGTGTGTACTTGTGTGTGTGTGTGTGTATGTATTCATATGTATATATGGTTGCACATATGAGGAGGCCTGAGGCCAATGCTAGAAATCTTCCTTGGTTATTTTCTGTTGTTCATTGATGTAGATTTTCTCAGTTGAACACAGACTAAAGATATAGACTGGCCTAATTGTCAGCTTACTTCTGGTACCCTCCGTCTCTGCCTCCAAAGCAGTGGAATTATAGCTGAGCCACCATGTCCACTTGGCACTTAAGTGATTTCTGGGGATCTGAACTCTAGTCCCCACGCTTGCTGCTTCATAGCAAGTGCTTTACCCATTAAACAAATCTTCCCAGACTCAATATATTTAACTTTTAAATCAATATTTTATACTTTTAGTGTGCTGCATCTTAGAAATTTTAAATTTTTTTTTTTACAGGAGAAATGGAAGAAGAATGAAAAATGTGTACATAAGAATGAGTGACTGAAGGAGATATTTCAGATGCAAAGGTAAAGGAGTTATGTCTTGTCATCTTACTGCATGAATGAAGTTTTGGGCCTTGGGTTGCAGCCTGGCTGCCATGTGTGCTATTCAACCATAAAGGAAATGATAGTGTCCCCAAGAGGCTAAACAATGGTTATTGTAAAAGAATGGTGAAAAATTCTTATAGTATAATGTTGTGGTCCTCTCTAGAGCCACAGTACAGAAATAGATACATGGTCTATCTGTGGCATTAACAATTCATGAGTAGGTATGATCAGAAAAAAAATAGATATAATGACTCCTTGACAAAAAGGGATCTTATAACTATTTGATTATAGCATGTTTCCTAGCCTGAATGAAAATGTATGTGTATATATAAATTTGTATATAATATATAATATTTATATTATATATTCCAATGTATATTTACTTAAGAAAAAAAATCTCAAAATGAAGTTCAAGTCTGTGTTTACCCATAAAAGTCCTGTTAGCAAAATCAAACAGGTTGCTAGCCATGTCTGTCCATGCTGACAGATATATGTTTATACTTATTCCATAATGCATTTTAGTGGTATGGAAGAATGGGGGGGGATAGAAAGGCCCAGAGGGTTCAGGAGCCCCAGAAGGGGACCATAAAGGCCAGTGGCTTTGGACCCAGGGGGTCCTGCACAAACTGTTGCACCAACCAAGGACAATGCATGCAGTATACTTAGACCCCCGTTCAGATCTAGCCAATGGACAGCTCATTCTCCATGGTTGTAGGGAGAACAGGGACTTCCTCTGACACAAAATATGGTAACCGCCCCCCCATGTGATCACTTCCCCTTGGTGGGGAGGTCCAGTTGCACATAGAGGAAGGGGGATCAGGCTATCCAGATGAGACCTGATCTGCTGTGGTCATATAGTGGGGAGGAGGTTCCTTTCTGTCAGAGATCTAGGGAAGGGGAATAAGGCAGAAGAGGGAGAGAGGGTGGGAATGGGAAGATAAAAGAGAGGGGATAACAGTCAGGATATAATCTTATTAAATTATAATAAAAATTTTAAATGCACTGGAAAATCCTCTAAAACTTTCAAAAAAAACCCCATATATTATGGAATATATATTCCATATATAAACACAGACTTAAATTTCATTTTGAGATTTTTTTTCTATAAGTAAATTAAATACTAGGTAATCCCCTTGGTATGTAGGTTAAAAATAAAATGTTATTAAAAATCATATTTTTTAAAAAGAAAAAAATATTCTAGAGTCCAAGAGCTCTAATTTTGAGCAATGGGAAACTCTGTTCATTTATAAAACAAGAATAGTCAAATATTAAATAAAGTGCCCAATCTTAGAGCAAGGGGAGAGGATTGCCTCAGGCCCAGAACCAGAATTCACTTCAGAAAAAAACAAAAACACAAAAACAAAACAGGGCGCTGTAAGACCATTGGCAAGGGGTAGCTTAATCAAACTTTTCAGTTCCTGGTAAAGGATCATCAACTCTCTTGGCTGTTGGCTTGATTCACTGATTCATTAAGTCTATGCAAATCAACGCAAATGTCTTCCTCTTTCCAAATGCTAATATGGTAAGGCATACCGCGTTTATATATTATTTCCAAATGTGCTTCTTGTTATGTGAACATATTTTTAATGTATGTGTGAGCTGTAGAATCTATATTACTCCGTTTCATACTCTCTAACCCCCAATTGTTTCTGCTGGATCATGTCCCAGTGGAAGTCCTCAATGACATATCCAGAACTGTTATAGCAGCAGGTACCTAGGCATTCTAGCTCATGAGGAGCCCAAACACTGTGGTGATGAAGCTTTTAAAAATATTTTATTGTTATTTATGTGTATAGGCATATGTCTGTGTAAGGGTATATGCGTGTGTGTGCAGTGCCTGTGGGAACCAGAAAAGAGCATTAGATAATCTGGAATTGGAGTTAGAGGCAGTTTTAAGCTTCCCTACACAATTGCTGGCAGCTGAATTCTAGTCCTCTGCAAACGTGGTGTACACCGCCTCTAGTATCCATTATATCTATTGTTAGTAGCCTCAGTACCATGGTCCCTATTGTTATTTCTTTTGAATATTTTATAATAGCTTTATGGAGATATAGTTCATGTATCATAAAGTTTACTTTTCCTTAGTATAAATTTAGGGATTTGTGCACACAGCCATCACCACCATCCAGTTGCAATTAGCTAGCAGTGTGGTGGGGTCATCATGCCATTCCATGTAACCATATCTACATAGTAGGTAATCCTATTGGTATGTAGGGGACCTCCTCCCCCACTATATGACCACAGCCTATCAAGTCGCATCTGGATAGTCTGCTTCTCCTTCCTCTGTGTGCCACCTTATCTCTCCACCAAGGGGAAATGATCACATGTGGGGGGTGGGGGGGTAACCAGATTTTACATCTAGATTTACTTTATCTAGACTGCATTCTGTAGTTTGTTTACTTGCACTTCTATTTAAAACGATAATAATTTTACTCCTATATATTATCATCATTATTTGTTAATCTGTATGTATATTTACATAGGTGCATACACACCTGCACATGCCATGTAGGTGTCATGCACAGATAGAGCCCAGAGGACCTTTCTTCTACTTTTATGTGACTTTCAGAGATTTTGCTCAGGTCATCAGGTTTTTGCAGCTAGTACCTTTATCCTCTGGGCTCTTTTGTCACTCCTTCATTGTCATTTTTTTCCTTTGTAAAAACTATTTATTTTTATGTGCAAGAATGTTTTGCCTGCATGTATGTGAGTGCAGTGCATACATGCCTGGTCACATGGAGGCCAGAAGTGGAGCATGTTCGACCCTCCAGAACTAGAGTTCCATATGGTTTTAAGCTACCTCAAGGTTGCTAGGAACCAAACCTAGATCTTCTGCAAGACCATCAAATGCTTTTAACACTCTTAAGTGAGTTATCTTTCCAGCTCCAACTCATAGTCATTTTCTAATTGCTAACCTCTAATTTTTTTCTCAGGCTGATTTAGGAAGATTTCTTCTGAGTTTATTGTGACAGTTACTGGTCACAACACCAAGGTGAGGATACATATCCGCTGTTTCCTTTGATAATGTTCCCAACACTGCCTGGGCACGGTCTGTGCTCTACTGATACATCAACAAGGACATTTCCTTTCCTTGGGCAGGAGCCCCATCACCTCACTTCCCCCAAATGACAGAAACTCAGATTCTGGGAAAGTTAACACCGAAAACTTGGAGGACCCAAGGATACTGATTTCTCTGACCTATCTCCAAAGCCTCCAAAAATGTCTAGGAATGCTGGCTTAATATGTCTACTACTGTGAATCATGGAATGTTAAGAGTACGAAGAGAGGAGAGACAACATGAGGGGTTTAATCAATGTCTGCAGAGTGGAAACTATTCCTGAGCTCACCATTTTCTGTGAAGGAGCCAGAATACTCCCACCACCATCTGCAAAAGCCAAGAATCAGGGGACATTTAGAGGATTAGGAGAAAATCTGAAGCCCCAGTGTCTTGCTTTGTTCTGCAAAGACGGACAGATCTATATGCTGCAGACAGTTTGATTCAATAGAAATCTATCTAATCTCATGTCATTGACTGGGAAAGGAAAAGTTTTAAGTCTTTCTAGTCACTTTAAAACAGTGCATTTGCGAATATTTACAACAGGAATAATAATATATTATTATATGTATAAAATCTTGCAATAGGGTGACACCCTTTAAGAAACTTCCGCTCTGTTTTCCACACAATCAAATCCTTGGAAGTTCCCAATTTTAGAAAATAGATTAAAACAAACAACAACAACAAAAAGCCACAGGCAACTACATGCACTTAGACTTTCTCAGGGCCACCCAGGCCACACTTAGTGACTGCTTAGGGACACACAGATGGTGTCAGAGTAAGAATTAAAGCTAGCATTCACCCCACTACATGACTCATGTTCTTTCTATACCTCTACACCTAAAGTATGAGGCTGGGAGGAACTTTGCAGTTCACTGAAGGATGTATTCCCCAAACATGAAGGAATCACTCAGGTACCACTACCCTCAATTTTCACATACCCACATAACATGTAATCTGGGAGATGGAGCTGTATTATGTATTTAAATTGTTAAATGTCATATAAGATGTACTAATTAAAATGCTTTTTTATCACCACCCTAAGTACAAGTGTGGTATTTTCATCAGCAAGAAGTAGGTTGTAGAACTATTTTCTCACTAAACCTGTTAATAAATATCCACAAAGATAGCAGCTTATATTGTGTACTTAGCTCACATTTGTATATCTATGGTAGATCTGGCTGGACTTAGCTGGTCAGCCTCCGGATTGCATTCCTGTTCCTTGGATCTCATTCTGGGTTTAGAACAAGGGACAGAGATGTCTATCTGGTCCCAAAGTAGCAAACCATCATGTCTACACACATTGGCCAAAGCAAATCACATGACCAATATAAGTTAGATAAAAAAATGTTTTGTTTAGAGGTATTGGGGGAGAGAAATTATGTTTAACAATAATGTTATTTGCACACAATGGATACACAAGATGGTTCACTGGGTAAAAATACTTGTGGTCAGCCAGGTTGTAGTGCATGTTTTTAGTCTCAGCACCCAAGAAGCACAGGTAGGTGGGGCTCTGAGTTCACAGTCAGTGAATTTCAGGACAGCCAAGGCTATTCAGAGAAATATATTCTTGAAAAAAAAAATAGTGGCGGCTGGAGAGATGGCTCAGTGGTTAAGGGCACTGGTTTTTCTTAGGGAGGATCTGGGTTCAATTTCCAGCACCCTCAGGTCAGCTCACAACTGTCTATCCAGAGGATCTGTCATCCTTAAATAGGCACACATCAAGGCTAAACATAAAATGTATGTTGAATGAATGAATGAATGAATGAATGAATAAATAAATAAATACTGGTGGCAAAGCATAAAGATATGAATCCAATCATCAGGACCCACATTGTAGAGGGAGAAAACTGAGCCTTTTAAGTGTTCTTTGATCTGTACACATATGTGTACAATACACAAGTAAAACACACAGTTAAGAGTGCCAACACCTCAGTTAGAGGAAAAAGTGGGGAAGAGCCTGGGACACATAGGCACAGGAAACAACTTCCTGAACAGTACACCAACAGCCTAGGCCTTAAGTCAACAACTAATAAATGGGACCTCAAGAGGCTGAGAAGCTTCTGTAAGGCAGGAGACACTCTCAGTAGAACAAAGTGACAGCCTACAGACTGGGAAAAGATCTTCAACAACCCTTCATCTGACAAAGGTTTAATATCCAAAATACATAAAGAACTCAAGAAATTAAACACCACAAAACCAAACAACCCAGTTGCGAAATGGGGCTTGGAACTTAACAGAAAATTCTCAACAGAGGAATATCAAATGGCCAAGAAACACTTAAAGAAATGCTCGTCCTCGTTAGTCATCAGAGAAATGCAAATCAAAACGACACTGAGATTCCATCTTACACCCATCAGAATGGCTAAGATCAAAAACTCAAATGACACCACATATTGGCGAGGATGTGGAGAGAGAGGAACACTCCTTCATTGCTGGTGGGAATACAAACTAGTACAACCACTTTGGAAATCTATCTGGTGCTATCTCAGAAAAATGGGAATAGGGCTTCCTCAACACCCAGCTATTCCACTCCTTGGAATATACCCAGAAAATGCCCTACCACACAACAGGGACATATGCTCAACCATGTTCATAGCTGCTTTATACATAATAGCCAGAACATGGAAACAGCCGGTGTCCCTCAGTAGAAGAATGGACTAAGAAACTGTGGTACATTTACACTATGGAATACTCCTCAGCTATTAAAAACAAGGAATTCCCAAAATTTGTGGACAAATGGATTGATCTAGAAATTATCATAATGAGTGAGTTCACCCAGAAGCAAAAAGAGACAAACGGTATATACTTACTTATATCAAAACACTAGTCCAAGGGATATGTACCATGAAAAACTTTACTTACCAAGAAAGTGGATCAGAGGAAAGGTCATCCTATTGAGATTTTAGGTGAGAGTAGCATGGAAGAATGGGGAAATAGTAAGACCTACAGGGTCCTGGAAACCTACAAGAATAACTTTATGACAAGCAGATGGGTCCTGGGGTCCTCCTCAAACTAAGGCACCAGCCAAGGAGAATATAGGCCTTTTAACTTCGAACCCCTACCAAGACCTAGCCGACTAACAGGATATTCTCCACCGTTGAGTGGAGAGTGAGATCACAGACATAGTGGAGGGGAGAAGGGGGCAAGTAGGAGGGAGGGAAGAATGGGGGGGAAACAGGGGAAGGGCTAACAATCGAGATGTAATGTGAATAAATTAATCAAAAACAAAAAGAGTGCCAGCACCCTTACAGAGGTCCTGGGTTTGCTTCCCAGCACCCACATGGCAGCTCACAACTGTCCTTAACCCCAGTTATTGGGAATCCATTGTCCTCTTCTGGCTTCTACTGACACTGAAATATATGGTACCCAGGCATACATGCAGGTAAAACACCCATAGTCATAAAGTAAAAATGAATAAATAATCAAAGTTGTACTGAGCTACCATTACCTTCAGAAATAATATGCAGATGCTTAAACTTGAATTTTAGACAAGAATCGATGGTAAAATACTCATCATCATTTTATGTGTGTTTAAATGATGTGTGTAAGTAACCACAATGGCCAAAATAGGCAGCTGCACTCACTAGAGTGGAGTTACAGGTGGTTGTGAGCCACTAGCTATAGGTGATGGAAACCAAATCTCAGGCTTCTATAAGGGCAGCAAGAATTGCTGAGCCATCTCTCCAGATGTAGAAGCAATTTTCCAAACAGTTTGTTTAGACATTACACAGAATATACCATAAAATGATATGTTGTTTGTCTAAATTAAAATCTGCTTAATAGTCGATATTTTTACCTGCTAAATTAGCAACAGGGCACAAAAAAAAAGTTAGTCTAATCCTGTTTTTTCTTTCTTTTTTGTTAAAATAAAGATTAGCAAATCTTATAAACATTCCAGAATTTAATCAACCAATGGACCTCAATGCAGAAACTAAAGAATCAGATACAAGGGAACAACTTTCTTATGATGCAATTCAGTATCTTTAAAGATCCCTTCATTGTTTCGTGTAAAATCATCACACATTAGCATCACAGTGTATGCAGCATGCAGTCTGTTTTCCTCAGCCTGGGAAAACCTTCCACTTATAGAGGAGGAAGCCAAAACTAGAAGCAACCCCACTTAGCCAATGACTGAAACACATCTCAACTTGGAAGACTCCACAAAACTCCAATTTCTATTCCTTGACAAAATATCAATAGTTGGGTACATGTCTCTTTAGGATATTTGTTTATAAAAGAAGAAATGGCTGCAAGCCAACTTTATTACTCTGATCCAGGATTTGAGTTGTAAGAAATAAGATGAGAGCTTGGCAGTAATGTCTAGAAGTCTTATAATTAACTTTTGTATGTGTTTCATCCTTTCCTACTAGTGAGATAGCAAAACTTTGTGGAAATAGGCATGTTCCACCTCTTGAAGATGTTTAAAATAAATGGCTCGATGCTGGGAAATCATTAATTAAAAGTCATGGATTGTGAGTAGCTTTTTAATGGTTCTCAAACTGCTAATCACCTGTTTCCTCTTCTGTGGTACTTAGGTGGACCTGTGGGATTTGAATGCCCATGTATTTAATGAGAAATTGCCAGGACTGGGCTTCATTTTCTTGGAGCCTGCCCCTGTTCCAATTCACATCTCCAAAAGCAGTTTCAGCAGAAACTGGAGAACCTTCACAGTGCCCATAAGAATGTCCTTGGAAATTCTTTTTAACTGAATCCAAATGGCTGGGTACAGGGAAGGGTCCCCAGGAAACTATACAGAAGGTGCTTTGCCGACCAGCTGGACAAGCCTGATCCAATAGTTCTGACGGTCTGCAGGTGTGGAAGCCCTCTCCTACTGATTAACATTTCTCTCTTTTTCCCTCCCAACTTTCTCTCCATTCTTGGCTCCCTCCTGTTTTATTTTTTTTTCTCACTACTTCGGTCTTCCCCATGGTGCCTTCCCCGAATTCACCAGCTCCCAGTTCTAACATAGCTCTTGGTCTTTACTCCCTTGATTTGGCAATGAATTGGCAAAGGCTGGCAAAAGGATGCCACCAATACTGCCTGTGGGTTCCCTTCTCTGGGAGGCTGGGCTGAGACTCTGGTCACAGAGTTTTCTTCAGCCTTCTGGAGGCTAACTGAAGAAGGTTCCCTCCTGAGAAGCAGTCACAGAGAAGGCCTTCTGGGTAGGGAGGGAGTGCTGGGCAGCCACGCTCAGCTGGGTTGACACAATCTGTGTCCCTTCCAGAGGGGAAAGGGAGTCTCTGGCTTGTGAAGGGCCAGACCACACTTGATTAAAATAAAAATGGTCAAGAGTCAAAGAACTAGATTTTAATTCACTAAGCTTAATGATAAAAGAAAGACAAAGGGGAGAGAGCTATGGAGAAGTGGAGAGTGCGCTGTCAAACTTTCCAGCCTCTGGGTTTTTAAACTAAGTGTACTTGAAGAGCAGGAGATAATCCCAGGACTCTTGAAGGGATGGTGGCTTGTCTCCAGGGTACCTTTGATATTTTTTTTTCCAAAGAGCCAGCTTTTGCCACCTTTTGTGTGGGTTAGGGTCTGTAAGAAACTATCTTTTTAAAAAACACATTTGGGTCTGGTGGGTTGTTATCAGCAGGGGGTCCCACTCACCTATGTCCCAGCACCAAGCTTACCAGGAGGGAACTTCTCCTCCGCCTGCAGGCCAGGGCCCACAACTGTGTGTAGGAATGGTGGTTGACTTGGCTTATTTTTTTTTCACTTTGGTGCTGGCAAAGAGGTTTCTCTTTTAGAGCTTGATGGTATCACAGACCCACTCCATTAGACCCTGCTTTATTATCTAGCTCACTTTCATATTAAAGGGCCCGACCTGGCTTTGGACTCAGGAGGGCTTCCCTGATTCTTGAAAATAAACTCCATCACCCTAAGGGACACTTTCATGGCCCATCCAGATAGTAGTACCAAGAATCAAATATTTTCTACCAAGGCCAAGTCATGAATACTTCTTTCTGTGCTGGCCATAGAAGGTCTATGTCACAACTGCTCCAAAGTAGCTGTGGGTTCCAGCAAAGTATCCACAAACATCGAAACGTGAATTTCATAGCTAAAAGTCACTGTGAACTAATTTTGAGTTTTTTCATGCTTGACTCTTTAGTAGCTGCCAGCTCCCCTCCCCCTCAAATAGAATTCTGGATATATCCTTGCATTTACTTTGCCTACACACACACACACACACACACACACACACACACACACTTCCCCCCCCCCCACGTTTACTATATATTACTCCCTTTTGTATTGTTTATTTGAATTTTGTAAAAGTTGCCCTTGGAGCCTCCCATCTCTGTGCACATCTTGAACTTAGCTCTGTGCCTACACTGTGTGATAGAAGCTGATTTAGGCTAGTTACCGCAGTCCCTATATCTGACAACAAAATGAATAGCACTAGTGCTAGAAAAATGTCTTTCTTGTATTTAAGCTACAGATGGACTCATTGCATTTGACTACAGATGGGGGAAAAGCACATAATCAATGCAACAGGAGATTCTTAAATGGGTGTTACCTCCTTTGAGATCCTCTACGTGGAGCTCGGAAGAGACCCCAGTACTATGCTGAGCATCCTTCCATGCTTCACTCTGTCTGCTGATCTGAAAAAAAATCTCTCCTTGCTTGATGTAAAAATAAAAGTCTTTGCCATCTTAGGTAATTTCTTTCTCCTTCTCCTCCACGAAGCATCTCCAGGTCCCCACATCCTGTTTGAGGGATTCATTCTGCTTGGGGTGTTCTTCACTGTGGCTAAATTCTTTCTTGTTTTTAGATCTCAGCTATGATGCCACCTCCTCAGAAAGGCTTTCTCTATGCAGACAATGTTCATATGTCCCTTTATGCTGTTTTATGGTTCTGGTTGCTTCCTTTCCAATATATGAGGATGTCTAAGGCCTTGTCTATCTTTCTGTTTTATAATTATCTCCATAGTCCAGCACTGGTCTAAATACACAGTAGTTGCCCAGAAAATGCTGAGTAAATAAATGCTCAAAAAATTAATAAATCTGGGTGCAGTGGCATATGCCTGTACTCAGGGAAGCAGAGGCAGACAAATCTTTGTGAGTTTGAAGCTAGCCTGGTCTACAAAGAGAGTCCACGATGGACAAGGTTGCACAGAGAAACCCAGCCTCCAAACAGATAGAAATTGGCTTCAGGAGCTTCACAGCTTACATCTAAATTATGACAGCTTAGTTGCTCACTCTTTAGGAAAATATGCCATCTCAGTTATGTTATTTTTAATCTGTAAATTAAAAATAATCCTTTCATAATCTTGCACATATAAAGTGATAATAGCACAATAATGCATTTAATGTACTTAGCAATCTGGTTGACACACAGTAACAATATTTGTCCACCCATCCTTTACCCACCTACCCATACATAAACTTTTCAGCCATTATCAACTATCTTCATCATCAATGAATTCATTAGAAACCTCACAATGAATGATTTTACACCTGAGAAACTTATTAAAAGTTATAAACCAATTTATTCATCTTTGGCAATACCATTTTATTTATCTAAACACTGGCATAAACAAACCAAATCGCCAGAACCGGGTTTCTAAATGTTTACTTTCATACTGTGTATTTGATGTTGCCTTTTATAAACAGACAGGCCTCTGCTGTGGGAAGGTTCTGTCCATGGTAAGACCAAATTCTGAGCTATAATTGCATCCAGAAATACTATGCACATGAAGCATGCCATAAGTTAGCCTGTGCATACTAGAGGAAAATAGTCATTTTTAATTAAAAACATATTTCAGCCTCAACTTTTACTGCTGGTTGGAAGTGGATAACCCAAGACTGTGCTAATGAAAGCAAGACTCCCTCATTGAGAAGCAAAGGAAGGTACAAGGAGCTCATTGTTACAAGTGGATCTGGTCTGTGAATCCCTAAATATATAGATTGCTAATTGCTACTACAAGGTGATTAGGTTATATTCTCTATGTTTTCAAAATGATCTTGAGTTTCGCAGTCCTTAAAAAACAACCTGAATCAAGCAAAGGGGCAGGGAACACATTATCAGAGTATGGTGAAAACACATACACACATACAATCATAAACTCAGGACTTGATGAAAAATATTCTCATATCTTTATTCTATGCTTCCTAACATACATTATATATGTAATACATTCATTATATCACAGCATCATTTACACAATGGGAAAGTGAACATTTATAAAATGTTTAGAAATTCTGGTGGTTTTGTTTGTTTATGTATAAATTTACACATATATATGTGTGTATATACTGCATAATATTATGCCATATATTTATATTTAGTTTATTTATAATAATAAATTAATTTAATTTATGCCATATATGTGTGTGTGTATAAAACGTTTTCTATTCCAAATGGTAAATAAAGAAGAGCAATGCCTGCTGAAATTTAGACATTAACTCCTGAGACAACAATAGAGTGTTAACATTTATGGTAGGAAATAATGAGTGAGTAGTCATTTTTCATGCATGTGTCTCTCTTTTTGAGTGGTTCATTATGGTTTGCAAAGCTTTTCATAGATTCCAGCAGTTGTAGTTTGAGAATGAAATAATATTTAAGCAACATGCTTGTAAAGATGCTTCCCTGTATTTACATGACTGGCTTAGTTCTTTTGTTTGGCTTTGTTTCAACTGTGTGCTCCATGGGCACACTGAGAAGAAGCTATCGTTTCTTTTGCTTGCTTATTTCTTCAAGTATTACTATTTTGAAACAGATTCTCCTTACATAGCCCAGGTAAGAACTTGCCTCAGCCTTTCCAGTATTGGGATTACAGCAGGTGTGTGTGTGTCATCACACCTGGTTCTATAATCTGATATTTCTCTAGTTTTCTCTAATGTCCCTCACAGTTTCTATTACAGCTGAGTCAATACATGGATGCACAAATAAATGAGTGCCAGGCAACAGCATCAATTCAACAGAATGCCACTCAACATAAGAATGGCTGTCTGGTAGCATAATCTCTCAGCAGTTCTACCTCAAAAGGCAATATAGAAATGGGCTTACTTCTCCCTAAATATTTGTGCTAACAATCCATAGCAATGGGGCTGTCCAGTCAGAAGCAACAGTGTTCTTGGGGTGTACAACTTATTAGCTTCATGACAGGATTTATGCTATTACCACTGCCTTTTTAAAATACTTTTATGTGGACTAGAATAAGATAAGACAGATAGGAGGCATTTACTTTTAAATTACTTGTCAATGCTGATCATGGCGGTGGTAACCTGGCACCTATGAAGGAAAGGCAGAAGGATAAGTGCAGGTTTGGGGCCATTCTATATACATTCTCTCTCTCTCTCTCTCTCTCTCTCTCTCTCTCTCTCTCTCTCTCTCATGGTCTCTGTCTCTCTACATAAATGGGCATATATACATATGATGGCCAGAGCCATTCTGAGAAATATACATGTATGTATATATACATAGATGTCTATACATCTATGTATATGTATATTCATATGTATACACACACATATATACACACACATATATGTAGATTCTAGGCTACATAGTAAGCCCACACTTACAGAAACAAAATAACAATAATCATGACAAAAATGCTGAAAAAGAAACACCTATAAGTAAGATGCTTAATTAAAGCACTATGTGAACTCTAGACATGATGACTGGGGAAACAGCCTGCATAACCAACAAAGAAGCAGGGCTCAAAGGTCTATCATGAACCAACTTGAACTTTGGAGTCTTGTGACTGAGGTCCCACAGGGAAGATCATATTAGGTTAACAATGACTTCCAAAGGCACCAGCCCTAACCGCTGCGGTCCGTTAAGATGATCTGTATGGGAAAAGGCCACTGTACATGAGCTTATATTATCCTCGATAAGCTGCAGGGAAGCTATATTTGAGAGTCCTTTCAGGAGGGAAGAAAACAGATTTCAGAGCAGGTAGGAGGAGAATAAGGCACTACAGCACTAGATGTAAAGTGTTGTGACAATAAATCAAAAGATGAGGGCAACCACTCAAAGCTGAAGTAGGCATGAAGGAAGTCTTCCCCAGACGCTCTGCAGCTAGTATGTTTCAGAGAACATGTGAATTTGTGGGTGGTGAGACTGATTTCAGGTTTCTGGTCTCCAAGTAAATATTTTCTTTTGTTTCAAGCCAACAGGCATGCTATAATCGATTAAAGAAGTCATAAGAAACAGCTACAGCTACAGAATTTTTGCTTCTATTCTGGATAAAACTAAAATTGTGCCAGGTTTGGTAAAACTCACCATCAAAACACATTACTACTTTGTGAAAGCTTGTTACAAAGGCAGAGTTTGTGCCCTAATCTTTAGAATCAAGATTTGCGGTTTAACAAGATCCCAGATGATTCCTGCAGTTTGGTGTCTGAGAATCTCAGCTCTAAAAGAGTATGCAGTGAGAGTCAGCCGCACAATCCCATCTACTGTGAGGTTAAATGTTGTGCTATGATACATGCAGGCTACACAGAGGGTATGAGGAAAAGGAAACAAGGGCTCCCGGTACAGGTTAACCCTCTCTCAAGCTCTAAGGCAGCATTCCTCTTCGAGAAGAGACATTTATGCTGTTACTTCTTCAGAGGTGGGCCAAATAAGACCAAGATCTTTGTTTGTTTGTTTGTTTTTGGTTTTTTGAGATCTATATAGCCTTAGCTGTCCTGGGCTCTCTTTGTAGACCAGGCTGGCCCTGAACTCACAGGGATCCACCTGCCTCTGCCTCCCAAGTGCTGGGATTAAAGGCGTGTGCCACCACACCCAGCTAAGGATCTTTGATTTTAATAGTATCCAAATATCCAAAAATTTGTCCTGATGTTCATATGATCAAATGACACATTTCTCCACTGAACAATAAACAGAAAGAGACTTCTGATGGCCAGAGCCACCCTGAGAAATGAGTTCCAGCTGCACGTTACATAGGTGCACATAGTTATTGTGGAAACACTTGCTTTAAATAGTGACCAGGTGGCTGTAACTTCTCCTTCCACAAAAAATCCTTACATTTCTATGGTTCTTGATTGCTGTCAGAAATCATAATTCAAATGAAAGGGTTTTTTTATTATTTTTTTATTTTCTAACAAACCCAACAGGTTGACTTACAGCATCTGTGTAGCTAAGGACTCATTAAACAGCTTGGATGAATCTCAATAGCTGTGTACAATTATTTTCTGACCTGTAGATGAATCCAGAAGAGGACATTTACCTGCCAACTCCTGCCTTAATAAGCAACAGCAAAACGCTGGAGTCAACAACACAAGCTGTAAATGTGCACGACAGCTAATTTTTAATTGGCACTTTCTCCTGCACCTGCCATCGCAGTTTCACACATTTATCAACCCACTGAAAACGCTTACCCAGGATTTGCAACCTTGTTGCTTCCACGTGCTATCAACACTTCTCAAATGAATGTCCCTATGAATGCTCAAAGATACATGGAGTGAGGAAAAGACCGCTGTAGAGTCAAGTAGTTGGAAGAAAGCTCAGGGTTAGTTTTAAATTCCTGTTCTAAAATAAAATTTTTTATAAGTTAGAATACTGGCAGTGGATGCTTAAACTCTCAACAGTTCAGGAAGTTTCTTAAGGTGAGATGACGTACGATGAAACTCATGGAACATGAGCATGGCTAGAACAGTGTGAGGAGATGAAGTGTTCACAGCAGGAAACAGAATGCCCCAAACTGAATTGGATAGTGGTCAGATATTAACTCTCAAATCCACCTAGAATGAGACAACTATGGCTCGTTTCCTTTTCTGGAAGTAACTATTTTCAATATAACTGGTCATCTACCAATGGTTGTTTCTTTTACAGGAAAGCCAGGAAGAGAGGCAGGCAGAGGGAGACAATGCTGTCTAAAACCAGAGGCAGAATCTGGAGTGATGCTGGCACAAGCTAATGGATGTCAAGGATTTACAGCAATTCATAAAAGCCAGGGAAGAGCATGTAAGAATTCTTCCCTGGAGCCTCCCAAGAAAGCCTGGCCCTGACAATACCTGACATTTTTCTTCAAGGTCCAGACGTGAGAGTGAATAGATTTCTGTCGGTGTAAAGTACCTAGTCTGTAAGTAGTCTGTGGTGATAACGCTGAGAGATAATGCATATTTTAGCTGTAATGATTCCATTGCTGTAACAGATACCAGTGACAATCAACATATAAGGAAAAAGGTTATGATCTATATATTATTTTAGAGGTACAAGTCTAGGGGTATGTAATATAGCAAAACCGTGCATCTGTAGCTAAAATGTGAAAGAAAAGAAGAGATGCCCCTCTCTGTGTATGTGTCAAGAATCTAATCTTTCCACTGGGTCCCATCTTGAAGTTTCTAATATATATATATATACACATCAGCAGCAGCAGCAGCACCACCACCACCACCCTGGAAACTAGGCCTTTAACACATGCGTATTTAGAATGTAGGCTGCATCCAAACTCTTCCAAATTCCTTAGAGGCATCTTTGACTGTTACCCTCCTTCATGTACTCAATGCCCTATCAGCTGTAACTAGTCTCTGAGGCAGAGTTTGAAGGCTTTCAGTTCTGAACACAGGTCCAGTTCTGTAATGTCACTCTACTGTCTTCAAGAATGACAGGCAAATCCCCGTCTCCTAGAGTCAAATGTGCCCTCTTTCTTCAATTCTGTTTCTACATACATTTTGAAAGTGAACCCACAACATTGAAACAATCAAGTGGCAGCTGCTTCTGCAACAGGAAAAAAAACAAAACATCTTTTCACAAGGAAGCCTCTGTACCACCAGGTCATATTAATGCAAAAATATCATTAATACCATTTCCTTCTCTGTTATCAATATGACTATGGCAAGGTTTTGTGTTTTGAATCCAGTGGAATCATCTTAGAAACAAGAAACTGGAGGCTAGAAATGAGAAGCATTGTCTGTGATAACAAAGGCATACTAAGAAAAGGCTTTTCATTAGAACTGGTTGCTGCTTATCATTCTAAAATTCATTATAAACCACTTATTATTCACAATATATTCTTCTGTTAATGTGTCTATCCACTCATTCACTGATAGATCCACCCATCTGTACATTCATTAACTCATGTGTCCATCCATAAATCTATATATCTATCCTCCTGACTCATCCATACATTTACCTGCCCACTCGTTCATCTAGCTATCATGTATCTATTCACTTAACAATTCATTAACATCATTCACCAATTGGTCTACTATTAATAATCTACTAAGAGGAATAATTCCAGCATAATACTGGAGGAGATTCTCTTGCTCTTGCCAAGAGCCCAGTGTCCTACATCTGAACACATATCTATAAATCAGGTGTTTGAAATCCTTAGAAAGAGAAGAATCTGAGTGTGAGCGTGTGGTTAACTGTCAAAACTAGTGCCAAAGATAACAACTTTGTGTTTCTATTTAGGCTCTGTAACTCAAATTTACCCACCTATTACTTTTCTGCAATAAGAGAACAGTATCTGGAAAATGGAGTTATTAAAAACACCTAAAATTAATAAATATGTTGGCCTATGTTTGCAAGACATAAATTACTACCATGGCCCTTGTGGTTTTGTTGTGTGATATTTTTGTTTTCTTATGTAGTCCACTTAGTTGCTGAACTATTTTAAAACAGTCCGTTTGAGGGCATCTAAGGAATAAAGCAACACATAAGCATCGCTATGTTGACAAGCATGTCATATTGTCCCATTCAGTAATGACATTTGCTGCCATTATCTTTTTCTATCCCTACCCAACTGGACATAATCACACTGGGACTACGTGGTGGGCCATGGTGAAGTGCTTCAATGAGTAACTCAGATCTTTGGGTCCACTGATGACTACAGGCACACTACTTCATGCTTCAGTGTATTGAAAATTCAGGTCCAGTGGGGTTATCAATATTAACAACCATCCTCATCCTGTTTCCTAAAAGTTTGGCTTTGTAATCAAAGAGGACAACCCTCCTGCTACCTCAGGGCTCTGCAGTCTGAGGGTTTGCCCATGTCTTCACACTCAGACAGAAGGCTGGGGATGTGAGACATGTAAGGTATTAGGCAATGCATGTTGTCCCTGTCTAACTCTCAGTGGAGTGTCTCAATAGGGGCTCTAGTCCATAAAGGCGTGCCATGCTGACCTTCAGGCCCAGTAGACGTGAGAAACTCTCATCCCAGTATCTTCTACACACTACCAAAGACTGTGGACAGGTTATTAAAGGCCCATTTGCCCTCATATTTGCCAGACTTATAGTGGACAAGTCATACGTTCATAGTGCTACTCAGCCTCCCCATCCCTCTGCATGTCTGAGACATTCCTCATGGCAGATCATGTAGAACACAAAAGAAGAAGCCTTGGAGTAAGCGGAGGAGGAGGTTTGGAGTGGTGGCTCTTCTAGTTACTGTTTGTTTGTTCCTAGGCATTCTACTTCTTGATCAATCTTTGAGACAGAAGCCATTTCCACAGTGATCTACTATCAATATCACCTTTGCAGATGAAAATAACAGGATCCAAAGGGGCTGAAGTGTGTTTAAGGTCCTGTAGCTCACTGTTAATGGAACATTCTCTTTACAGCCAGTCTTAGACCAATAAGATGGTTGAAAGGGAGAGTCACTTGTGTATAAGACCATGCCTTGAGTTTAATCTCTAGATCCTGCATGGTATCAGAAGAGAACCAGTTGTTGAGAGCTGCTTTGTACTCTTTCTCTATCTCTGTCTCTGTTTGTGTATCTATAGGTTCCTATATCTGTCTGTCTGTCTGTCTCTCTCTCTCTCTGTCTCCCTCTCATGCACGCACACACACACACACACTCACACATACACACACACACACACACACACATACACACACACATATGCACACACACATGTTTGCAGGCGCATGTGCACAGGCATGTGCACATACATAAGCAAATATGCAATAAACAATTAAATAAATTTCAAAGTAATTCTTTACTCTCCAGAACATTTTGAGCTTGAAGACTTATTTTCTCTATTCTTTGGTCAGACTTTCTAAGTTGAAACCCTATTTTCTTTCTTAGCAGATATGTAACCTAGGATTAATGCCATTGTCTCTCTACAGAAAGTAAGAAAATAATAATACCGATGTTATTATGATTTTGTAAGGATTTAATAGTCTAATCCAAGGAGAGAAATTTGGACCATTGCCTGGCACTGTTACTATTAGTTTAAATTACACCATCTGTCTTCATTTGTGAAGCTTTTGATAAAGATAAAATCCTTGAACACTTAATGTCTAAACAGATCCCTAATTAAGAACAAACCTTATTTTTACGTATCATTTGTTCAGTCACTTACTGAGAATTTCTTGAATACCTGTGCCATGTAGGCACAGATGTAGGTTAAGAAACAAAACTACTAAAACACAACAGACTCCTTTAAATTCTAGTAGCCTTAGAAGAAAATAATAAAGTGATTGTGTCCTTTATGTGAATTAGATAGTGCTAAATGTCATGTAGAAAAATGAGGCTAGGAAGGGAATAATTAAGACAATACGGGTGAAGAGGATTGGGCAAGAGGGTTAATATTTTAAATAGGTGGCCAAGAAAGGTGACAGTTAAGAACTATTTAGGGACGGAGAGGACATTATTTGGGTAAAGATATGAGGGGAGAGTGTCCAACAGTGGGAAGTCTAAGGTCCCACAGCACCGAGGCCATCTCAGGCCTGGCATGCAAACAACAGCAGGGCATGCAAAACGGGTAAGCTGGAAATGAGTGTAGGATGAGTAGTGGGTAGGGAGGCCACAGAAGACACAGGAAGCAGGCCTTCCTTACAATTATGCGAATATCATTTTGTTTTATTTTGCATAAGTAAGGAAGCCGCTGGGAAGTTTGGAGCAAGATAGTGTCTAATGTGATTTTCAGTTTGCTTGGCATGAAACGCTTTAATTGCTGCCGTGTTGAGAATAGAGTTGAGGAGGTAAGAGCAGAAACAAAGTCAGAGGATGTGACATAGGGAATGCTACTGAACAGAGAGCTATGCTATCTTCCCAGGGCCACAAGAAGACTAGATTTTCCAGCCTTCTTGATCTTGGCAGAGCTGTTTGTCTTGACAGTGGACAATAGCATGTGAGTGGAAGAGACCAAAATTACACCCAGGGTACCTCTATACCTTTACACATTTCCCTCCTTTCTTTCTGTGAAAGACAAGAACTCCTAAGCAGCAGGGAGCTCTAATGGGAGAAGAATGAATGATTTTGTTTTCAGTCAAAGATGAGCTGACTGGGGGAAATCCTAGGCTTGGTTCAAATAGGGAGCCAAATGAGAAGTAAACCCTTTCATTGTTGGATTGGCTACTAGGATCTGGGGATGCTTCCTAGAGCTTTTGTTATCTGGAGAGCTTTGTCTCTCCAAAACATGAAGCTCGTACAATATGCACAGCCATGGCAAAGACTTCTATACATTGGATATGGCTGTTGCCATGGAAAGAAATATACTTGGATATTGGATAGATTTTAAAGGTAGTCGTTCCTATATTTTCTGACTGATTTGGAAAGAGGTAGGAGTTAAAACAACATGAATTCTGCGAAGAATTTTGCTCTGGGTAATTGGAAACATTAGACTGTCCTTAACAGAGACTGGGAAAACCACAGGTATAGGAGGCACCTGAGGTGTTGTGAGGGGGAAATATCAAGGTCTCAGAATTCACTTGACGAAATGTGAGATGAGAATAAAATATGGACTAAGGTTAAAAATCCATTATATTTTTTATACAGTGGTGTGCCAGTGCCTGACTGTTTCAGATTGTGAGAACCAATTGAAAAATTTCAAGAGCTGTATGAGCTAGTAACTAATTGATGGAAATGTTTACACCATTAAAACAGGCATAAGTTAGATCAGGTGAGTTAAGGCTACTGGAGGAGAAAAAGTAACCATCACTCTATCCACTGTGAACCCTGTGTGCTCCAACAATGACCAGCCTGACAAGATATGTGCACTGATAACATAGCGTCAGGAATATCATTGGAATAACAACATACTTTCTTATTGTATTTATGTCCTGCTCCACAAGATTGAAACCCATAACTGGTGTTGGAAACCCTGCTGCTAAGGTCATTACTGGAAAGCCCTGAGCTTGGTACAAAATGGAGGATGCCTTTTGTCAGCAATGCCTCTTCTTTCTTGTTTTGGGGATCCCAAGTACCCCACACCCTGTACCTGAAGAATGTCATGTAGTCCTTAGGACAATTACAGGTCCAACTCCCTTTCTGCAACTTGTTCGTTCAGCAATCACCTCAGATTCCCGGGATGCCTCTCTATGTTAATGAAACATCTCAGTAATTTATCCTTTCAGCCAATAACATTCCCCGACACTGAATATCCCCCCTCTTCCCCAAAGTTCTATATAACCCTAGGTCATTTGAAATAGAATTGATTTGCCTTCCCACAGCTGATCCTGGAAGGTCATTTCCATTTGCACTCACCGGTCACCAAACCCCCAGTTTGGTGCTGCTTGGCCAGTGACTGCAGAAACAAAGGAAAGCCCCAAACAAACAGGCAGTAATTTTGCCCTAAGGAATAACCTACTACTATTATTCTGCTAAATGGACCTAATATTAAATGAATTACCAGTCACTATTATTATAGACATAGATCGCATGCATCTTTCAACCATCACCAGAGAAACATTTACAGTAGATAGTGAGCAGCACAGCGACCCACACTGGTCAAGGTACATTAAAAAAGAGATTGCAGAGTGTTTGTCCTAAATGGAACATTTATATCACAGCCCCTCCTCCTAAGACTCAAGAATCATTGTGGAGGAGGGTGTGGAAAGAGTGTAAGAACCAGAGACATTGGATGACTACATGGCTGGGAAGATGCCCATATGGACTCACAGCAGTAGTAACAACATACATAAGCCCTGTGCAAGCTCAAGTGGGACAGAATCTTAGCATGGAGAGGGGAGGTAGACATGAAGTCTCATGCCTTGCTAAGAAGCTAGTGGCAATTGATAGCTGTTGCATGAGAGAGAAAAGGATAGTTTTCTCTAGGAGTGTATCTCCTGAGTAGTGGACTACTCCAATGGAAACCCACATATCCAAGAATATATTAGCAACATGAATTGAGTTCAATGGGTTACAAAACAGAAAGAGAACACAAAGCTAAGTGGGTAAGGACACAGAGTGGATCTGTGAGTTGATTGAGAGGGTGTGAGTATGATCAGAAGACATTGTCCAACAATCTCAAAAGCCTAATA
The DNA here is from genome assembly GCF_964271855.1 of Acomys minous. Classification (NCBI taxonomy): domain Eukaryota; kingdom Metazoa; phylum Chordata; class Mammalia; order Rodentia; family Muridae; genus Acomys; species Acomys minous. Next base: position 37,775,030 of record NC_140500.1, on the reverse strand, counting down.
AAAAATGGGTATAGGCTCCAGTTAGAACTTAGTGTTTTCCCCCTAGAGACCCAGATGTTAAGTATTTCCAGGGGCTCCATTAGAAAAAAAGGGGTGAGGAAAATGGCCATGTTTACAGATGACACTGTACTTCTATGATTATTTTCCCATGACAGCCTAGAATTACTCTCAGATATGTCAAGTGCCCTTCATTAATAGCATTTGTCTTGATTATCTGTTACCCAATGTTATTTTCAGATGACCAATTCAAGTGCAACCCCACTGAATATAGTTCATGGTCCATGGGAAGCTTTCACATGGGGGAGATGCTAGTTCTATTTCTTCTATGATCTAGTTTACTTAAGGCATCAAAAATACAATTAAATAATCTCACAGTCTCAAATATCAGAAATGCATGTACACATCTTTGTATATTTCCTTTTTTGTGATATATTCTTGCTTGTGAATACAATCTCTTCTAACTTCCAATTAATGATGCTTAAACCACAATCCTATTCTATGTATTTATATCACCATGGAAATGTGAAGAAAAATGGGACAATATATATACAAAAGTCATGTCACCTAGAAGGAAAGAACACATGCAATATACTGGAAATGAAATGACAGAGAAACTTTGCACTGGCTGTGCTCTTCAAAGGCTTATGAGAACTTACTTGTTCATGGAAAGGCACCATTCGGAGCCAGCTGAGATGATATAATCCTGCTAACATGACGACATGGTATGGTAATGAATTTGGATGATGCCATGTCAACCTGTATGTAATACATGCAAAAAGAACGAGTGGAAATATCTTCTTATTTCTTTATCCATTACTTTCTTATCCTGGGCACTTCTTTACCTTTGTGAAGAGTATGATTTTTAGATAAAGTTTGTTGCATAATGTTCTTCTCTCAATATTTTTATCTGTATGTAGGCATGAAGGTGTGTGTGCATGTGCATGTGCGTGTTTGTGTAGGCCAGGGCACAACCTTGGATGTACTTCCTTAAAAGGCATGTATCTTCTTAATTGCAAGAGCTCTCTCATTGTTCTTCAGATCATGAAATAAGGATACTCTGTTTGGCCTGTGGGCCATAGATATATGCCTATCTCTTTCTCCGTAACATCTGGATTACAAATGTGCACCACCATACACAAATTTAGTTTAAACATGGATCCTTGGATGGAACTCACATCTTTTTACTTGCAGAAAAGCACTTTCCTGTGTCCCCTTTGCTTTATTGTCTTCAGTTTTTTTGTGGCCTCATCTATAGTTTAGGTAATCAACATTTAAGGACTTTTCTTCAGATGGGTAACTGCATGAACCTTCTATTATACAAGAATTAGATGCATCTTGTCTTTTTCTGGGACAAAGACATCTAGAAATCTGCTGAGGATCCAATTGTACAGCTTATAAGTACAAGATAATGGCTTTCCATGGATTGAACATGGGAGAAAAAATCTTTCCTGGGTAAACCAGTACAGCCTCTTAGCCAGGCATGTCTGCGGTTACACACGGGGCAGCCAAACAGTGTTATCTTTCTGGCCTGGCTGTTTTGTCTCCTGCATCTGTGTCCTTTCCCCCTTTCTGTACTCTCTATTCCCTTTTTGGGGTCCCAGGCTAATATTATTCCTCCAAAGATTATCTCTCCTTTCTTTTGATTCCATCTCATATTACCATGAAAATTATGTTGCATGTATATTAAAAATCTTGGCTCTTTTTAAAAGTTTATTTTTTTATTTATTGTGTATGAGTGTTTGTCTGCATTCACATAAGGGTAACACATGGATGCCTGGTGCCTTCAGAGCCTGGACAAGGATGTCAGGACTGAAGTTATAGGTGGTTGTAAACAGACACAGGTTCTGCGAACTTCAAGAGCAACTCAAGTATTCTTCACTCCTGAGCCATACCTCTAGCCTCATAAGCTATGACTTTTTGATGATTCATTATGCACGAGAACTATTAATAATAGAATCCAATTATCACAGTAAAACATACATCAAACTAGACTACCTTCACCAGGGGAAACAGTTAATGACAGTAGATTATATGAACCCATCTTTCAAAGACTAAAACCCCTGTTTTGGTCTTCTATATAAGTGTGAGGGATGCAAATCCTTCTCACACACATACAAAGAAATAGTTGGTGTAGTGGGGTCAGAAAACAATATTATTAAGGGAGATATGAGCATTGTGTTCAATGAAATTCAGTAGTTTAGAAGACTGGACTCATTATATAAAAGTCCTATCATGGAGGTAAGATGTCTATGTAAACTAACAGCAGCAGCACAAATACAGCAGCACACAAGAACCCATGTGTACCAGTCAGTGTGTGAGTCAACTCTTTATGAGCATTCCCACTTGTATTCACTCCTACTTCTACTTTGCAGATGAGAAAACAAGAGACTCAGATATGTTGAGCTGGCTGGCAATAGCAAGGATGAGAACCTGGCTCAACATAACTTCCTTGATCTTAGTCATTCTGCCTTTCTGGCACCACAGAGGCATAGCTTTCAGCATGGTGCATTTAATCACCAACGGTCTGGAACATGGAACTGGCTGAGCCACAGGCATGAATTTCCTCTGTCTGGAAAAGTGACCTGACCACTAACCTGCTGGGTATGATGTGACTGAGTCTCCTGAGAATTAACATGGACCCAATATAATGCCAACTGCTCAGTTACTTCCTCCATAGGCATATAGTGGGTAGCACGAGGCAGTTATGGCATAATCCAGGGAAAACAAAGGATGAAAATGCAGCATTCAGAGGCTTTTCTATAGAGGAGTCAATGTGAGGCTAGAGAGTAGCCAGAAAGAGCAGGGCAACAGCTCGGGTATGGCAGAACTAAACATTACATCTGGGAGAGCCACTACATCTTGTTGGTAAGAATCTGTCCACACTGCTTAATATTGTTTCAAATGGAACTAACATTAGCAGGTTTCCAGAATAGCCCTCATAGTTATTAAGGAAGGCACTATCTGAATTCAGGCTTTAATCAAGAGCTGGTCAGTTTGACCTTCAAAACTCCTTCCTATGTAGAAAACACAACTAACTTACCTAGGAGGCCTAGTAAGGGTGTTAACAACACATACCTGCTAATTACCAGTTCAGAAACTGTGACAGGTTTCATAATATATTTTTAGTGAGCTTTGGAAAGCAGGAAAAATGTTAGCTTCTGTTTGAGTAAAACATGGCTTTAAATGCCATTCAAATACTCTTAATGGATGCATTTAGGATAATCCCTTTAATTCTTCCCTCAGTACTTCTCCAACCATCAAACACATGGAATATCTATTAACCATCTAACATAGATACAAGAAAATAAGCCTGTCATAAGACAGTGGACTCTCGGATAGCAGGCACATTGGGCGTGCACTGAATCACAATGTGTATTCCCACTGCCACTGAGAATTCCTTATCATTTCTTAAAGCAAGCTTCTCTGGTTTTTGTTTGTTTGTTTTTCTCAACTATGCCTCATGTGCACTTATCTCAAAACTTAATTAAATTGCTTGTTTCACAGATGTGTTTAAAGGATATTTCAGTTTCCAAGCACAGGAGGCAGGAGAATGACTGCTATTGGGTTTCAGATTAGAAGACATTAAAGAGGGTGAGGTTTTAAAGGGTGTACTAGGGTTTAACCACTTAGAACAGAAGGTAGTGTATTTTCTGAACATCCTTCAGGAGGATTTAGTTTTTGGTGAGAGGAGGAATGAAGATTAATATCAGACTGTGGGTCAAGTTTGTCTTGGCTGAAGGATGGGCAAATGTTCTAGGGCAAACCTCTCTGGCTCAGCTACTGAGGGAAACGTGGGTGATGAGAAACAGGAGGGCTCTTGGGAAAAAAGTAGGTGAGAGGATGCAGAGAGAAAGTGGTGTTGAGCTCTTAATGCAAAATGCTTTGTATAAACTCATGGTGATGGTCACTTGGTCACTAGTTGGCAGCATTGTTTTTGGATTTTCTGGAAACTTTAGAAAATGAAGCCTAGCTGAAGAAAATAGCCTACAAGGGACACGCTACAATGATTTTTCTTTGATGGTCAACTTGATTGAGAATCACCATGTGCCTTAGGTTGTTCTCTATTGCTGTGACAAACACCATGACCAAAAAATAACTTATAGCCTTTAATCCCAGCACTTGGGAGGCAGAGGCAGGTGGATTGCTGTGAGTTCGAGGCCAGCCTGGTCTACAAAGCGAGTTCAGGACAGCCAAGGCTACACAGAGAAACCCTGTCTCAAAACACAAACAAACAAAAAAATACAGCGGGAAGGGGTGGGGTGGAAATGGTTGATTTGGCTTATTCATCCACATCACAACACGTCATAAAGGAAAGCCAGGGCAGAGACCTAAAGGCCAGAACTGAAGCAGAGACCATGGAAGAGCACTGCTTACTGGCTTGCTCAGGCCTGCTGTCTTATACTACTCAGAAACACCAGCTCAGAAGTGACACCATTCACAGTGGATTGGACCCTGCCATGTCAATCACTAATCAAGAAAATGGCCCAGAGTCATGCCTAGAGGCCAGTCTGGTTGAGAGGCATTTTTTTTCTCTATTGAGGTTCCCACTTCCCTGATGACACTAGATTGTGTCAAGTTAACTAAAACTAAAAAGAATAACATAAGAGAAATCTCTAGTGGTGTCTGTGGGGGTCATCTAGCTTAGGTTAACTGCAGGAGAAAGACACATCCTAATGCATGGCTTGAGGTTCAGGAATGCATAAAATAAGCAAAGAGAGAAAGATGATCCCAAGCATCTGTCACTTTGCTCCCTTTCTCTGAACAAACCATGATTAGGAGCCTCCTGTTTCTGCCTCTACACCTCTCTGCTAAGGCAGAATGTATCTTGTTGATTTGTGAGCCAAAATAAGCCCTTTCTTTCCTAAGGTTCTTTTGTCAAGGATTTTGATATAGTAAGAAGACAAGTGACTAAAACACATGTCTTTGAGCCCTCTGCCCCCTCCTCATTCTCTGTTTCCTGTCCACCAATCAAAAGCCTCTGCCACATGCTTCAGATGTCATGTTCAGAAACATGGACACAGGAAGTTCCATGATGGCTATTCTTGGTGGTCAACTTGACTAACATCTGGAATGAACAGCAATCCAGAAATGGAGAGCACATCTGTGATTGGATCTTGAGGCAGGAAGACAACATGCCTTTGATCTGAATCTTGAGGTTGGATGACACATACCTTGATCTTGAGGTACATCTTTAATCTGGGCAGTACCTTCTTTTGGAAGCCTACACAAGAACAATGAATAGATGAAGAAGCATTCACTAGTTCTTTGCCTGCTTGCCCTCATTTGGCCAGCATACCATTCCTTCACTGGCATCAGAGTCTACTTTTTCAGGATTTCAGCTTTTAGTGATGACACCCAGCCTTATGGGACTGAGCAACCACTAGATTCTTATACTTTTAATCCACTGATAGCCATTGTTGGACTAGTTGGACCTCAACCTGTAAGTCATTCCAATAAATTACACACACACACACACACACACACACACACACACACACGTTTCAGAAGTTCTGTGACTCTAGAGAACCCTGATTGATACACTCTGAAACCATGAGATAAAATAAAATTTCCTTCCTTTAAAGTTGCTTTTCATTAATATTTGGTCACAATGACATAAAGCTAAGTGATATGTTCAGAGTCTTTCGAGACGGCTGGAAAATGGGCAAGAGGGTTGTTTCATTTGCTATCATTGTCCTCTGGACACACAATTATTTCGCAATTAATACTTTATTAACCCAGTTCTTATCTCAACCCAAATTAAACATCAACTATTAAATTAATGTAAGGGCAGATGTATGGGGGTTAAACCTCAGGAAACTCTAATATTGATATCTAAGGCTTATGTCATTGAATCCTTGTATCAAGTGAGAATCTTACAATAAAGGGTCACTTTAGAGAGTCTTCTCACCGTGCCTATAGTCATACAATAAGAGTGCAGCTGAGGGTTGAGTTAGCTGATAATGAGTCAGAAGTCAACAGTAGACCTGTTAAGATCACAGCAAAGGTATCAGTACTTATTTTGTTTTGAGAGTGAAATATCTCTTATAAGCTCATGTGTTTGAAGACTTAATTCCTACCTTGCTGGTGATACTGTTTTCTTCTTTTCTTCTCTCTCTCTCTCTCTCTCTCTCTCTCTCTCTCTCTCTCTCTCTTCTTTTTTTTTCTTTTCTTTTCTTTTTTTTTTTTTTTGACTGTGGAAACTTTAAGGGGTGGACTCTCACTGGAAGAAATGGAAGATTATGGATAAGCCTTAATGTTTTATGACCCAGATCCACTTCCCTTTGTTTCCTGCTTGGTCAAGATGGGAGGAAGTGAGGAATCTCAGCTGTATATTCCTACCACTATGAGGAGGAGGCCTGCTGCTACGCTTTGCACTCTATGACAGGACTGTGTCCTCTCACAGTGTAAGACAAAATAATCCCTTCTTTCAATAGGTTGCTCCTTGTCTGGTATTTAGTCATAGCAACAAACAGATAATCAATAAAGAGCCATATCTAGAGGTCCCACCATGATTTGGGCACTGTTTGGCACTTCCTCTGCATCCTTACCTAAACCCCAGTTCCAGCTGGCAGTAGAGTCTTCTTTTATGCTTGAGGGAATCAAAAGGTACCAGCAGTTAAATTGCTTAGCCAAGATCACCTCATTCATGAACTATGTGACTGTAATTCAAGATCATGTTTTGGCCTCAGAGTCTTAATTATTCATCTACCCACAGAGAAAACTACTAGATGTTTTAAGAACCAGAGTACTACAGGAGTCTTATAGGAGGTAATTGCTATGTTTTATTTTTATTATCTCACACTGCTAACAATGATGGTAATCATTATTTAAAAAGAAGTTGATTCACAAGAGTCAAATCACGCACTTAAAGACTAAGATTAGACAGAAAGCTGAAAAGGAGGCTGAACACATGTAGACTTGGGGAACAATTCCATATAGAAGTAACTACATCAGCAGATACAAAGGGTTCTATGGCCTGAACTGTAACGTCATGCTGGTTGTATATTGCTAAAATTAAGAGCAGAGTATGGATCCTCTTGCAGATGGAAATTTAAGTCCAAATGTGATTCTATTAGGAGGTAGGACCTAGTAGATATGGACAAATGATAAGAGCAGAGCCCTTGTGAATGGTATTACTGCCTTTGTAAAGGAGGTCCCAGAGATGCCCATCCATTCTGCTCCAAGTAAACACAATAAGAAATGTTGTCTGTGAACCACAAAGCTGGAGTTCAACCATACTGACCCCCCAGTCTTGGTTATTCAGACTTTTGAACTGTGAGGAGTGCATAGCCATCATTTATTAAAATCCCTATCCATGGCATTCTAGAACAAGATGTATGGAGCTTCAGGGCCAGAGACCTCCCTTGAGAATCACTTTCTTAAAGGACCTGAAGGAACAGTATCTAAAATGTTAAAGGTATTTTCTGTCGGTTTCAATGAGGAGAGTTTACTTAGTGATGGAATTTCTCAGTGCCAGGACATCTCCTTCTGCCATCCTCTCATTTGATCTCCTCGCTAGTGCCACTTTAGTCTCCGGCTTTTAATGGACTCAGCCAGTCTGTTTCCAAACTGATAGACCCTGTTTTATCACTGAGGCAAATCTACTTTGGCATCCTAGACAAGTTGAAAAGTAGCCCTCACATCAATCAGATTATTTTTATTTCCAAATTCACTTAGCAATGTCATTACTCCCAGGACCGACAAGTTCGCAACGGTAACTGAGAACTGTTGAATTTCAATTCTGCTGTACTGTAGGAGAACGGAGTTGTCTCTGACAGAGACCTTGTAGCAAGGTGAGGAGAGAGAGAGAAGTCAGCTCCTATCTGAGGAACCATCAGGAAATCCTCAGACAAGTCTTGAGGTGGGATTTAAGGACTGAACAGCAACAGCAGGGTACTCTGAAATACCTGCACTCAAAGCCAAGAGACTGGGACAATGAGAATGGCCCTTGTTCTGTCAAGTGCCTCTGGTTGCCCTAGGCATCTTTTCTATGTCAAACACTTGGCCAGGTCTTTTAATTTGCAGGGTCCATTGTGGTCTCTGATCAACGTCTTGGATGTAATCTTCCAGGAAGACTGGAAGGTGATATGTCTTTTGCTCGGCTCTTTCTTTAGTGCACTGATAATGTGAATATGCAAAGGGAAATATTTAAATACCCAACTCACCAGTACTTAGAAGAACCACTAGAACTCATAGACAATTTAGACCCTTTTCTCTGGAGTGGTGGTTGAATATAAATGACATTTTTCATAATTACAAATATATTAGAATTGAATATGCGTATGAGCTAAAACAGGCTCCACAATTTTTAGTAATAATGTAAGATTATGGATAAACAGAATTATTTCTGATTTTTTTAAATGGAGAGAAGCTCCCTTGAGCATTTATTAATATATGTAGCGTATGTCTGTCCTGACTTCTAATGGTAGAGATGCATTTTATTTATGCTCAAGTTTCTACAAATTATAATCTTCAGTTGTGCATGGTGGTTTTCACAAAGTATACATGAGAACTGTTTATAAAAGTATGACCAGTGGGCTGGCAAGATTGTTCACTGGATAACATTTGCTGCCAAGTTTGATCCTCAGGACCCACATGGTAGGAGAGAACTGACTTCATAAAATTGTCTTCTGGTTCACACATGTACACACACACACACACACACACACACACACACACACACACTGAACATCTTTGAATTTCTCTATAGTACAGCATTGTATGGATATGTCTTCATTTATTTCTCTATTCACTATTTGATGGACTGTTGAGAAAGCCCTAGTTTGGGACTGTAAATAATAACACAGTTCTGATAATTCTTGTGAATGTGCATTGGTGGTCATTGCAATATGTAGGGTATAAGCTGGATGCAGGTTTGTTGGGTCACAGAACATGCTAGGCCCAGCCCTTGACAGTCAAATTTCCAACAATGGTAATGTGTAGCTCCTAGTACATGAGAGCTTTTGCCGGCTGTTTCACACTCATGCAAACATTTGCTATTATTTCTTTCTTTAAAGCATACCTGTATGTACACAGCAGTATTTCATTATGATTTTACTTTTTATTTCCCTGATGACTAATGAGTTTGATACCGTGCTACATATGTTTTACATTTGACCACCTCTATTTCATGTGCTTGGTTTAAAATCTACTTATCTTACTTTTGTACTGAGTTGTAGAAATCTCTTTTTTATTCTGGGCTCACTGTCAGTTGTCAGCTTATGTGCTTATTACTTAGCTATCTCTATGCCCTGGCTTGCCCTCCTTTCTCTCTTCTTGATGTCTTCTTACAGATTGTTCATGTATTTTTAGAGAGTTTCCCCCACTAACCCCAGAATAACCTCTCTTCTACAATTATCGAAAACATATAAAAACATCCTTTCAATAAGAATGAACAAATTGAAGGGTAGGACATTCACACCTGAGTGGTGAAATTAATACTTTTTAATTCTCCTATTGGATGACCATATTACTCTTCATTAATTTATGCTCCCCCCCTCCCCCCGCATCCCAGTGCTGATTCTACACATAGCACCTGCCTATTGCAACTTCTCAGCAATGATTAAGTGTTAGTGAACTCTAGCAACAATCTATCAGATACAAACAGACTTCCAGTTGTTATTCAGTTGCACCCTTCCTGCCAGTTCGCAAGGGAGACTAAGGAAGGATGAAGAGAATGTTCAAATATAAACAAAGTGGCTTAGAGATAACTGGAGAAGAAGAGAAAGGAGGCAAGGTTTTATTGAGCTGCAGATTTGGCTCTGAATGAAGCCTTTGGAGGATGCTGGTCTTTAGGGCCAGTTTATTTTGCACATTTGCAAAGAAGACAATTTACATAAGCAGAAGACTGTTATTGGAAGTAACCATAGAAACTCCGCTCTTCCATTGTATACAGGGTGGGCATTTGTTGCCCCATTTAGTGAAATCTCCTTAAGCTCTAGAAATGTAAAGCTTTGAACGTTGATGGAAGATTTAATAAAAGGATCAGAGGCAGAGAAAACACTGGAGGAATTGTTGAGTGCATTGGGAAAAGGCAGTGGAAGACAGTTGCCAAGGTGAAGAAAATATATCCTCAGGGCTCCAGTGGAAATTGCACCTGCCCAAGAAGCTACAGCCCTAATTTATGACTCCCAGTAGTTGTTATTTTTATTCTCTAACATTAAGTAAACATAGGAAGAATTAAAGCTAGAAAGTAAAAGCATTACATTAGAATGTAATACTTAGCCTTTTATGTATTGTGTGTATGTACAGTGACGTTACACTATACTCATAAAATCATGTTACTTGTCATTTTTAAAATTCCAATAAATTGTATCTCATTACCAATCCTTAGAGACCATCCTTCCAAGCAATGAGGTGGCTGACTAACACTTCCAAGAGCCTGCAGGGGCGAGATGACCACAGCCTGTTACCAAGATCAAAGCTCATCCATGTGGGTAACTCTAGCATATTCCTTCTTGTCTGGGACTCTACCTTGGGGGAATCTTTCAAGATTCTTCTGATTACCATTAACAAAACTCAAAGTATATAATGGTGACCCCCTCAGCAATCAAAATAATAATAATTTTCTCATTTGAATGCTTGTTAGCACCAACAATGTGACTCATTATATAAGGACTGCTTTTTTCCCTGGGTGCTGTAACAGGACTGGTTTTTACTGTGAGTTCTGGCCAAGTAGATTCTATTGCATTGACTCTGTGAAGAGAAGAAAAACCAAAGACCATTATGGTATGACTTGCCAGGGTCTTGAGTTGAAAATATGGTAAAAATCCAAAAGGAGATGAGCCAAATATCGTATTTTCATCAGAGGATTCTAAATACTTTCTAGGGCCAAGAGAATGGATAAACCACCTAAGTGATATCACCCAGAAATGAAGCCATAGTTCATTTCCATAACTTAGATTCTGTGTTTGGGATTAACTAGCCCAGGACTTGTGTAGAATAATATGAGTAACATCCTTCTGACTCAAAGTCATTTTTAAAGAAATATCATCAGAAAATGCACACTCACTGCAGAAAGGAATGAGTATGGATTTTCTAGTATAAAATAGTGTCTCAGCAAAAGATATCTTGCATATGAATTTTCAAGAGAGAAGAAAAATTGCATAGTAAATAAAATTCTCTGGAGTCACCACCATGATTTAGTATCTTTTTATGGCTGCTTATTCTAAGACTTACATTCTTCTCTCACAAATAAAATCTCTCCTCATGCACTAAATTGTTTAAAACAGTGCTTTTTCTGTTTTGGAGTAGTTGCTATATTTGAAAACATAGGCTGCATTTGCATTCATGAACCAAAATATGGTTTGTGGCAGCCCTATGACACTGCTTATTAGAAATGCATGCTGCTTTTGTGGTTATTGTATAAACAAATTGGGCTTCCAGCTAATGTTTCTTCCTGATAGATGCCCACAGTGAACCTTCCATTGTGAACCCTTTCCTGACAATTTTTCATGTATAATTTTGCAGTAAATTTTATTTGTTGGGTAATGGAATTATTTCACTCAGAGAAAATTTGCTTATTAAACACATTCTTTCCACCTCCTCTTGCCATAAAAAGGAAGGAGAAATGTAAGTGATTCACCTCAATTGTGATATGCACTATACACGTGTATGTTAAGAAAATTATATTTGCATTGTCTCAGCCATTTTATAAAAGCATACCAAGGGGACCAGAATTTGACTTTCATGCTGAGAAATTGCTTGATAAGGAGTGTTATCTAATTCAATTCCATAAACATTGTGTGTTTCTGAATGACTCAAATAAAATGCAAAATAAAACTAGCTCAGACAATGCCCAACTTGGGAGTTGTGACTTGCTATTGAGTAGTATAATGCAATATTAAAAGTCACTAATTTTAAGAGTGGTCGATGGTTTATTCATATCACATAATTTCACATACTGTCTGTTTAGCAAATATATATTGGCAGATGGATGGGAGACTATAGATAGGTCAGTTAAAAATGAGATGACAGGGCTTATGGAAATAACTTTGGCTTCAAACCAAATGAAGGGATGAGCAAAGTGTAGTATCAAACTATACGGAATATTCCTCAGCCTTATAAAGAAGGAAATTCTGACACATTCTAAACCTGGATGAAATTTGAGCCCAAGGCAGTCATGAAAATTCACCCCCATGGCTATGAGGTACTTAGCCAAAATCAGAAAGGCAGACAGTAGAATAGTGGTTCCTATGTGCTAGGTTAGGGGAAATGGGGAGATAGCTTCAGTTTTACAGGTGTAGATTTCTGGGGATGGATGGTGATAATAGTTGCAGAATAGCAGGAATGTATTTAATGTCACCAGACCATGCATTTAAAAATTATTAAGACAGTCTAATTTACATGAATTTTACCTGAATACTAAAGGAGAAACAAAATGTCCATGCCCATAGCATGAAGGAGTGATAGGAGTTTATGAGAGGACATTCTCTGCAGATTCCATACAAAGAATGATCATATGAGCATTTGTATGCCACATCTACTTTAAGACAATACAATATTTACAGGAGCTCCATTAGAAATGTAAGTGCTAAGAGTACAAAATCATGAAATAATGGAAGAAGAAGAAGAAGAAGAAGAAGAAGAAGAAGAAGAAGAAGAAGAAGAAGAAGAAAGAGGTTGGGAGTGAGCTTATTTTGCCGCAGTGACTAACACAAATATGTATAACAGCTGAGTATCAGAAATATGTATCTTCATATATATATATATATATATATATATATATCATACTTTCGATCTGCCCCTGCTGTTAGACTTGATTGTTCATGAACAGGGTCTATTTCATGTTCACTGTGGTTTCCTAAACCCTTAGTACCGTTGTATACGACATAGTAGAAAACATCAAACTATTTCAGTATTAAGTAAAAGAATGAATAATATTGAATCATTCTTGGAATGAATTAATACATAACTGAATGATATAGAAACCAATGAGTTCTCCAGGTATGGTGGTGTACACTTTTAATCCCAGCACTCAGGAGGCAGAGGCAGATGGATCGCTGTGAGTTTGAGGCCAGCCTGGTCTACAAAGTTAGTCTAGGACAGCCATGACTACACAGAGAAACTCTGTCTCAAAAAAAAGAAAGAAAGAAAGAAAGGAAGGAAGGAAGGAAAAGAAAAGAAAGAAACCAGTGAGCCATTGCTGGAATGAATAAATGACAAAGTTGCACTTAAATGTTATTTAAAAAGTAAATTGAAGTTCCTTTCAGCAAGGATATGAACATACTTCCTACCCTCATAAGTTAAACAAGGTAACTAGCATTGAGCATGGTGGTGCATTCCTTTAATCCCAGCCCTTGGGAGGCAGAGGCAGGTTGCTCTCTATGAATTTGAGGCTAGCCGAGTCTACAAAGCAAGTTCCAGGACACCCAGAGCTCTGTTACACAGAGACTGCACCCAGTCTCAGAAGCAGCAACAACAATCCAAATAAATAAAAAAGAAAACAACAAAAGCCAAACAAATAAAAAAACAAAACAAAACAATAAAAACCCAAACAAATAAAAAAAGAAACCAACAACAAAACTCAAACAAACCAAAACAACAACATCAGAATCCCAAAAAACAAAACCCAAAAAAAAAAACCATGATTACTGTTATTTCCTACTGAGCAGAACGGATGGTTTGGAACCACAACATTATAAAATAAAACTCATGAAAGACATTCTGACTTCATTTTAGAGCTGAGAAAGCTGCCTCAGGCATTAATTCGGGACCCTCATCTCTTATCATTCAGATGCGTGACACCACCACTATACGGGATCCTGACTACCAATCGCTCATTATTGGTCACTTGACTGTTGGTGGAACAACAACTTGTTACTTGTACACAACCCATTGAAGAGCACACTATTTTATGACCATGCTTAAATTTTTTACAATGTTCAGGCCATTGTGCATGGCTCTTTCATCTTCGGAGCGGCTAAGAACAAGGCTATCAGGAGACCCTTTCCTCCCCATGCATTCTCTTCAATAATTGGGCAGCAGTAAGCTTAAAGGGATCCAGAGTTCTTTCCTCTCTCTCTCTCTCTCTGTCTTAGTAGTACTTGGGCTTGTTAGAATGGATGCCGAGAGCATAAAGACAGAAAAACAGTTTCATCTTTGCTTTTATCCCAGCACTATTGATCTGCTATTCGGGAATATAATTATGTTTCAAGCTTAGTGGAAAAAGACAGTTTCAGAGCAGTTACACACCATGTTTTCCAAACATCAAAACATACAGTCTGCAGCTACCTAGCTCCTGTGAGATGTTTCCAATTGTATTTGAATTTAAATTTTGCCAATGGGAACGTGAAGGTAGATAAACTGTTCGAATATCAATGTAACATGAAGTTCTCAATGTGGATGTGGCTGAGGCATAATGACATGGCTAAAAGAAAAGACGCCATACACTTTAGCAGGTCTTTGTGTCTAAGATTGAAACAGCAGTCCTGCAGCCTGTGTTCTGTAGTCTGTGCTTTGTTCTTCCATTCTCCAGACCATCTGTTCTGTGTATTGTACCAGGGTCTACTTTCTTTTTTTTTTTTTTTCCCCAGGGTCTACTTTCAAAGTCAAATATCTTGTGTCTTAATTAGGGTTATTATTGCTGTGATTAAACACCAAGAACAAATCAAGCTGGAGAAGAAAGGGTTTATTTGGGTTACACTTCCATATTGCTGTTCATCACTGAAGGAAGTCATGACAGGAACCCAAAGAGGAACAGAACCTGGAGGCAGGAACTGATGCAGAGGCCATGGAGGAGTGATGCTTACTAGCTTGCTCCTCGTGGCTTCTCATGCTGCTTTCTTGTAGAACCCAGGACCACCATCCCAGGGATGACAACATCCACAATGGGCTAGGTTCTACCCCATCAGCCACTTATTAAGAAAACGCCCAACAGGCTTGTCTACAGCCCAATCTTATGAACACATTTTCTCAGTCGAGGTTCCTTCCTCCTAGGTGATTTCAGCTTATTTGTCAAGGTGACATAAATTATCCAGCACAGCCCCTGTTCCCTATCTTAGAGGAGGCTATAATATTGTGGTGGAGGTAGCTAACTAAATTAAACAATGGTTGTGATAGAGCTTAGTGAAGATAAAGGAACAAAGTCCATAACAGAAGCTGCCATGAAGACTCAAGGAACTAAGAATGTTTATGGATTACTTCCTTTACCTACTGCTGTGACCAAATACTGAGCAAAAACAATCCACGGAGTATGTATGTTGTCTCACAGTTCAGGAGAAGACAGCACATCAAAGAAGAGAAAACAATATGAACACAAGGCAGTGGGAGGACTTACTTTTACTTGCTGGCTTGATCCCCATATCTTGCTCATCCTGCTTTCTTATAGCTCCTGGTGATCCCTGGTTCCCAAAAGGAAGCAGAGAAAAAGGAATATCAATGATCAGTGAATGTCTTATTTTGTTTTATTTTGTTTTCTTTAAATTGTGTTCCTGTTTGTTTGTTTTGTAACATAACACAAGTAGGAGTCATCTGGCGAAGCACGCCTTAGATAGGAAATCCTTTGCATCATATTCGGCCTGTGGACATAACTGTGGGGCATTTTCTTCGCTGAATATTGAAGTGGGTTGTGACACTTTGGGGCAGGTAGTCCTAGGAGCTATCAGAAAGCAGGATGATCAAGCCATGGGGATCAATCCAGTAAGTAAAAGTGAGCGTTGTTTCTCCATGGCCCCAGTATCAGTCTCTGCCTCCAGGTTCTTGCACTGAATTCTCTGTGTGATGGATTGTGATCTGGGAGCTAAAGGCTGAAATAAACCCTTCCCCCGCCAAATTGTTTTTGGCCAGTGTTTTAGGACAACAGAAAACCCTAACTTAGACATCTACATTTTTTTCTTTATCCTTTTCTATTTGAATGTGACCCCAGCCCACAGGATGACATGAACCACATTCAGGATAGCTCTTCCCTCCCTAGTAAAACCTCTACAGAAAAAACAGCAACACCCTCCACCACCCCTGAGAGTCTACCTAATTAATACCATCAAAATAAGCATAATACCTCTGTAGAAGGTGCTGCTGAGTGAGTTATTTTGAAAGGACTGAGTGAGGCATTTCAAAGGAATCAAAGTCCTCTGTCAAAGCATAGAGGCCAAACACAGTGACAGGAAGGGAGAAGAGGAAAATTAGCTGATGTGGAGTTTGTAGGAGATATGCAGACTCTGATCACTAAGTTCATCCACTCTGGTTCTTGGGAGGCATTACTAAATCCTGTGTCTTATTGCTGGTCATAAGGAATGGCCATCGTGGTCTGAATTCTTTACCTGGGGAACGCTATGTGTGTCTGTGACTGAAGCAAAAGCAGACTCTCACAAAGCACATGCTTTATGGGGACATGGTACTAATTTGCAGCGATTTTCTGTCTTTTAAATGACATTTCATTCCCTAAGCCTTTCTGACTCTGGAAGGAAGTCCCTTGAACTCTCTCATTTTGAGTCATTTATTAAACTGCTCAAACAGATTCCACGAGGAACAGCTTTGTCATTTGACCTTTAAAAATGAGTCATCATTCTTCGCGTTGGTGGCTCTCCATCCACTCAGAGGCCAGTGACTTCTGTGAACCAGACGGTGGCTCAGCAACAAATCTCTGAATCTTCCCATTCTCATCTGCCTCATGGGTTTACAATGAGTCTTGGCAACATATGACAGGTTTGAATTATACTGCACTCTGTATACAAGCATAAATAAAAGGCTGGTAGATGGAGGAATAATTGCAAGCCTCATATAAGCATTTATCTTTGTGTGAAGCCTGGAGACTCGGTGCTGTGTCTGAGAGATAATAAAAAACCGATCGTCTGAATTATGAGCATCTGAGTCTGTCTATTGGAAATAACTCAGTTACTGAAAATAACACTACTTTGTGGTACTCACAGGGAGTGTGGGCTTTGTGGGACAAGCTGGGGGTTTAAGGAGAAAGCACACTTTGCATTGTTGGTTGGCATTTCCTGATATAAAACTTCCATGGTGTTTATCTGATGATTCAGCCCAAGCTAGGAGACATGAGGTTGAGTTTACAAAGTGTGAGCATCTCCTGCCTCCCATAAACACAGTCTTCACTTTAAACTCCGGACTCAGAATCAGGTACAACAAGTGCTAAGAATATATCTTACCCAAAACATTTATCTGTTATATGTACGGACACTTCAGACTTACAGAGCTATGGGCTACAATGGTCACAACATCAAGCACAGACAGAAAGGAAAGTACAAGTGCCTAACTGTCATTTTAACACTGCAGTGAGGGAGGCACGGTACTAGGGAAAGGAGTGTCTGTTCCTTTCCTCTCTTCAGGTGAAACTACTCCAGTGACTGGCAATTTCTCTAGGCAATTCAGATTCACTGGCCTGGGTTAGGTGTCACTACAGCCATCTGCATCAATCCTTAAGCAAACACCAAAGCTATAAGGTGATGTTTCAGCCATGATTGTTTTCTACTATAGAAGATAAGGGCTACATGCAAGAAACACAGGCACACACTGCTGTTGAATTAAATCACAAGTCTTCCAGCTGTTTCTATGGCTATTACCTGTGGTGATGAGGGCCTCCTTACTCGGCTAGGCATTGCCGCTGATCTGCAGCCATGCTGCATTTGCAGTTAAAGTGTTTCATTAAATATTGTGCCCAAAACTCTGTGCATCTTTAACCGTTGGGTCTCGAATACCTGCAGTAAGAGTGTTTATAGATGAGTACTCACCTTCTACGAGAATAAGAATTACTTTTGGCAATAATAAGTGACTCCTGCAAATGTAATTCTTAAAACACCAGCATTGACATTTAATGGTCTTTTTGTTTGTTTGTTTGTTTGGCCCAAAACCATCATTGAAAATACCTTTCCAACAAGGACTATCTAAGCACACCTGAGAAAGCTGAAAGAAGAGCTCAGGAAGTAAACAGCTCAGTAAGTAAAGTGGCTGCTGTGCAAGCACGAGAACTCACACAGAAGCCTGGCACCGTGTTGCATGAGCTGTAACCATAGTGCTAGAGGGGCAGAGGTAGGAGGGTCCCTGGACGTTATTGGCTAACCAGTCTAGCAGTCACAGTGAACCCCAAGTTTACTAAGAGACCTTGTCTCAAAAATAAGGTGGGAACAACAGCGGATGAACTGATGTAAACCTCCAGCTTTAAAGTGGACATGCTTACCACCACCCCAAAAAGAACATATAC
This sequence comes from Acomys minous, assembly GCF_964271855.1. Classification (NCBI taxonomy): domain Eukaryota; kingdom Metazoa; phylum Chordata; class Mammalia; order Rodentia; family Muridae; genus Acomys; species Acomys minous. Next base: position 37,756,873 of record NC_140500.1, on the reverse strand, counting down.
CATACCACACACAGACACACATGTCAGTATCACACACACACACACACACACACATGAAAAAATAAATAAATTAAAATTCATACTTAAGGTTCCTGGAGCTGAGAAGTTCAGTGTTTTATGCTAACTGCTGAAGCTATTATCTCTAGTTAGTCAATACTATATTTTTGATAGGGTCACAATCCACAGACAAAATCAGAGAGGCCTTTGAGAAAAAGGGCAGAAAAAATGTCAAGCCCAGAAACGTCCATGTCATCCACGCTGTTCTGTGCTGGTGACAAGATTCCTATTCCAGGTGACAAGATCCTCCCAACACTGTTGTAAAAAGCAAAAGGCTCCTGTTTTCTGGATGTTTTAAAATAATTAAAAGACGTCCACACATATATTATCTGGTACAATATTATTCTGAGCTTAAAATAAAACACAAACTTCTATGATGCATAAAAAGACTTTTGGGAATTGCCTTAATAAATGACTTGTTCCTTTTAATTTGTCTTAATTAGAACTCTATTTTTGTCTACTAGGCCTAATCTCTCTCTACTTTAAATTAGTCTTCCTTCTGATGCAAGTCAAGTATATTGAAGTATAATTTGTGTGGAACAAAATTCAGCAAAACTTAATGTATATAGCCTCATGAAATTTAGCATATCGTCATATAAGTAACACTAGGGTTAAGGTATAGAGAATATCTTTCACCCCCATATATGCCCTGGTTCCCTTTATCGTTATTTACCTCCACCCCTATCTGCCCTCAGTTTTTGGCTATGCTAATTTTTTTTCTTGGATTGCTAAAATTTTTACTGTTCCACAATATTGTTGCACCTATTAGTAGCTTCGCCTTTTCTTTGTTGGGTTATATTCCCCTTCTGTTGGTATACAACAATATTAAGCTATTTACCACTAAAGTATATTTTTCACAAATGTTGGCTATCTTGAGTAATTATGGCTTCTACATGCATTTATATAGGCTATCTCCTCAACATATATTTTCATTTCAAATGTGTAAAAAAGAGTATTTCCTAGGTATATAAATACCATTCACATGTGAAGTATATGTTGTACTTTGTCAGGAATGGCCATACTGGTTTTCTGATGCTTTATGCTTATTTTTTTACCCCACCTGTCACTCATGTTACACCTCACATGGTGTCTCTTCAATTTGGCTCTGACTGAGGGGGCATGTGCTGATTCCTTTTCATTGTTTCATCTACAATCCCTACATTTACTTTGAACAACATTGATTCAAATATTTCCCATATTTTTTGGTTTTCAGTTTTCTTTCTTCCTATTTAGCTAACTAGTCCATCAGCCTAGATTCAAGTGCTTCACTGTGTGTATGTGTGTCAAATATTTTTACCAGCATGTCTTATAATATTAACAATGTTACATATTTTATTTAGTTTTTACACTTTTTAGTATTATCTTAACAGATTAAAAAACGAAAAATCTACATCTCCTTCCAAAGAAAAGTTAAAAAGGCCTTTCTTCTATTTTGTCCTACAAACTACAACTTCATAGTTTGCATTGAGGTCAGCAATCCATACTGACTCCCTTTAAAAATTATAGTTGAGATCAAGGCCAAGGTCTTCCAAGTTCAGAATCATTCAGATGCTGGGAGTTACCTGTTACCTGACATAAAGGATTTTCTAGTTACACAACACTCCCTGCAGCTTGGCCCTGCAGAACTGGGTGGCTGCCTTCTTCCTCTAGCCAGATGACTTTTTATAGAAAGTTAAAGTTATTCTTTACCAACTGCATACCTCTATATAATACATGCTGACTTCAACTGCTCACCCCACCCGCCTCTTCTCTACCTCTCACTCCTGTCAGCTCACCCTCTTCTCTACAAGTCCTTTCCCACCTTCTTTTCTTTTCGCTTTGTGTGTCTGTGATCCACAGATCATAACCAGGGCTATCTGCATGGCCATGGATGTTCAGCTAAGCACTGGAGCCTGTTGGGCTCACCATCTTCACTTTCAAACTGAAGACAATGTCTCTCCTCCCTGCAACATGCATCAATAGCCAACAGTATCTCAAGGAAGGGGAGCGTGGGATGAGCTGCTCCTGTCCCATATATCCGTGACTGACTGTTGACAGGTCTGATCTCATGCAGGTCAGTGCAGACATCTTCAGCTGCTCGGGTTCATGGTGGCAATGGCTAGTTCAGGCCCAGAAGATATTGTGTAATGGCAATTCTCCCTTTCTTCCAGCTCTTATGTTCTTTCTGTCCCACCATCTTAATCCCCCATGAGCCTTAGGTGGAGTGGTATTAATGAGTGAAATTTTTATAATTTTATACTCCTGTTCCTGTTCTCTCTCTTTCCCTCTCTCCAGTGTCTTTCGATGTAGCCCAGGCTAGCCCGAGACCCCTTGATCCTCCTCTGGTTTCAGCCTCATGAGTCAAGTGCTGGGATTCCAGGCATGTACCACCATGCTGGCCTCCATCTCTTTTTGGTTATCTTCTTTCAAAAGTTTACAGAGAAATTGGAACTACCATTCTTTCTTTTCTCAATTTTAGTTTCATGTTGTAATGCAGCACTGTGAACCTCTTCAGGATAGTCACCAAGCAGTGACAGTATCTTAGGCCATTTCCTTCTTCTGCCTAAATAGAGGTTGCTATGGTTTAGAACATAAATGTCCCCAAAGGCCCACATGCTGATGTCATTCTTTGTGGTAGCACTAATGAGAGGTGTTGGAAGCTCGGGCATATATGACATTCTTATGCCATTGGGGATTGAATACAATAGTAACCAAAAGCTGAGAAACACAGAGGTTAAAAGTTAAGTGGCTAATAATTTTCCATGAAAAATTTCTTGGTATACTCTTAAACATCTAATTTAAATAGTACTGCTAGGAAGCAATGTCACTGAAGAGCTTTGCCATGTAGTTTACCTCTGAGCATTTCAAATCTATTTTGAATATCAGGAAACTCAGCCAAGCAAACCAGGAGGCACACCACAGAGCAGATTCCCTGGAGTTTATCATGGTTCAGGACTCTGCCCTCCTGCTCCCTCCCCCCTTGCTACTGTCTTAACAGTCCATCACTTAAGTCACTTCAGCAAGGAAATTCTGAGTCACACAGCAGCTCTAACATCTCTGTCCTCGGAATATATCTCCCTCCTTTCCTCTGCTCAGCTTTAACAAGACAAAAGATGCACTGGCTACACTGCAAGGAAACTGTTAGGAAATCCCAGCACCTCCTGACTCATTTTTATTGTTTTCTCAGTCTCTAGTAGGATAAAATTTGCACTCTGACAAATACAAGAGACAGCACTTTCTTTGCTTTACAGCTCAGCTTTTCCACTTTGCACACAGCTACCCTCTCATTTGCAGTAGAGTGTTTTAACACACCCAGCAATGCTCTACAACCCCTGACTTTTCTACATTTGTTTTGGTGTAGAAATACAGACAAGGGTTTGATGGAGGGGCTGGACAGATGGTGTGGCAGTTATGGACACTTGCTGCTCTTTTACGGGGATCTCGGTTCAGTTCCCAGCACCCATATTTGACAGTTCATAACTACCAGTAACCCCAGCTTCAGAGGACTGTATACCTTTTTCTGGAGGGTGCACACACATGCAGAAAATCTTATACATGCATGTGCACACACACACACACACACAAAATTAAAATTTACATGTAAAAGCTTGATGAAAAAAGCTATAAAAGGAATAGAAAACTAAGACATTTATGAATCTCGGAAGGTCTCACTGGATAATGAACAACAACAACAGAAACAGAATGAAAAAGAGAGAGGTTTTAAATGCAGAAAGTTCTAGTCATAAGGAAGAGACAGTTTTACTGCATTTGAGTGCTCAAGGAGCTTAACAAGTGAGACTAGCAGGAGAAATAGACTGGTGTGTACAAAAGTCTGCACCAAGTGGCTATAGGCACGGTTACCTATGATGAGCATGCTGCTAAATCTACTTTCTCTTGTGTTTTCAGATTTCCCCCCATCTGCTCTGCTCCAGTCTGCTTTGGTCTCTGTTTCTGTCTCTGTCTCTGTCTCTGTCTGTCTCTCTGTCTCTGTCTCTGTCTCTCTCTCTGTCTCTCTGTCTGTCTCTCTGTCTCTGTCTCTGTCTCTGTCTCTGTCTCTCTCTCTGTCTCTCCCCTTCCATTCCCCCTCCCCCCCTCTCCCACAATCCTCTCCTTAGGCTTTTCTTCCATCTCCACAGTCATATCCTAGAGAACTTCATTCCACCTCATAGTCTACTGATGTAGGAGTAAGAATATACTTCCCCAGAAAAATCTCTATCCCAGTCCTTGAAAGCTACATAGATCTGACTTTCTAAGACAAAAAGAAATTATAGTTTCTGGTATGATTATGTCTGTAAGAAGATAAACAGAAATCTATAGCTGATTTTGATTACTGGGTGGGGGAGGGGGTCTGTATCAGCATCCTTACTAACAATATGATCTGGGTGCTTTACACTCTTTCCTAAGGGCAGGGTGCAGCTCAGTGACAGAGTTCTTGCCTAATATGTGCTAGGGCCTGGTTTCACTCCCATCTCTGTAAACAAACAAAACCATGTTCTTCTTGACAATTCATCTTCTCAATAAACTTAGATAATTTCCCTTTTTCTTTTTTAAAATATATTTTATTAATTTATTCATATTACATCTCAATTGTTATCCCATACCTTGTATCCTCCCATTCCTCCCTCCCTCCCATTTTCCCCTTACTCCCCTTCCCTATGACTGTGACTGAGGGGGACTTCCTCCCCCTATATATGCTCATAGGGTACACATCTCTTCTTGGTAGCCTGCTATACTTCCTCTGAGTGCCACCAGGCCTCTCCATCCAGGAGACCTGGTCAAATATGGGGCACCAGAGTTCCTGTGAAAGTCAGTCCCCACTCTCTACTCAACTGTGGAGAATGTCCTGTCCATTGGCTAGGTCTGAGTAGGGGTTCCAAGTTTACTGCCTGTATTGTCCTTGGCTGGTGCCATAGTTTGAGCAGGACCCATGGGCCCAGATCTGCCCATCATAATGTTTTTCTTGTAGGTTTCTAGGACCCTCTGGATCCTTCTATTTCCCCATACTGCACGCCGAGCTCAGCTAGGTTCTGTGGGCTCAAACCACAAGCCAAGTTCGGCCAGAGTCCCAAGGCCTGGACTGCCTGCCAAGCTCAGCTAGCATTTCTGGGCCCAAACTGCCTGCCAAGCCAAGCTAGGTTCTCTGGGCCCCAACCGCTAGAGTCTCAGGGGCTGAAGCAAATGGGACTCAGTGCACGAGCTGTGTGCCGCGTTGAGCTTAGGTCACAGGGCCCAAATCTTGCACTGAGTCCCCTCTCCCACAGCAATTCCCACCAGTCACCATGCCAATTACCTCTGCCAGAGTGTTCCCAGCTGCGAACCTCAGCTGCCGCCACTGCTACTCTAATCTGAGAGCATCCAAGTTCCTCCTGTGTTCAGGGTACACAGGTTTTCTGTATTTAGATCCTTTCGAATTGTGGAGTACTCCTGCTGTAGTGGGGTGAGGCATTTGGTGTTCCTGGTTAAGAATTTCATACAATTCCCTGAATCGTTTACTGGAGCTTCGAAACATGATTCAAGCTGCTTGCCGCCATCTTGGAGTCTCCCAGTTTCCCTTTTTCTAACCTAAAACAAACCAACTAACCAACCAACCAAACAAACAAACAAAAAACCAAAACAACAACAACAACAAAAAACTCCTCCACAGGCGAGAACTCATGCCTCATTCTTTTGACCTGGTCAAAAGCCTGTGGCTGGGAAGGCCTTCGCCCCTAGTGGTGAAGCTCTTGCTGCTGTATTTCTAAATGGACATGGTGTTTCATGGGGTCAGAAAGCCGTGCGACTCAGGGAGCCAGTCCAGAGCAAGAGTAAGGGTGAGATGTGTCCAAACCCTGAAAATCTAGCACCAAACTGGCAGGAGTAGGACTGTTCCCTCCTGCTCTGGGCCTGCATGTTCCAGTGCACAAAGCCTCTGCCACCCCAGCCTCTGCCACCCTTGAGGTAGCCAGGTAGTCTGGTGGCCAGGGTTTTGGTTAAACGTCCTCCCTCCTTAAAAGGATGTGTCCATCTAGCACTTGGATCTTATTGTCATGCAAATAAAGCATTCCTAGCACCTAGGCCCAAGCCAGTGATATACACTCACTCCAAAATGCCTACCCACTCCCCAAAGATTATATAGCCCCTTTCACCCCCAATAGAGAGAGCTGTTTCACTGAAAACTATCTTAGGGAGGGCTGTTTCTCTAGCACTCACTGCTGACCAAGATCCTGCTAACTCACCCAACTGGCTAAGCTTTACTCCCTGCCATCCTACTGGTGTCTGGATTCCCCGAGAGCAGAAGCAGACCCCTGGACAGCACTGTTTCTGACAAACTGCCTCCTAGATGACTATGTTGATGCTCATAAACTAGTGTTTCTGTCAGCTTTGGTCAGAGAAGTCGCTGTTTACAGTGTCCGTCAATGGCTGTAGAGAATGACTAGCCCTGACTGATATCACTCTCTCTGAGGCTCAAGTAACAAGGAGGAAGAAGTGATCGGAAGAACGAAAGACCAGAGGAAGTGCCAGAGGTGATGTCGAAAGCTGAATTCTGGGCACATCACAGCCATTGCACTCTTGAACATGCACAAGATATCTAAAAGACTAGGCCTATCAGCTCCTTTTCGTAGAAAGGGGAAGGACACAGATAGATACTTGATATGGGGAGGAGGAGATATTGTCTCCAATGGTACAGCTCCTGGTAAGGTGCGCATGCTCCACTGAGCAACCATAGTGGAACTCAATGGGTTCTTGCAGAAATCCAAAATAGAGGCCCGAGGGAGCTGCTCTTTCTACCACAAGACAACATAACAAAAAGAAGGTAGTATTGATGAGCTGAGAGACAGGACTCTGGCAAGATACTGAATCTTGACTATTGACCTACTGGCCTTTAGCACTGTAAGGAATTAACTTTTTTGTTGTTTGGATGCTATTGCTGAAACCTGATCCCCTTTCAGTGATTGATTCTCTACACTGGCTAGAGGTCAGAGTCAATTTTGGGCTTTTAAAAATTGAGCTGCCTCTAGCTTTCTGAGTCAGGAGACTCATGGAGGTGAGATGCACCTCTTCTACCAAAAAGAAGTCCAAAGATCTCTCTCTAGTCACTGTGCTGCTGTTCTGGGATTCCTTGGCAGAGACATCTGAGTATCATAAAATATCTGGAAAAGAATATGTCCCACTTAAGGGCTGTGTAGTAGTAATTGTGATCCTGATGTGCATGATACCGCAGGGAACAAGTTTGGCTTAGGAACAAATGAAAAGAATTTGAGGGTATTCAGTGCATTCTTGGGTAAAAAATGGAGCCATAGAGGAAATGGTCCAGGCTTTGTCACCAGTAGACAAAATGTGAACCAGCTCTACTGTAGCTACCTAACCTCAGTTAGCAAAGGTTGTTGAGCCTCCAGAAGCCAGCCTGGTATAAATGGTAAATTCTCAAGCAGCCAGGGATATAGAGACCTTCTCTCTGTTTCTATCTCTGTCTCTGTCTTTATCTGTGTCTCTCTCTTTCTCTTACACACACACACAAGCACACACACACAGTCAATCAACAACAACAACAACAACAACAAGAACCCTCAAGAAATATGAAATTGAGCTTACCTGCCAAAGGAAGGCTGTGATTGGATAACTTTCTCAGAATTACAAGTGGCATTTGTAGTTTTACCTTGATGTTTCCAAACTATGAAAAAAAACCCTGCAGTGTCTTTTAAGCTATACCTCCAGTACCATACACACCTCACCAAAGAGCTTCACCTAAGCTAGCCAGTTTCTTATTAACATGACCAGGAACTGTCGTAATTGCCCTTGACTAGTAACCTAATGTCAAGGGCAAAGAGAAAGTCGGCCTCAAAAGAGAGTGACTGGAAGTATACCTTGGATAATCTCTTTAGCTTTAACAAAGCACTGACTAGCAAAGCGCTCCCCGCTGTTAAATACAGAAACTATGCTGTGGCCGGAAGCATGTGTGCAGCTGGAGGAGAGTGGCAATTTAATCTTTCAGGGTGACAACCACATCACCTGTACATTTACAAGGACATCTCTGGTTTCCAAAGGGTGCCAGTCTTTGGTTATTAATGTTTGCTTCTCCAGCAATTAGATTATTGCCAATTAATCATTCGTAATTTTTCTGACTACAAACTGTTGGCAGAAAAGCCATTCTCCCTGTAGACATATTAGCATCAAGTTTGTTCTCCAGTGGAGAAGCTGAGAGTATTCCACGCTATTTATGAAAAAGTAACGGGGCCTTTCTCCTCTACCCCAGTTTTTTTTTTTTTCAAGTTGAACACAACAGTGCTGGCTTGCAGTCAGGAGAGTGGACTCCAGAGATGGCTGTCTGGAGACTACTAAAGAGAGCTCATTTCCCTGGGCTTGATGTGGTCACATCATCTGTAAATTATAGCACTCTACTATTTCTCTACTTAGTCATTATTCCGTCCTTTGCTAGCTGCAGCTATAACCCCTCCTTAAGCATGCCCTGCTACAAACTCCAGAGGCAGCTGCTTCAGGAGGGAGCTGGGTTTTGGTGGTGGAGAGAATAAATATACCCCAAATCAAACTGCATTAAAGTAGATTAGCTCTTGCTTAACATTTTTTTTACATTATCTTTTCATTACTATGACTAATCTAACTCTTTAAACAAATCTTGCTCTTAAACCGATTTAGACTAGAATGTAACTTGAATCTGCACCTTCCAATTTCAAGATTGGATAATGACCCCCCCCCTTGGAATGCTAGTCCGATTTGCTTATCCTTGGGAACAACTCTGCCTCCAGTCCTTACCCCTGTCCTTTTCTGACTCTGCAGGCTTAGAGAGTTGCTGAAAGGAGTCGGGTTATAGAGTTAAGATGCTCTCTGGCTGTTTGTTCCTAACATCCTAAGGCAGCATGAGAAGCCAGTGATGTGGAGATCACAGAGGCAGAGAAAGATCAGATATAGAGAGTCTCCTAGACTTCCTGTGATTCAGGCCCAGTGAGCCAAACAGAAGAAAGAACCTGCGTGGAGACACTCTGAGGGTTTGCTTCTATGGGGGGAGAGGTCCTTTGAGGCAGTTGAGGGGATTTAGTGTCACATGCTTATCTGTGGGTTTGTTTCTATTAGGAATTGGCTGTCTCTGTAAAATATTCTGAGCTGCAAGGAGTCTCACTCCAGATGGTCTGGTGTCAGCTTATTAAAGTGTATTTTTCACAATAGTGTAACCTTCTGATGAGAAAATGGTCCAGCCTAGAGGCATCACTTAGTGGCCTTGCTCTGAGCTCAGATGGCTCTGAGGCAACAGCAGCCTTGTTCCAAGGCTAGAAGGACTGCTGTCCAGCAGCACAGCTATTGGTCCCAGGACAGCTCCCACAGATGTTTCCTTAAAAAGTGTCTGATACTCTCTGCAAAAGTAAACCGCATTCACTGGCTGGGATGACTTCAGACCACTGTGACTGATCCACACAACTTCATAAATGAGCTGATCCCTGATCCCTGCAGTCTAAGAAAAACGGTTCTCAATGTTAACAGTGTAGAGTAGACACATGCTTTCTGTTAGCACCCAACCCTGTTCTCATAATGCTAACATTGTTTCTTTCCCTACTCTTAGTCTACTACTGAATTTACAACCCCAGCCTAGACAATCAGAGCATGCCATCTCCTGTCTGATTGGCTGATTAATGAGTATGTGACTTAAGGTAGGTGAATGTATTCAGTTCTATTTACACTGTTCTGTGCCACTGATATGTAATCAGAGAGTTGCTGGGGCTTATTTCTGCTGTTGAGTACTAATGCTGGAGATGAAGGAGAGTTAGAGGGACATAGGTAGACAAGCAAAGAGACAGCATGCTACTGTAGTGGTGGCTTTTGTTCCCAGAAGACACTGTAAAGAGAAATAGCAGGAAGTCACAGGGTATCTGAACATTATCAATAGGGAAAAGGGGAGGACTCAGGGCCTTACAAAATACTCAAGCCATTGTCAATTTAACACACTTCCACCTTAGGGACACCCTCATCCCAAAGGGATAAAGCTGCGACTGTCGCTCACTCTGTGGGCTTGGTCTTTTGCCTTCTTCTAGCATTAAGCTTTTTGTCTTTCCTAGGGAACAAGCTTGGTGGTTCCTGAGATGACCACCATCATCCTGTTGCAGAGATATAGGGCAAATAGGGACAAGAGAATGGGATCCAGAAGGCAGTAAGAGATCAGCTGACCTGGTGCAGCCATATCTAAGGGAATAATTGTATATTTAAATTCTGGGAATCAGTAAGTGCTCAGTTTCACACAAACAAGCTTGAGTTATACTTTAAGTTGTCAATGAAAAGAGTCTTTACTCCAAAACTCAAGACAAAGATACAGAACTTGGGGCCATTCTTTTCTGTCTCACTTTCTCTTATATTTGTAATTTCAAACAACCACATAATCTATTAGATATGAGTTTTGTTTTCTTACAATGTTAAATAATGGATGTGAAACCACATTATTTAGAGTACATTATGTTTCCAATCAATGATAACATCCATTATGGCTGCTGTTATTTATAAATTAGTAACAACAGCCATAACTATAGCTGGCAGCCATTCTCAGACTGCACTGGCAGCCTTGACAGGAGCTGCCAAACTTCCAACAACATGACTTTGTCACCATCAACTGATTTGCAAAAACCCCACAAACATGATCATTTATAATCTAAGTATATGAAAAAGCATGTATTATTTTTCTGGAAACCACAAAGAACTATTCACTTAACCTTAATACACATAAGCACACACATATATGCAAACATATACACACAAACACACATTTATAAAATACATAAAGAGACATACACATATCTATACACATATGTATGGACATGTATACATAAACTCACAGAGAAACAAACATATACATGTATACATACACATATAAATGCAATGAATAGCCATAATATATATACATAGAAACATAATACATACACAGTACATACACACATACATACTACACATATGTAGCTATTATAACAGTAGATGCTAGAATCCAGAGTAGTGAAAGTTCTAATTAGCTTGCATTAAGTTGCTTTGCACAGAGCTTTCCTGTAGGATGACATAAGGGGTCTTGACAATTGCAATGGTTACCCACAGTAGAGCTGCCTTCTTCGTATTGTGAGGTACAGCCTATAGTCCTGCATAGTAAAACACCAAGTCAATTTAAGAAAATGAAAAAAAAAAAAAACCAACCAAACAACAAAAAAACCCACAAAAAAACAAAAACAACAAAAGGATTGTTTGGGCTCAGGAAAACTCTGCTGGCCCTTTATCAATCAGCTTATACATCACATGGGGGTGCTTAAATCTTACAATATTAATAAAATTATTAAAATATTAAAAATTTCCAAACCTTTCTAATTACTAAGTATTAAGTTGGCTAAATATTCCCACATCCACATTAGTACAGAAAAGAGATGATTATATGTTGCAACTAAGACCTGTGACATTGATACACGACCATATACACTACATTAGCAGCCACTGTAAAGTCCTAAGTAGGCCCTGATGAATGCTAAGTTCTACACCAGGATACAAGCAGTGAACTTGAGAGACAAGAGGAGACACTGGGCTCAAGTAGACTCAATTACTCAGCAGGAAGCCCTATTCCTTTTTAAAATTTTGATAGTTTACTTGAAATTAAAAAAAAAAAAAACGACCTCAACTTTGCAGCTACTCCCTTCTTTGGCATCAGTGGAAATCTCTTCTATATTTTCAGAATTTGAGGGTCTGTGTCTGGTTCTGAGGGCAGGAACTGAAGACCACAAAAGATCTGTGATCAAGATCTTCTTTCTATAACTGAAAATAGAAGAAAGAAGAAGAAAGTCCTCATGTGCTGGGGGTGATGTCTACTCTTTTCTGAGGAGTAGGGAGGGAGTATAGAGGGAAGAGGAAGGGGTGGGACGGGAGGAGAAGAGGGAGGAGGCTACGGTCCAGATGTAAAGTGAACACATTTTTTAAAAAAGAAAAAAGAAAAAGAAAAAAAAAGACAACCTCTCTCTATGCACAGGGAAGGGCTCTTGATGTAAAAAATCAGACATTGTGGATGGAACACTGAGCTTTCCTGTGAAGGAACTGGGGCGATTCTGCTAGAGCACTGTTCTGTTGAGATGCAGTGTTGTAATTTTTCTCCCTTCCTCACCTTTCAAAACAGATGTTCTTAAAGTATGGTCAGAGTGTTGGAGGGAAACGTGCTGTGACATTGTACTTTCAAGAAGAGGTGAAGTCTGGGTTGGAGAAATGGCCAAGTGGTTAAGAGGACTGGCTTCTCTTGCAAATGAATGGGGTTCAGTTCCCAGCACCCACACAGCGACTGTCTGTAACTGTAGTTCTGGGGAGGTGATGTCCACTGTGGGTACCAGTCACTCAGGTGGTATACAAACACTCATACCCACAAAATAATAATACATCTTGGTTTTTAAAAAGGTGAATATTTCTACCCCAGCACCATGAGTGGCAAGATTGAGAAGCTAGTGACATGGGAGACCTGAATTAAAATACTGCCTTTGCCCTTTAATATCTACCAGACTCAGTTTACCTAATCCATGATCCCTCCTTCATATAGAGAAAAAATATATCTACTTAAAAAGAAACTGAAGAGAAGAATATGCAAAGGACGCTGTCTTATAGACCAGTTGCCACGTGTTATGTGTGTCCTTCAAGTCATTTCATTCTTAGCCCAGCAACTAGATTCTCAAGCAGTTGTTCAGCACTGGTCTTTAAGCTGTGCTCAAGAAGCTGCCTTTGCCGTGGAATGACCCTTTGTCTTCTTTTTTTTTTTTCACTGATTTTTTATTAATTAAACATTTTTTGTTTTTTACATATACATTTATATTATTACACATATATAAAATAGACTGCCTATAGCAAGAAGAACCATGACACAATCAGGAATTATATAAATGTTACATTCTTAGTGTTTTGGCTATTTGTATTTGACAGCCTTGAAGAAAACATCTTTCCTATCTTGGTGCATTTGAAATTCTAAATGTGGAGAGTAGGGACTACTTCATACATGCACTCTGGCTTTTTTTTTTTTTTTTTTTTTTTTTTTTTTAGATTTTTGTGTAAGAGCGCTCCGTCTGCATATACATTTCTATGCCAGGAGAGGGCATCAGATTCCAGTATTGATGGTTGTGAGCTGCCACATGGTTGCTGGGGATTGAGCTCAGGACATCTGAAAGAGCAGACAGTGCTCTTATCTGCTGAGCCATCTCTCCAGGCCCCCTTTATATTTTTTAATATCATATTTATCCATCTACATTTCATTTTTAAACTGAGATGGGGCAGGGGAGAGGAAAACTGTGGAAGCAGGGCAGGGCCCCCAATGCCAACTGACCAACTGAGCTGTTATCTGAGCCCAGATTCAGGACCTTGAGTCCGTCCACCCCAACATCTACCCCATCTACAAGCTGCTGAAGCATGTGAAAGAGCCTGTCCTGCAGAAGCAGAGCTGCAGGATGACTGTGACTCTGGCAACAGCAGGATTGCTGAAATGAGGCTCCAAGATGGTCCAGGATTTATGGTGTTTCTGAAACCAGAAACCTTGAGCCAGACTGATGACTCATTGTAATGAATATTTTCACTAAAAAGTGTCTAGACACACACACACACACACACACACACACACACACACGTATGTATGGATATTATATGTGTATTATTGTGTGACATGCCACAGTTTCAAATGCTACTACGGTGAATGAATGAATATTTGATGGAGAGGTACGAAATGGAGCAGTGAGCAAGCAGTGGAGAGGCAGAACTAGGACACCATGGTAGTGATAGGTGTAACCTGCAGTAGATAGGGAAACGCGCCATTGCCAAGTAGGGCCAACAGGGTGCTGTGCAGCAGCCTGGAACTTGCACTAGAAAGGTTTCTATGGTTTCTGCTGCCACTGAAGGCCACACTGCACAAGAGTGTGCTGAATCTCAAAGTTCATGCGAATGTTTGTGAAGCTAGGAACTGTGTTAGTGTCCCTGGTCCAAGGTACCACAAAAGGCCATACAGATGTCATTATTCCAGGCCAACACCTGAGGCTGTGCTGATGTCCTGGTTTGTGTTGCTGCTGAGGGCCATACTGATGTGAGTGATCTGCACTGCCACCTAAGGCTATGGTGATGTCTGGTCTGTGCTGGCACCAAGGGCCGGGTCTGGGTCTGTGGTCCTACTATAGCTGGGGTCTGTGTTGATGTCCCTGGTCTGTGTTATCACTGAAGGCCATGAAAATGTTTGTGGTGAGGCAGTCTAAAGCCATAATGATGTCAGTGGGCCATGTTGCTGCTGTGGGCCATACTGATGTGAATGACCTGCACTGCCACCCAAAGCCATGGTGACATCTTGGTTCATGCTGTCACTGAGGGCTCTGTCTGGGTCCAGTGTCCATGCTCTGTACTGCCACAGGAGAACATGCTAAGTACAGAGACCATGAAGAAGTCCATGGGCCATACAGTCCTTAGAAACCATGTGTATGGCCATGATATGCACTCCCACTGCCTGTAAAGGACAGGGAAGTTTCTTTTGACATGGTATTGATGACTGCAAACTCACAGATAAGGAAGAGAGACATAAAAGGATTCTGTGACAACTTCTACCCTTACCCAAAAAGTAACAGCCTAACAGAAATCACTGAAGAAAACTCTTTAGAATTATAATAAGGATGCTAAAGTGTAGCTCTCCACAACTGATAGCTTCTGCCAAGGATGGGAGTGGGGAAGGACTCAGTTTACTTTAAGGGGCTGGCCACTAGGGGTTTGACCATGCTCCAGTGAGTATATTCATTGGCACAGGAGACAATTTCCTGAACAGAACACCAACAGCCCAGGCCTTGAGGTCAATGATTAATAAATGGGATCTCATGAGGCTGAGAAGCTTCTGTAAGGCAGGAGACACTGTCAAGAGAACAAAGCGACAGCCTACAGACCGGGAAAAGATCACCAAACCTACATCTGACAAAGGTCTAATAAGCAACACAAATTAGACTCCCTCCTCCTCCTCCTCCTCCTCCTCCTCCTCCTCCTCCTCCTTTTCCTCCTCCTCCTCCCCCCTCTCCTCCCCTTCTTCTTTTTTTGGAGCAATGTGTCACAAGAGGGAGTGGACCTGCAAGGACTTGGAAGAGAGTGTGCTTAGGTTCATAACGTGAAATTCCCAAATAACCTATAAAAAATATTGGCGAGAGAGAGAGAGAGAGAGAGAGAGAGAGAGAGAGAGACAGAGAGAGAGAGACAGAGAGAGAGAGACAGAGAGAGAGAGACAGAGACAGAGAAAGCACAAGAGAGATTGAGAAGGAAGTTGAAGTAATTAAAAAGAGATACGATGGTACTGAAAAATTGAGAGAAGACTTAGACAGAAGACCTGGAATGAGGCACGGGCCCCTCACTCTTCCTACAAATGTTATTTGAAAAGGGAGGAAATTGCAATGCGTTCACACACTACTATTTAGATGATGTATCATCCTGCCAGGAGAATACTGCACCACATACATGGGACATACAAGGATGTATACGTGGAAGTTATTTTTTTAAAACTTATTAATTTATTCACTTTACATCCCAATTATAGGCCCTCCTTCCTCTCCTTCTGCTCCCATTCTCCTTCCCTCTTCCCCCTATCCCCTCCCCCAGCTCCTCAAATAAGGAGAGATTCCCCCTACCACCTCACCCCAACACATCAAGTCTCATCAGGACTGAGCACATGTTCTTCTCTTCTGATCTGGTGAGGCAGCCCCACCAGGGAGAAGTGACTGAAAAGAAGGCAACAGAGTCCATATCAGGTATGGCTAACTATTCCCTTTTTAGGGGACTCACATGTTGGCCAAACTAAGCATCATCTATCCATGTGTAAGGGGCCTAGGAGGAGTCCATGCACGGTCTTTGGTTGGTGCTCTGTAAGCCCCCTGGGCCTTGGTTAACTGGCTCTGTTGGTCTTCTTGTGAAGCCCCTGTCACTTCTAGGTCCTTCTACTCTCCCCATCCCCATTCTATCACAAGACTCCCTGTGCTCCACCTGGATTGAAATAGATGCTGAGAGTCACAGCCAAGGAAATCTTTTTACTAGAAGTTAATTGCTCTTTTCTGGTCCAGTTGCTCAGTATGGTGAAAATGCTCAAGGAAATTCTCAGAAAATGAGATGGTTCTGGGTTCTAAATATGTTCTCTACAACTCAACTTGAAACATGACACTCAGTACCCATACTGGGTGGCTCACAGCTTGAGGCAGTTGGCCACGTTGCCTGGATGGTCAATAAGCATGGGGGAAATGGACGCTGGTTTTCAACTGGCTTCTGCCTTTGTATGAAGTCTGGAGCCAAGCCTAGAAAGTGGTCTCACTTCTTTCAGGGTAGGTCTACCTTCCTCAATTAACCTAATAAGGATTATCCCTCACAGGCATGCCTATAGACTAACCTGATCTCCGTACTTCCTCAGAGGAGCACCTGGAGGCGTGTCTCCTAGGTGATCCTGGATACTGCTAAGTTGATAATATTTACTATGACAGTAACATTTTCATACTCCGTTTCTCTTCCTCTCTTCCTCCTTCCCCTCATCTTCCTCACTCCTCATGTGGTAACGTAAGTCATGTTAGGATGTGACAAGAAGTCCGTCATCATATGCAGCCCCTTGATGTTGGACTTCCCAGCTTCCAGAACCTGGACCTAAATCACCCTCTATTGTGTCTGCTTTACCTAGAATATGATATTCTGTTGTTGCCACATAAAACAGATGAAGTCTCTGGTAACGGTGTACAGACTGTGAGAATGGGCCCTGGAGTCCGGTTCCCTGAGTTTGGTTTTTGACTTGTCATTCCTTGAAATTGTAGCCTTCCACATCTCTGAGTTTGTAATTCCATGGCTATGAAATATTCTGTAATGGGGACTTGTTGCTGAATAACAAATGGTCCCCAACTTGGCTTAAAATAACCACCATCTATTATCCTATACAGACACAGAGAGCACGGAGCATGAGTCAACTTAGCTAGATGTTTCCAGTTCCATGTTTTGCGGACTAGGGCAGCAGCCATAGTTTGAATGAGTTTGGAGGACTTTTCTCATAGTGGTTGACCCACTTGGTCTCAGTCTCTCTTCATGTGAACTTCTCAAGGGGCTGGTGTGAACCCTCCTGCCATGGCCATCTTTTATAATCTTGAACATCATACAGCATCACTTTTTTCACTTTCTACGGCCCACAGATAGCAACGCTTATGCCTTATGAAAGATGACCATCAATGGGCATGAGCATGGAATTACTGGAATACGTCCCTGGGTGTGCTGTGGTAATACTGGAATGTGGAAGACGAAGAGGAGGAGGAGAAATTACTGGAATATATCTTAAGGAGCGCTTTGGTAATATTTAGCTTATGATGATTCCTAGTAAGTACAATACTGCACAGGGACTGCTGAGATGCCTCAGTAGTAAATCATTTGTCCTGCAAACATGAGGACCTGAGGTCAGATACCACAATGCACGTAACAATGCCAAGAGTGGAGGTGCACACTCTTAAGACCAGTGGTGGTGGGAAAGAGGCAGAGACAGGAGGAAATCAGCTAAGGAATAACACCCAAGGATGACCTCTGATCTCTGTATTCACACACACACACACACACACACACACACACACACACACACACACACACACACACAGAGAGAGAGAAATGGGTTGTACTCAAATTCTAGTGCCTGCTACACATGCTCTGTCAGGCTCCATTAGACACTGGCTGGCTATGAGAACAGTGCTCATGGTTCTTTATTATGAAAGTGTATACTGTGAGCATCACTTGCCGACATTATCATTGTTCCCATCAGTTCATAAAATGCTTTTGCACCATAGAAACTGCTGCTACCAGGAGATAGTGCTTCCCTGTGGGAGATTAATATTCACATTGAAAACCAAGTGCATTACGTTTAGGAGCAGAGACAAATATCTGGGGAACTTGAGTATTCTGCTCATCCACACCAACGGACATCCTTAATTCTGCCCATTAATCAATGCCTTCCTTAACTGAAGTCAAGAAGTAATCTCTCTCTCTCTCTCTCTCTCTCTCTCTCTCTCTCTCTCTCTCTCTCTCTCTCTCTCATGTCTGTCTCCCACCTGCACTGCAAGTCTTAAAATAAAAAGTGGGGTTGTGCAACATGCACACTAATTAATTGCATCCTACACTTGTATTATAGCTTTAGCAGATGGGGAGTATTATTTTTACTTTGTTTGTTACATCAGAAAACTGAGACTCAGGAAAATGAGATCACTGGTGGAAATTTCCCAGACAATGAGATGGGGATCATGGTTGAGGCCAGCTCTTTAGCCTGTAGTCCTACCTGTACCTTTCTCTTTCTCATCTGTTTACACGGTCCTGCCTTGTGTCTGGCTTATAGAGCACACTCTTTGTTTTTTGTTTTTTGTTTTTTTTATTGTCATTTTATTATGAAGTAACTAGAGACAAAGAGAACATATATATCAACCTCACTCTAGAGACAATAATGATGTCTCTTAGAACAGTCAAAGGTGACTTACATAAGAAGAGGCCCTTGGAAGTCCAGATACAGAATAGCTGGTGCTCTTTAGTGGGGAAGGATGTAGGTTCAAGGCTTTGTGTTTTGAAATAACAAAAAAGAATCTCTGTAATCCCTGGCTGGGCCAAGCAGGAAGTGGAGGAGGACAAGTGTCACAATTTCTAGAAGAAATAGCTGATATCATAACCCACAGCTTTTGGGGCTGCCTGGCCATCTGAGAAGAGCTATACATGTGTGCTAACAAAGGCTTGGGAAAATGCCTCTGAGACTGTTACTGAATTTGGGGACACCAATCTTTACCCAAGCCAGGCCCAGCCACCCATCTTCCATAAGCCAACTAAGGAAGCTAAATTAAAAGTAGAAAGCAGGGAAAAGATTTAGCGTGGCCACACTAGAAGGAGGGACAAATCCCTTGCATCTGTTTTCAGGTCCTAAATTGAGATTTAAGTGTAAATAAAGTGTAAATAAAGGGCCAAGGATTTACATATCTTAGCTGTGCTAGTGTAGGTGTAGTCTCGCCTACCATAGATCCTGTAAGGTGGTCTGATCTGACAAGTTCTTAGAACTCTGTGGAATCTCTTTCAGGGAGACAAGGTCCCCTGCTAGTTGAGCATTTACCTTCTTCCCCTGCTGGAATCCAAAAAACCAAAACAACCCAAGCAATCACAAGAGTCCATTGTTTCATTAGTATGACAGACTGAGAGACACAAGAGTCTCTTTAGAATACCTTCATTTTTGCAAGCACCATTGTAAGACATGAACCCTGTGACTCAGAAGATCAGCTCCTCTGAAGCATTTTTATAGTGTGCCTTTTCCTTGGTTGCAAGTCTCTATTTTTCCTTGGTAGACACCAAGTACCACCATCACCCTTCCTGCATGTCTAGGAATTAGTATCACTAGGAACAAGTTAACTGTCTGATGTGGAGAAGGGTAACATAGAAAAGTGTAGTTTTATTGAAATAGGCAATACTTAGTTGGCCTTCTTACTATTCTGGGGCAAGACTCATTGTTTAAATTGCACACAAGTATCTCACTGCAATTTACTTGAGTTGAGTCCTAAGTGAAAAGCAGAAGAGCCAAAGTCGGCTGATGTTGTTCCAAGCTGAATAATTCACCTTCCACTCACCAGTCCCATTCGTGAGCTGTGGTCCAATATACAGTCTAGTTTTATCTCTGCAAACACTGTCCTCAAAGCCTCAAGGTAAAACCAAGTGACATTTCTCACCCTTGTTTATAAATGAGACTAAGCCACTAAGGAGCCTGAAACCATTTCCTGCAAACTAAAGCTCCTTCTGTGTCCTCCCCTATCAATCTCTTGCCTTTTATGTATTGAGGTGTGAAGTAGGACACCCACTTCTACTGCTAAATACACAGCAAGCTGTGGGGTAAGTGAGCTATGGGACTGGGGGACAGGACTGAAACAAGAGTGGGGTCTAGATGTGTCCAAACTCAGAAAATCTCATCTTGATACCCTCCCTCCCTGTTCTGGGTCTGTATGCCTCAGTGCACATAAGCTTGTGACCCCGACCTCTGCTACCCTTGAGGCAGTCACATAGTGTAGTGGCCAAGTTTCTGGTTTCAGGATAAAACTTTCTATTTCCAATAAGGACCTGTCCAGCTAGCACCTGGAATTCCTCTCCATGCAAATGAGACCTTCCTAGCACCCCAAGCCCAGCCAATGCTGTACACTCACCCAGAAAACCCCTCCCCCTTATTCTCCCAATAAAGAAGAGCTGTTTCACTGAAAACCATCTTGGAGAATGCTGTGTCTATGTCCCCCATCCACCCAGGCATTCACTGGTGAGTCAAAATCTTTCAAGACCATCATCTGTACACAATGGTACCTGGATGGCACAAGGTAAGAAACAGACCCTCAACCCCTGAACAACACCAAGCAAAGAGGTGTAATTAGCATGCAATTGGGTATAGAAAGTAAGCCATCCCGAGACCTTCAGTTCCTAGCCTGCCCTACAGAGGGAAGACTAAAACAGTCTCTACAGCGAGGCTGTAAAACTGGGCACTTAACAGAATGAATTTGCCCTTGCTGTCTCTGTATCCTCATTACATACCAAGGGAGAGCAGCAGTAGTTGCACAATTGTGTGTGTGGCAGTTTGAGTAAGTATGGCCACCATAGACATATGTATTGAACGCTTGGCCATAGGGAGAGGCACTATTAGAAGGTATAGCCTTGTTAGAGTAGGTACGGTCTTGTTGGAAGAAATGTGTCCCTGTGGGGGAGGGCTTTGAGGTCTCCTATGCTCAAGGTACACCTAGTGTGACACAGTTTTCTCCTCCTGCCTGTGGATCAAGATGTAAGGTTCTTGGTTCCTTTCCCATTGCCATGTCTACCATGCTTTCTGCTATGACAATAATGGAATAAACCTATGAAACTGTAAGCCAGCCCCAATTAACCAGTTTCCACCGGAGGAATTGCTGGGGTCATAGTTGTCTCACCATAGCAATAAAACCCTAAAACAATGTGATTCTGTGGATAATCCTAGATAATCCTGAGCTCAAAGCCTAAAGTAACTGCTTTCATGACTGCATTTGTTTTGTTTTGTTTGATTTGATTTTTATTTTCTTTCAACTTCTGAGACAAATGAAGCCAAATCTTAAATATTGCAGTTAACTTTCCAGAATTAAAAAAACAAAACAAAACCCTAAACTCTGAGAGATATTATTTTTAAAATGAAAGCAAAAAGTAGGTTATAAATGTGGCCTAGTTACAATGGACCTCAACGATCCAATGTGTATTAAGAGTAATTCTCTTGAAAGGGTTAGTAATCATGGTTGATAGACTCAAGGTAAGCAGCTGGTAACTCATCAAGACAACGGCTACTAAATCAACAGGCACAGGTTTGAGTTCAGACTGAGTCATTATTGTCTCTAAAGCTTAATGTATGAAAATACAATGTGCTAAGCTTCTCTTTTCTTGTATTTGAGATGAGATTTAAAGGGAGAGTGCTGACAGAGTTCCTGTAATGAATATTGAAATTTCATGGGTTCAGAGTTCAAGGAACACATTGAAACACATCGTTCTCTTGGGTAAGAGATTCGTTAGAAGAAATGTTAATGTCACAAGCAGGCAGACAGACAAACAGGATAGTTCAAGCCCAGGAGACAGAATGGGGTTTCTTCTTATAGGTTTTAGAGGGCTATGAGGCTTGCTGTCTGATTCCTGAGTAGCAGTGGGAGGTGAGGGAGTTACAGAGAAGGAAGGTGCCACTATGAAAATGTAGAGGAAGAACTGCACTTTTAGTTAAAGTATGCCAAGTATATGTGCAGAGATGTGTGGCCATGCACATGTGGCCCTCTTGTGTCCTGTTGTTTGGAAGCCTGGGGTCTGTACACTTCCTTGGGCAAGTGGTACTGGTGCCTACCATTCTTTTGTGTTGAGATCTGTGCTGATCCAAGCCCTTCCATGAGATCCTGATGCATGGCAGAGCCAGTAGTGGTCTGGAAATAGGGGCTTAGGGGAGCTGGAGCTTCAGATTCAGAGAATTCAATTCTCACCATTGTGCAGGACTATGGTTATTAGTCCCAAGGTTCCTTTGTGCTTAGTCTTGAGGTGTTCTTGAGACACACAGGTTCCTCTTGTGCAGCACTTTTGGATTAGCTTCTCACTGACTTTGTTCTTTGTCAGGAAAGCCTGTATATAAGGTGCTGTACTTCTTAATAAACATGCTTGGCATAAGACCTAGCTTGTACAAGACCTCCTGACTCCACCTTTCCCATCTTCTTCTTTATCTTTTCGTCTCCTGGCCCTCCTACTTAAGATCTTGTCACTGAAGAATGATCTGCTCTTCCAGGTCACTGCTGGAATCTGGGCAGCTGGAGAGTGTGTTAGGAGGTTAGATATTCACAGACAGGCTCTAGTTAAGGAGAGGGCCATTTCCTCTATAGCATCCATAAGAAAAAGGCTAGCGGAGGAGCATGGCCTGAGTAGTCCCAGGCTCAGACCTAATAACTGCAGGTGACAATGTATACAAAGTTATAACACCAATCCTATCACATAGCATATGTTTAGTAAATCCTATATGCCTACAATGAGAGGTAGTCCAAGTTTACACAACTGATCAGTTGGGAAATTTTGCACTGAAAATCAACTCTCTTAATTTTTATGTGGCAGTCATTTTTTTTTTCTGTTGTTAATGAATGTTGAGTATGTGTTATGTCCTTTTAGATTACTGGTTTACAAAGCACAGCTATATGTCTTAAAAAGTAAATTAATTTTATGTTTGATTCTAGACTCACCAGATTAGAATCTATATTTTTAAAAATTCTTGGCCTGAAAATATTGCTCATAGAGTAGAGATGTTTGCTTACAAATATGGTGAGTCAAGTTTAAACCTTGGAAACTGTATGAAGGTAGAAGGACAGAATTGTCTCCACAAAGTTGGCTTTTGGCCTCAACATGGATGCTGTGGTATACATTTCCACACACACATACACCATGCACATGCACACAGTAATACTAGTACCTAAACATTTACAAGCACTCTCTTATGTTAAGTGATTTGGGAAGGGCAAATAGCATAGTGGCTCAAAACATCAGCCCTGGGATCAAAGACAACTGCATGTAGACTCAGCTTCTGTTGCTTTCTAGTTGTACAGCTCTTTCTCAAGGCCTCAGGTCCTTACCTCTAAAATGAGGACTGTGTGGAGTTACCTCAGCAGGTTCCTGTGAGGATCAAAGTGAACATGTTTCCAACACACAGCATTTTATCTAAAATAGAGTAATTGCAAACCAAACCAAAACAAGAAGTGAGTAAGCAAACAAAACTGGTGGTTTGCACTTTCTGAATTGGTATGGATGGGAAGAGACAAAAGCAGAGTTGAAGGGCAGATACATGGGTCTCTGTGAGGGCACCCTAGAGCCTGAGTGATAGACCCACCGGGATTCAGATAGGGATGGTTATCATTAATGTGGCCCATCTGCTAGGCTGCAGTAAGTCCCCGAGTTGTTTCCCATGAGTATTCATTTGAGCTGATTAAAGCTTTTTTAATGTGCCACTAGCATCTGGTACCTCCTGTACTATTTATATTGCTTTGCTATTATGCTGTTTGCCTTAAACAGCTTTGTTCTTTCAAAAGAAAAAATGTAACTCTCCCATGAAGGTCTACATTCCCAGTCACAGCATGACGGACAGATGTGGATGGTCCAGTGGAAAGAGCACTGAACCAGGAGTGTTCTCCTTAATGTGTGAGACTTTCTGATGCCCCGGGAGCTCCTATGATGCTCGTGTTCCTTTTAAAGTAATTCTGTGTCTGTCTGTCTATCAGTCTCTCTCTCTCTCTCTCTCTCTCTCTCTCTCTCTCTCTCTCTCTCTCTCTCTCTCTCTCTCTCTGTACAGCAAGCGTTCTTAACTGCTGAGCCATCTCTGCTGCCCTAGTTTCCAATTAAACCTTTTAAAGGGCAAGATCAAGATATGACCATTATTTTGTTCCCCTTGTACTATGAAAATGCTATGACTTGTTTGGCACACATGGCCTGTTGACGGGCAGTGTGTGTGTGAACATATTTAGTAGATATGCCATTGTCATCGCCTTTTAGACTATTCTGCAGAATGGCACACATCCCCCTTTCACACATAATGGAGCTAACAGACATTGGTTAAACAGAACAAATTTAACAAGTATATAAAATGAATAGATAGCCTTTAGGGAAGTTGATTATGAATAAAGAATGTGGTTTTCAATACCTGGTAATGTTTTGTATAATTTTTAGTACTCCTTTGTGGAATAGTACAAATACTTCTTGTATGTTTTTTTCCATGTTAAAAAAATTGGCCATATATACATGGTAGGGCATGCCTGTATTCTCAGCACTATGGAGGCAGAAAGATCATGACTACACTGTTAGGAGACTCTGTCTTATGGCATCGAAGGAAAAATAACAAGTGTAATTCTCAATTTTGTGTTTTATGCAAACCCTAAAATACTCAGAGAGAAAACGAGAAAGCAAAACAGATCCTACTCAGCTTGCTACATCAAAATGGAGGAGGATTTTCTATTGACAACTTCCAAATGACCTGTTATTTTGATACCCAGATACCCATTGCTTTTCCATCCCAACACTTGTTTTTCCATATCCTCTCACACCCCATACTCTGCCCCCACATCCCTCCTTGTGTTTTCTTTAACTACAAAAAATATCAATTATACTGCAGTGATATATCACCGTACATGCCAGGGATGAAGGTATCTCTCGCCTTCCCATATCACTTTCTGCCAACACAGGACTCTACTGTAAAGTGAAGTATGCCTCCTTCCAAATTCCCAGTCTCTCCTAGGACTCAGGAATACTCCCTCTGGCTTTCTCTAGCACTGCATCCTGTTACCAACTTCTGCTATATAATGCAAGGGTGTTTTCCTCTCTCCCTCTCTCCTTTCTTCTTCCCTTTTCCTTTCTTCTTTTTAACTTTGATTTCCTTATTTCCTCATCTTCCTTTATATCCCTTCCTTCTTTCTTCAGATCTCATGTATTTTATCACTATACAGGATTCTTTTATTTAAAATTAAGATTATGAGATATATTACTACCATTTCAGCTAATTAACCTTTCCTAAAGAAATGCCACCTTCCAAAGGCACCAGAGCCTTCATGCTCCAACTGTGAAGGCCATGCTCCCCTCTGTCATCTCAGAGCAACATCTGAATGAGTTTGCAATGTTCACCTCCACAGAGCTCCTCTCTTGGCGCTGTCAGTGTGCCCCCCAGTCTCTACTGGACATTCTTGGCTCATCCTTTCCTAAGACCTCTATGTGATGGAACTCCTCGGTGTGCAGCTCAGCATCTTTATTTTCTGTCTACATTTTGTATGGTTATGGAATGTCTATAGTATGACCATCCAAGAAACTTACATGCAGTCTCATCAGCAATGTGGGTTCCTCATCCTACTAATGGCATTGTGCACCCTAGTGTAGATCCTAGGCAAATGTTTTCTGAGCAACAAACATCTTTCTGAAACATTAGAATTGCATATGTGCAATACACCTGTTCAGCTGAGCATTAGTTTGTAGACAAGCAGCCTCAAGCTAGCTTGAAAGCTCATCAAAGCACTGAACCATAGATTTCCAGTTGAATCTGAACTTCTAGGTTCTGCGGATAGGGCTCAATCATCTATCTATATAGTTAGATGATGCTTCTTGGGAGTTATTGTCATATACTGTGACATACATCGGAGCATCATCAATAGGACGTTGTAAGTCCCTTGAAAATTTGTCAGGATGATGTAACCTGGAATAACTCTTCCAATGGGTTTGACTAATAGCCACAAACAGATGGGCCATCTGAAATATTGGACTGGAAACAAGAATATATTCTAAAATTGTATTGAATTATTATGACAATATAATGCATACAGTAACAAAACAAAATTAATCTATACAAAATAGCTGTAAGCAATTTTCAAATGATCAGAAGGGTAACATTGTGCTACCTTATAGCAGTCATTTTTTTACCCTTTGTTCACAGTGTTAATGCTGAGGTTCACTAGAAAAAACAACTCCACAATTTTGGGTCAAACTAAAACAAGCCTATTAAATATTAAATAGTGATCAAGAAATGGGCTTTCGTAAGAACCATTCCTCAGACTTTCCAGCTAAAATGGCCCCAGCTACCTGTTGCAGGGGCTTATAAGGACAAACCTATAGCCCATTCCTATGAGGTTCTGTTATTTTCCAGAACTATAGTTGCCAGCATTCCAGGAAGTTATCTAGTTCTTGGGCAGAAGGTTGGGCTTACAGGTGAATTTTGGACATTACAACACCTACCCCAGATAATCTTTGAATATAACAACATTAATATATCTGCGTGTGTATCTATATTATGTACATATATACTTGCTCTTAGTATGTTTTTAAAAAATATAAATAAATCATATATATTCTTTGTCTGGGCTAATTTTTGTCAACTTTACACATGCTAGAGTCATTTGAAAATCAGAACCTCAACTGAGAAGAGACCGCATCAGATCGGTCTATGGGCAAGCTTGTGGGTATTTTCTTGAATAATGGTTAATGTGGGTTGTGTTGTCCCTGCACAGGTGGTCCTGGGTTGTATAATAAAGTACAGTGAACAAGCCACACACGAGAAAGCCAATAAGATGCATTCCTCTACAGTTTCTGCTTTAGTTTCTGCCTTCAGGTTTCTGCCCTGCTTTCCTGCCTTGGCTTCCTCTCTGTTGTTTTCTCATAGCAATAGAAACCCTAACCTAGGACACTCTTCAGTCTCTTTTTCTTGAAAACTGTTGTTTTAAAATATGAATGGGGTGGAAGAGTGGAAAGAACCAGAGCGTTCAGGAACTCCACAAGAAGATCATCAAGGCAGGTGAATCTGGCCTCAGGGGTCCCTGCAAAAACTGTTGCACCAACCAAGGACAATGCATGCAATGAACCTAGGCCCCCCTCTTCAGATCTAGCCAATGGACAGCTCATTCTCTATGGTAGAGTGGGGGCTGCCTCTGACATGAACTCTGGTACCATCAATTTTATCACTTCCCCTTGGTGAGGAGTCCGGGTAGCAGACAGAGGAAGGGGAAGCAGGCTGTCCAGTTGAGACCTGATAAGCTGTGGTCATATGGTTGGGGAAAAGGTCCCCTTCTGTCAGAGGTCTTGGGGAGGGGAATAGGGTGAAAGAAGGAAGGAGAGTGTAAATGAGAAGATACAAGCAAAGGGGATAACAATTGTAATATAATCTGAATAAAATACAATAAAATAAAAATTTAAAAATTCATTATTTTTGCTTTATGTGTTTGAGTTCTTGCTTGCATATACAACTGTGCACACAAGTACCCAATTGCCCAACAATGTCAGAAGAGCATGTTGGATGCCCTGGAACTGGAGTTACAGATGAGTTCTGGGAACTGAACTCAGACTCTCTGCAAGAAGAGTAATCGTTCTTAAATATTGAGCCATAGCTCCAGATGCCGCTATTGTTGCTTTTGACACATTTAGATGCATCTTGTTCCCACAGCCATTTCACTGAATAAAGCTATCTTATTCATTCTGCCCACTGCTGGCTACTTGCTTCCAAGTTTTTGCTTTTGAAAGCTACGTAACAGGGAAGCATGCTTGCTCTTGGACATGTGTGTGAATAAGGCTGGGTGGTGATCATCAGCAAACAGACCTGCCACAGACTTTGTCTTACTCTCCTCACCTAACACCTTCCAGGGAACCTTTGAGGCAGCTCAGCTTAGATTTCCTCATACAGCATCATGTTTTCTGCCACATTAGAACGTGTGAACCCATGTTGATAATGGACAACACCAGGCTTTCTGACAGCAGTGGGTAAGGAAGCTCCACACTGTGCAGATGGGGGAAGGGTGTTAAGAAGTGAGAGAAGGATATGTTGTAATATAATTTCATTGGATCATAAACAATTAAATCCCTCTCAATTCCACTTCACAGTGGCTGCTTTCTTTTATAAACCTGTGTGTGGAAAGAATATGAATCCCCTCCTCCTCCCCGAGTTATCTAAACCTAAGTTGTTCTGAGACTTAACGTTTTCTCAGGTTTTCGTGTAACACGCATAAAGTAGCCTGGTGTTTTCTATCCATAATGTTTATTTTTTTTAACACATTTTTGATACCTTTTATTTGAAGTGACCCTTCAGTGTTTAGCATAACACACACAGTCACACACACACACACACACACACACACACACACACACACACACACACACACATGCCGCTGCTAAGTCTGTGTGAGAAAATCATGCAGGAGGGTTATGGGGCAAGTTTTTCTTTGCTACTAAGAAGATGGAAGACTCCCTGACAAGGTTGTATTTTCATTGTAGTAGCTGTCAGCATGGCCATTTATCATCGCCCGCATTAATAAGGGAAGAACAGAAGAAAGACGGCTTGCTGCCAAACAGCTTGGGGATGTCCCCGCTGCACAGATCAATCAGCTGGGCACACTGGCCATTGTCTGCTCATCAATTCATTTTCATGGAGTTTCAGGATGTACAACACCAGGACTTTTCTCAGAAACACGATCTTATACTGGACCACCTTTCCTTGCTTTTCATTCCAGCCTTTTAAAGCCCACGGGAGTCTCATGCCAGTGGCATGTTGTGTTTAGATTAAGCTGCTTCCCTAGAAATCAACTTGTGGCAGACCACTTCTCTTTTCCACTGCCTGAATGCACCACAGTCTTAAGGACCTCTCAAAGTCAAAAGGCAAAAGAGATTGGCATTTGCCACATGGACACCAGAAGAGAGACTTGCACACGGGTGATAATATAACAGAGTAAACAAAAGAAAGCAGAACATGTAGTTAGAGCTACTGCAAGGTAGGCAAGTCTCAGAGGAAAGCTACAGAATTCATTTTCATTTGGCTGGTGCAGTGGACATTTTTTTTCTTTATAGAGAATCCACTCTCCTACACAGAAGAGCTTCTGGTGTTTTGATGTCGTTGTTTTGAAGCAAGCAACTCCTGTGCAACTTTCACAGTCTGTGCTTCTGGGTGAGGCCCATACCCATCTGAAGTGCTGGAGAAGTTAATGATTGTATGTTACAACCCAGCATCTCATTCTCCATGGCATAAAGACTGACTCATAAAGGCTCAATGGCGCAACAGGATATTCTTAGAATTTCTAGAATTCTTAGGTATTTGTGGCTTGAGATCATAATGTTAAGGTTAAAAAAAAATTGATCCCTTAGGGACCAGCACATACAAGTTGAGGACACAGCCAACATGGCAGAGAACTAAAATATCAGGAGAGTGAAATAGAATTTGTTAGCATATTCAGAGTCCTCAAAGAAGCCACACTAGCAGCCAGTGTCTCCCTGGATTAAGTAAACTAATAACATTTTCAAAAATAGTTAAATATAGTTTGAATTAGATTTCTATTATAATAGTCCTTTGTTTCACTGAAATTCCTGAATATTAAATACTAAATATCAAGTATCAAACTGAGGCTCCAAAATACTCATTGAAGATTTATTCTCTGTCTCTTTGTCTCTGTCTCCACTTTGGCATCCACCTCTATTTTCATCTCCATTTTTCTGGAATCAATGAGTTTTAAAGCTATAACCAGAAACATGGCCAGCCATTCTTGGATTAGCTGGATCACAGCCTGTAAGTCATTCTAATAAATCTTCATTTTATATAGAGAGACAGAGTCATTCTTTAAGTTCTGAAAAACTTATAGATACTGATACTATGCTGATACTATACTGGTTGTAATCATCATCATCATCATCATACATTTTTAAAATAAAACTATTGAAAATGTGGACAAATTTGAATGAATATTGGCTGCTTAAATACTGCCTTATGTGAATTAAAATAGATGATAAATAAAAGTAAATGACAAAATCAAAACTCTGAGATTCCATCCTATACCTGTCAGAATGGCTAAAATAAAAAGCTCAAGTGACAGCACATGCTGACGAGGGTGTGGAGAAAAGAGAACACTCTGTCACTGCTGATGAGAGTGCAAACTTGTACAACCACTTTGGAAATCAATATGGTGCTGTCTCAGAAAAGTGGGGATAGTGCTAACAGCTATACCGCTCCTGGACATAGACCCAAAAAGATGCTCTACCATACAACAAGGCCATTTGCTCAACTATGTCATTAGATGTTATTCATAATAGCTAGAATCTGGAAACAACCTAGATATCCCTCAACCGAAGAATGGATAAAGAAACTGTTGTACATTTATACAACGGAATAATCTGCTATTAATAACAAGGAAATATTAAAATTTGAAGGCAAATGGATGGAACTAGAAACCATCATCCTGATTGAGGCAACCCAGACCCAGAAAGACACACATGTTATATACTCACTTATAAGTGGATATTAGCCACATAACACAAAATAACCACTCTACAATACATAGATCTCAAGAAGCTAAATAATAAGGAGGATCTTAGGGAGAATGTTTAATTCTCATTCAGAAGGGCAAATAGAATAGACACCAGAACCGTAGAAGAAAAGGAAAATGACAGGAGCCTACCATAGAAGTCCTCTGAAGGACTCTACCCAGGGAGGGGTCGAAGCAGATGCTTAGACTCACTGCCAAACTTTGGGGCTGAGCTCAGGGACTCTTATGGAAGAGTTGGGGGATAGAATAACCTGGAGGGATGAGGAGTTCCACAAGGAGACTAATGGAGCCAAAAAAATATGGGCCTGGTGAGGAGGCTGCCGAGACTGATGCACCAACCAAGGACCATGCATGGTGAGGACCTAGACCTCTTGCTCAGATGTAATTGATAGACAGCACAGTCTCCTTGTGGGTCCTATAATATGGGGAATAGCGGCTACCTCTGACATAGACTCTGGAGCCCACTTCTTTATCACTTTCCCCTCATGGAGTGGCCCTGCCAGGCCATAGAGAAAGAGCATGCAAGCAGTCCAGATGAGACTTGATAGGCTGGGGTCAGGTGATAGAAAAGGAGTACTTTTCCTTTCTGTGCCCGAGGGAAGGGGGTTAAGAAGAGGATGAGGGAGGGAGAATGGGACTGGCAGGAGATAAGGGAGGGGGCTACAATCTGGATGTAACATGAATAAATTTTTGAAAAAGAAAGAAAAAATGTAATTGACCATATTAATTGAGAAGGAATGAAGATGTTAAAGTACTTCAAAGAACATGAATTATTAAGAAAGAGGTCAAAGTAGAAAACTACAAAACACCACTGACAGAAAAGAAAGGAAATAGCCCTCCTCTTCTCTCAGCAATACGTGGAGAGACACACAATCCTCACAGACTTCAATAGCCAATTTTGTGAAAATGTTAATTATTCTCTGATTGATCTCTAGACTTTTCTGTAATCTTAATTAAAATCCCAAATCTTTTATTGTGGAATTTAAGATTATTTTTAAAAAATCAGTGCATAAATGCAAGAGCTAATGTGAACCAATACAATCCTGATGAAGTCCAGCCACAATGACTTAAATAAAAATATTGGTACAAGGACAGACACACAGACAAACAGGACAGAAGTCACACTTGTATGTATCTCCAGGCTCAAGAGATCTGACACCCACTTATAGCCTCTTTGGGCACTTGCATACAAATGCACACGCTCACACACAGATACACAGGCACGCAGGCACACAGTATAAACATTCTTTAAAATAGAAAAACTTTCAATCATAAGATAAATCAATGAAAATAGTGTACAAGATACCTCAACAGGCAATTGGTACAAGGGGTAATCTACACGACTCTGGACATAGGACATGATACTCAGGTTCCAAAGTAAGGCAGACACTATCAACTAAAACCACAATGAGCCACTATTAGAGTTCACCAGAGCAGTTAAAGAATACCAGCCAGGCTGAAGACATAGCTCACCAATTAAGAGCATATACTGCTCTTGCACAGAACCTGAGTTCAGTTCCCAGCACTCATGTATAGTGCCTTACAATCACCTTTAACTCCAGCTCCAGAGGAGCCAATGTCCTCTTCAGGCTTCGTAAGTCCCTTGCACTCACATTTGCACACACACACAATTTAAAAATTGAAAATAAATCTTAAGAAAAGAATAACACCTGAGATGAATTAACAGAAAACCTAACACTGGAGGTAGAATATATATATATATATTTTTTTCCATTAGCATATGGAAATGGGTGATAAAGACCAAAGCCAAACTTTGCATATTCACAGACTCAGTTATTACACTTGTAACTACAGTAGTTAGCAGAAATCCATGTGTATGTTTAACATGTAACAGAAACAAGCATATACACAGGAACATCTTTTTATAATATCCTTAACTAGAAACAATCAAATAAAGCGTGACAATAAGACAGAGTAATAAATAGGGATGCTTTCGGAGAGTCAACATATAACACTGACTGTAGTGAGAATTCTGGGTTCTTTAAAAAAAAACCCAGTTATAGCCAGGCATGGTGGCGCACGCCTTTAGTCCCAGCACTCGGGAGGCAGAGGCAGGTCGATCACTGTGAGTTCAAGGCCAGCCTGGTCTACAAAGCGGGTCCAGGACAGCCAAGGCTACAGAGAAACCCTCTCTCGAAAAACCAAAAAACAAAACAAAACAAAACAAAAAACAAACAAAAAGAAACCCAGTTATGTGAAAATGTTTTTTTTTTAATTCCTGGTGTTGGATGTGAGGCTACTCCAGATTCTCCACAGCCTCTGACTATGATTGTCTCCTGCTCAAGGAGGGGTTTGATGTTTTCTAACTTCAGATAGTTTGATTCTGGGGACTCTGGAGAGGGTATAAATTGGAGCTGCTGCTCCCTGCTTCTGGTCCCTGCTGCCCACAGTGGGAAAGGCTCTCCTACACAATTAACAATCAAGACAATTCCTCACAGACATGCCTGAAGACCAGTAGGATCTAGGAAATACATCCCAATTTAGATTCTTTTCCTACATAATTCTAGGTTGTCAAGATGACAGTTAAAGTTATCCAGGGCAAAAAGCACAGCACCAAATAACACCAGGTATTTTTTCATTAATGATCTTATCATTGATACATGAACACCTGCCACCCTTGCACACATGGACACATATGCAAACATATGCACACATATGCACACACACACACACAACACATGCATAAAAACATGTAACAAGTTTACATAAATTCTAGGTAAGAAAATAAATGTTAGTTTTTTAACTTACTTTTACCTTTCTTTTTAAAACTGAAAACATTTTTTCATACAATATATTCTGATTATGGTTATCTCTCTGTCAATTCCTCCCAAAACCTCCCCAAACCTCCCATTTCTCAACCTACGCAAATCCACCTTTTTTTCCCCTCTAATTAGAATTTAAACAAGTCTTGTACTTTTTCTTTGTCTTTTTTCTTTTGTCTTATTTTTGTTTTTATTTTTTTCTGATCTGATTTAATTATTTTTCTAACTTTCAAAAACAAAGAACTTTTGTGATTTTAATACAGTGTTATTTTGGTTTAAAAATGGCTTCAAATTCTATAATCCCCAAGTCCAGTATTTATCCTTTCAAGTTATAGGTAATCATTGGATACCTGCTAGCACACCTGTTAGGACAGCAGGTAGATATACAGATATATTTGATGACAAATACTTAATGCTTATGGCTTAATTAAAATAATAGGTGATTTAGAAATGGTTCAGCAGTTAAGAGTCCTTAGTGTGCAATCATGAAGATTGGAGTTCAGATGCCAGCATACCCATAACAAGGGCGTCCTGCACACATCTAAAACCTCAACTCTGAGGAAAGTGTAGAAAGGAAAATGGCTGGTGCTTGCTGGCTTTTCACATAGGCAAGAACCTCTGAGGCTCATGTTCACAGTAACCTTTCCTGGAAGGAATAAGTGGAGAGTGCCAGAGGAGGACAATCAGCCCTCTTTTCTGGTGCCTGCATGCACATTTGCATGTGTGTGCACACATAGAGTTACACAGAAATATACCACCAGATAAATAAATACATATTTAAAAAATAAGAGATATGCTGTTGTTTGAATGTAAGGTTCCCACTACTTTTGTAAATAAAATATAACTGTGTGACATTTCAATTGTGTGAGCTTTTAGATGTGTGTGTGTGTGGGGTGGGGGGTAGAAATCACTTTCCTGCCTCTTAGACATCTACTGGTGAAGCATTTTAAAGGCAAATCACTTAAACAATCAAAGGAGTAAAGCCATTAGGGTCAAATAAAGTGAAAAAGGCAGGAAGGCCCTCCTTCAGGAACACTAGTGTTGCAATTTTCCTGCTGTGATGATTGTTTTGTTCTTGATGTTTAAATAGGGTATGGTGATGCCCTGATTCAGGTGTGTGTGTGTGGGGGATGTGTGCTATTGCTCTAGTCAGATGATCTGGCCAGCCACACAATACCCACAGTGCAAAGCAATATTTCCCAGTAGTGGGAAGGAGAGTTGGTTCATGTTCCCTTTGTTTTCAACTTGGCTTCTGGATGGCTCGCCTGCTCCATCCCATGTTCTCTCTTTCAGAGCATGCTTGTGATGAGATAACAGCTGTAAGAATGTGACTTTGTTTTTCTAGCTTAATGCAGAGTATGCCAGCAGTGTGATTTGTTAGAAATCAGCCCAGTACATTGAGAGAAAAATCACCTAAACCCAAGGCAGCTGCGAGTGGGACATGTCATATCTTTGAAAAAAGTTTAAACTTGCCCTACTTGATAAGGTTCCTTTTTGTTTCGGCCCTCTACCACCTAAACCTGCCAAGAACCCCCAACCTACTGTTTTAGATTATCTAGCCATAGACTTCTCACTACAACATCTCCTAGCCATTGGTGTCCTTCTGCCATGAATGACTGTCTCCTGAGCCAGGATTGCTATCTTGGGGAGCTCAGATGTGGCCCCTTGCCAATGATCATTCCAGCTGGATAGGTTGACAGTTTAAGGCCCCTCCATTAGAGGCCTGGAGCAGGGCTTGTATGAGATTTGTCCAGGCTGTTTCTTCTCACTTGGCAGTGATGCACATGGCCTGTGGGAGGGGCTAGAATACAGAGAGGCTGGGGAAGACCAGAGTGGGTCCTCACCTCTGTACTTAAAGCGGAGTATTCATTCGAAATGGATAAGGCCGGCCATGGAGGGAGGGATGCCTACACCTCTGTAAGTCACCCATCCCCTCGGCACTGTAAGGAAGCTCAGTACATTCATTATCTCACCAGCATAACTTTGGCTGGATTATGCTTCAGTTTGCCATTGAGATATTGGACAAGGAGTAAACTTTGCTTTACACTTTCCCCTGGGAAAGAATTATAGCAACAAAGGATACACAAAGAGAAATGATATTAAACTGAGCATACTCAAAAATGTGCCTATTTCTATATGCAACAAGGAGTCTGTTCTGCATGAATGCAATGAGTTTCTACCACAAACATTTGCATTGTGACTTTGGGCAGATGATGTATAGGAATTATACACAGGGCTTTCTTTACTTGTAGCAACTAATAAAGCTCTCCTCGACAGTGTTTTGCTCTCCTAGTTTTCTTACTGGTTTTGCACTCACCAAGAGAAAGCCCTTTGGTGTGTGGAACAAGAAAGGTCCCCCACCATCTCAGCATTTGATCACTTGGCCCCCTAGCTTGATGGTGCTGTTTGAGGAAGTTTAAAATGTACAATCTGCCTTAAATAAGTATGTTACTGTGGGTCTGGCTTTGAGAATAAAATGCCTGGCCTATCTCAGTTTATCTTTCTGCTTCTTTCTTATGGTAAAGAGTATGAAATCTAAGCGTTCTGCTTCTGCCACAGTGCCTGCTGCTTGCTCCTATGCCTCCCTGCCATGACGGACTTTTATCTGTCTGGAATCATAAGCCAAATAAACCCTTTCTTCTATAAGTTGCTTGAGTCAAGGTGTTTTATCACACCAGTAGAAAAGTAACAAATATAAGTGTATTGCATCCCATAACAAAACATCTCATATTCTGCATGTACCCTACAATAATGCTGAATATGAAGAACTCTTACTCTCTCATTAGCCAGATAGCCCCTTTTAATTTTCCAAAAATGTATGAAGGGGTTGTGGTTAATATAAAAATTCCCTAAAGAAGCCTGATGCTAACATGTCTTTGGTCTTGCATAACAGAATACTAACTAGGTCTTCTTACAGAACTTCGTTAGCTAAGGCTTCAAAACTGAAACCAGAAGATGCATAGTCATTTTCTGGAGGTGTTTGATAACCTATTTACTAGTCTAGAGACCAGAAGTCCATCCAAACAGAAACAAAGAAAGAAGACTATAGGTAGTGGGAGGAATTTGGATAAATAAACAGGGTGAGAAGAAGGCAGGGGAGCTTGTTACTATTTCCTTTTACTAACAGTTGGACCTTGGAGGAAGCCAGAATAACCTTTAGGCAATGCTGTTTAAGATAGCAAAGAGTGTAAAGAGGTGAGGTCAGCACATATATTTCCATGGTTCAGAGAGGCAGAAAGGGAGTGAGTCGTTGAACATTAAGTGAGTACATCATACTGAAAGATGTTAACTTAGAGCTGACTGCTAAGGAAGGGATACTACTTCCCTTTCAAAGGCGAACAAATGTGCTACTTGAATTAGACATCCCCATCACGTTGTCCCAAAATAGATTTATGTAAGGTCTGTAGAGATGATGGCCCAGAAGTTATAAGAACCAGTACAAGTCTTGCAGAGGTTGCAAGTTCAGTTCTCAGTATCCATGTTGGGCAGTTTATAATTACCTTCACATCAGTCCCAGAGGATCTGATGCTCTCTTCTGGATTTTGTGTGTACCTGCACTGACATGCACACACCCCAACATACATATACTGTGAAAATATTAAAACATAATGTATTTGTGTTATAAATATGAAATAAAAATATTTTTTTAAAAAGAGAATAGAATTATCCAGAATTTGGGAGATTTCTCTAACAGAATTTGGCAACTGTGGGAGAAATATTTTTTAGCTAAAAACACATTTATTTCTTCAGGTATCATTCTTTTATTCTTGCCTCCTTTGTTCTGTTTTCCAAACTGTCTGATAAAAGAGATTTTCAAGACCCAGAGCCATAATATAAAGCGTTGCAGAATAAGGAACTTGACAGGACAGTTTTTACTGCCCTTCCATGCTTCTCTGATCAAGAAGAGTGAGCTGAGGTGGGTAGGGAAGAGAGTTTAACTGTCTGCCGTTGTGTAAAGCAGACCAGGCTTTCTTATTTCTTTTTTTTTTTTTTTTACATTCACATTTATTTTATTACACATATGTAAAATAAACTACATACAGCAAGAAGAACCACAGAACAATCAGGAAGCATATTCATGTTACATTCATAGTGTTTTGGCTGTTTGTATTTGGCAACCTTGAAGAAAACATTTTCCTATCTTGGTGAGCCTAAAGTTCTGAATGTCACTCAAAATATGTAATATCTCATCTCTATCAACTTAAAACATCTATCTAGACCTAGAGGCATCATAACTCCTAAACAACTAAGCTTAATTGTGAAACTAAACTATTTGGTCTTCACCCCAATCAGAGACTTTAGAAGAGTAAGGGTGAGACTTGACAGCCTATGACCATATAGTGGGGGAGGAGGTCTCCCTTGGTCTTAGACCTAGGGGAGGGGAATAGGGTGAAAGTGGGAGGAAGGGAGGAACGGGAGGATACAAGTGATGGGATAACAATTTAATTGTAATCTGAATAAATTAATTAAATATGAAAAGAAGAGTAAAATAAATTACCTCAGTACACAAGAAGTGGAATTTAGCAGCTTCCAAGTTAAAAAAAAAAAAAGACAGAGACAGTTTGCTGCCTGAAGAATCACCCATAACTCTCTATAACATTGGAGAATCATCTTCAACCTTCTGTCTCATTATCGGACAGACATATTTGTGAGTCAGGAGCTACTGAGGGCATGCTTTCTCTGTCTTGGCAGAGTTTGGCCGTTGACTCCACTTGCATCCAAGCTTCCCAGTTTTAAGCAGAATTCTGTCAGTGGTTGAAATGAGGACATTTTGCCCAGTGGCTGGTTTGTCATATTTGAAGCCATCTCCATAAGGAGGTTCAATTGATGCTCATCATCATCTTTGAGGTAGGCTGGGTGTTGCCAGGAGTTAATCTGTCCTGTTGTCAAACAATCATTAAAACAAAATAAACATCTTTGAATGTCATATTCTATACGACTCTGAGGTTTTTGAAGACCTTATCTAACTATTTTACCTTATCTGTTGATAGAATCAAAGCTACCTGTAATATCTAGGATGTATATATTCTTGTGATATAAATAGAGTAGTAATTGAAATGACCATGATTTGATCAGTTGACAATTAACTTGTCTAACTTACTTATCCTAAACAGCCTGAAGTAGGATTTTCAAAGTATTGGAGGTAAAGCTTGTATATGTGGATCACTTCTCCCTGGCTGTGTGGACTTTCCAGACCGCAAAGGAAGAGGATACAGGTAGTACAGACGAGACTTGATAAGCTAAAATCAGATATTATGGGAGGACAGGCCTCTTTCTGAAGCCTATGGGAGAGAGGGAGAGGGTATGAGGGAGGAAGGGAGAGGGTATGAGGGAGGGAGGGTGGGATTGGGAGGTGAGGAGGGAGAAAACTGCAACCAGGATATAAAATTAAATTAAAACTGCAGAACAATCAGGTAATTTACATTCCAAATCCCACTACATGAAACTAGCTCTGAGATAGGCTGAGACATGAATGTCTATGCATAGTCAATGTTTCTTATTGGTTACAGAATACCTGCAACTTAGGAATAGATGCCATTCTTCATATGGCATGAATGAAGATTTACAGATGTCTTTCTTCTGCTTGTGCAAAGAGCAAAAAACTAGCCTTAATTGCTATGTGCACCTTGCATACCTCATACATTTATAATTTTAGGATGGTATAATGCTTGTGAGAAAGTATATGTTTTCAGAACAAAAGAACCGGACTTTAAAGCTGGACCAGACAAGACAGGATTTATTTCTCTCAGCATGCTGGATGCTGACATCTTACATCCTTCATGTTCCAGCAGCAAGTGCTTCAGTTGCTGTTCTCCATCAGGACAGGACAGCTCCCAAGACAGATTCAAGGAAGCGTCTGGTTCTAATTGATACAGCATTTCATACTGTCCACACACAGGACTTTTTATTAAACCTAGAAGTTCTCAACATTTAGGAACTGGACCATAAATGACATTCCTTCCTTGTGTAATCATTTTCCTCAATTTTTCTTGGGACTCTACAAAGGTATTATTCATCCCAAATCAGCTGGAAGAAACCCTAAGAGAACTACACCCCATTTCCCTTAAGGGGAGGTGGATAGGTTTTTTTATTGCTTTCTTGGGCTTTAGACATTTATTTTCATTGGGAGATGGTTATAAGTTCTTATTGGTCTTATCCAGACAGAAAACAAGATTGGACTCAGGATGTCTCTCTTTTCATTTATCTTTCTTTCTTAGGTTTGGAGATAGGGGCTGAAAAGAAATAAGGAGGAATATAGAAATATATAAGTATGATGGCCAAAAAGCAGAATAGACTTTTAAATACCTATTCATGGCAAATACTATAAGTTTCAAGACTTGAGGAAAAAGTTCTAATTAATGAGCATTAATTGAGAGTTTCAAGATAATTTATAATTATGTCCTAACAAATTCAACTCACCCTGAAAGAATTATAAGCTGTTTCACATGTCATAATCCTGTGATTCTCAGAGAATTGCACTACCTTCTTTTTATATCTTAAAATCAAAGGACCATAATTCCCTGTATCTGTCAAGCAAAGAACTTGATACATTTCATGGAGGAAAATCACAGCTGCTAGATGCAAGAACAAGTCACGAGGTCAAATCTTACCTCTTCTGTTTGAGGAAAAATAATACTGGGGCTAAGGTGATGGCTAACGGGGTAAAGTGCTTGCTATGTGGACATGGAGACCCGAGTTTACATTTCTAGCACCCATGTAGAAATCCATGCTAGAAGCTATCTTGGTAATGCCAGTGCTGCGAAAGCAAAGGCTTGTGGACTCCCGAAGGCTTTCCTGGCTTCCAGCCTAGTCAAAATGGTGAGCCCCAGGTTTTGTGAGAAGTCCTGTCTCCAAAACTAAGCTAGAGAAAACCAACAGAGGAAGACAGTTGACATTGATTTCAGGCTTTCACACATGAACACATAGGTGTATATTTGCATACATCTCACAAATATATAAAAAGAGAAAATGCACATAAATAATTCTCATTATGACTTTAGACAATAGTTAACAATTGAGTTTTCACTGCTTGTAATAATGCATGCCAGCTCTCCAATATCCTGTCAACTGGCACATCCAGGCCACAGAATGAAAATGGTCTGACTGTCTTACAGTTACACTCAGCAATATAGATTAGTCTCTCTGAGTAATATAGCCTGAAAGAAGTGTGCATCATGTGAATCAGTTAGTACAACGTTAAAAAAACATTCACACTAGATTGATTAGGTTGGTGTATGTGGCAGAAGTGGTACCGTGGATGGAGAGCAGTAGGATGTGTGTGTGTGTGTGCGTGTGTGTGTGTGTGTGTTTGTGTGTGCGTGTGTATGTGTGTGTGTGTGTGTGTGTGTGTGTGTAGGGACTGTAAAAGTCATGGGGGCAGGCAATGATCTGTTACTTGGTCTGTTGGTCTGAAGTAACAGGTTTGTGAAGGTGTACAATTATCATTTGCTTATATATATATATATATATATATATATATATATATATATATGCTATGAATAAATAAACATGGTGAATACTTACTATCTTCCACCAATAAATCAAGTATTAAAAGTCCAAAGAAGAGTTACTATTATGACATGCATGGGTAACTAGAAATGCACAGGGAGATAGTGGTAGACCCCAATTTTGTGAATATGCTCCATTTGTAAATATTAATTGAGGTAAATTTCAGTGTAGTTTCTTGTATTTCAATAACCACCCATCTCAATAATGCTATACTAACATAATGGTATATTTGATTATTTGTTTTTGGTTTGGGTTTTGTTTTTTTCATACAGGGTTTCTTCATGTTGCTTTGGCTGTCCTGGACTTGCTTTGTGGACCAAGCTGGCCTTGAACTCTAAACTTATATGCCAAAGACCTCCAAACAAACACTACCTAGAGCTTTTTTAAAACTTAGGGCTTCAGTGAAATATCCTCCAGCTAGCCTTTCGTAAGACTAAACTTATTAGTGATAATCTAATAATTATTGATCAGAGCTTCAATGTTCTCGATCCACAGGTGTTTCTTTGGATACCTTCCTTGGCCATTTTGGATATTAAAATTTTCACTTCATTCAGGTTGGTGACAGCTATAACTCAGTTTGCACACTTTCAAAACACCTGAAGTCCTTATGTGGATGAAGCAACACAGCTCCTGGGTTTCTCTATAAACCTGGCATGTACACTTAGGAGAAGACTGAAGCAGAGCATCTATGCATGCTTATTGTGAAAGAGCTCACTTCACAGCCATTAAAAAGCAGGCAAGCACCTGGAGCAACAGATGGTGCACTAAAATGACAAACAGGGGCAGATTTAATTTTCTTGGATTAAAGAGCGCAGGCTCCAGTCTACTAAATACATAGACACAATGAAGGCAGAGAGTTATTTTACCAGGTAACTAATAAGATTTGGTAAATAGAGCCATTTGACCAGACAACTGCATATAAGATTAAACCTGGCAACACAATTCACCTGTTATTACTGGGTAGTTATCATTTCAGTTATGACATCTTTTTAATGAGGGGGTGGGGAAAGTATGCTGTTCAGAATTAAGAGAGGGTTTTGCAAATATGGATAGAGAAGATGAACCCTGCATGGATCTTATTAACTTTTCCATCTGCAAAGCTGAAACTCTCTAACGTGTTGCATTTGAAAGCAGAAACTCCCAAACACTCATGAAAAAAGCTGAGTCATAGGCCCATTTAATTTGCAATTAGTCTGAACACCTACAGAAGGGTACAGTGGTGGTGCCCTGGAAAACAGAAACCCAACCCTTAATTACAGAGCAGTTAATACAGAGGAATAACCACAGGAAGAATAAGAAGAGGAAAAATCCTATGGGTCCTAACTTATGCAAGATATATATTTATATCAGGAAGTTTATCTCAACCACATATAGCAAGTCTATAGAACTAAATCAACAAGAGTGAATAAATGGGTTTTGTTCTTGCACTTCTCTTATTCCATAAAACTATGACGTTGGAATTTATCCTATGCTAGAACACTGGCTGCAAGGTTGCTCCTGAGTTTTTATGGCTAGAAAATTAAGCAGCCTTCAGAGTGCATTATAAGGAAGCATTTTATTGTGGTGGCAAAACATGATAGGAGGAAATTCCCCTTGCACTCATTTTCAGAGCTATGAGATTCAGAGAAAGCCATAGCTCAGTTACTTCCTCTATTATTAGAGAATTCAGCAAGACACAAAACAAGAATGAACCCCATTTGCCTGGGCAAGGAGCCTAGGGAGGAAGTAATTGCCAGCTGAGACGCAGCTGCAGATAGAGGCTGATCAAATCCAAAGACTAAATGCTTATTTCATTTCGATAAGAATCATTAAATCAAAACCCAACTTAGCCCCAGTTCCTGTACACTCAGAAAATATCTGTATACTGTGCCTGAATTCACTGAGGTGGTGCAAGCAGCCTTCATTATGCAAGCTCCAGACAGACATGATTTATCACAGTGCAAGCCATTGTGATCCACAGTTCATTTAGTCACGAGGATAGTATTCAACATCTGAGTGGACTAAAGGGCATTTCAAAGCAAAATTCAAGTTTTGGA
The DNA here is from genome assembly GCF_964271855.1 of Acomys minous. Lineage (NCBI taxonomy): Eukaryota > Metazoa > Chordata > Mammalia > Rodentia > Muridae > Acomys > Acomys minous. The sequence goes on along the minus strand of NC_140500.1, from coordinate 37,714,204 downwards.
AAACCAAGTGTATTAGTCAATTCACTATTGGGTTGATAAAACACCATAACCAGAGCAATTTATAGAAGATGAGTTTATTTGGGTTTTAGCTCCGGAGGGTTAGCGGCCTTGGCTGTGGAATGATGGCATGGTGGTTGGAGTAGGTAGCTGAACACTCAAATCTTGAACCACAAACACGAAGCAGAGAGTGAACTGGAATAGGTGCAAAGTTTTAAAACCCCAAAGCCAGGCCCGAGTGACATACGTTATCCAGCCAATCAATTCTCTCAGCTCTCCCTAAATAGTACCGCTATCTGAAAACCAAATTTTTAAATGCCTGGGCTTATGGAGGACATTGTCATTATAAACACCACACCAAGATTCTGCAAGGGGGGGATATACTAAACTTTGACATGTGGTGTTCATTATTTTCCATTCAAACTGTGGTTTTTCAGTCATTATTTGCATTGTACTGACTATTTAAGACCTACAAGATATAAATTCTCTTATGTTAATAACACTGCAAGTTTACAAGAAACATTAAATGTGAGAATGTTTTGATAAACATGAAACGTGTTCATCAAGTGGAAGATGGAGAAAAGTTTCAGTTTCTCTCCATATATCAGGGCCTGAGGACAGTTCCTACAAAACCAGCATAACAAGTCAAATATGGTGTTGTGTGTTTGTAATCCCAGCATTAAAGAGGTAGAGACAGGAGCATCCCTGGTTGTTACTGACCAGCAAACCTATTTGAACCAGTGAGCTCTAATTAAATGAAAGAGCATGTCTCAAAAAAAAATTAGGCAGGAAACCTCTAAGAAAGACATCAAACTTTGACCTCTGGCCTCTACACAAACACAACACACACACACACACACACACACACACACACACACACACACACACACACAAATACACTACAAAGAGAAAAATGTACAAAGATGTCATTAAGATGTGGCTGACTCCCAAGCTTACATTTAGTCCTTCCAGTACCAAATTTCAAAATTCTTCTTGAAGTCTTCGTTCAGAGGGGGATTGGAACAGATGCTGGGACTTGCTATTGAGACTCTAGGTGAGAGTTGTATGGGAGAATGGGGAGAAAAAAGGACCCAGAGGGTCCAGGAACCCTACAAGAAGACCATCAAGGCTGGCACATCTGGACCCAGGAGGGCCTGCACAAACTGCTGAAACAACCAAGGACAATGCATGCAGTAAACCTAGAACCCCTATTCAGATCTAGCCAATGGACAGCACATTCTCCACGGTTGAGTGACGAGCAGGAACTGACTCTGACATGAACTCTGGCGACCCCTATTTGCTCACTTCTCCTTGGTAGGAAGGCCTGGTGGCACTCAGAAGAGTAAGCAGGCTACCAGGAAGAGACCTGATAGCCTGTGATCCTATGGTAGGGGAGGAGATCCCCTTCTGTCTCAGGTCTAGGGGAGGTGAAAGAGGGAGGGAGGCAGGAATGGGAAGATACAAGTGAGGGCATAATAATTGGGCTGTAATCCGATAATAAAATTTAATAAAAGAAAATAAAAATTCTTCTTGAGTGACTTAAGATAAAACTTGATGTTTACTTGTGTCATCCCTAGATTTGTATTTGAGTTGCCTGTGAAATGGGCACAGACTCTCACACACTGCATGCTTGTTGGTGAACCAGTGAATGAGGTAATAGATTGTGAGCATATTTTACTGACTTTTAGCTTGTACTTATGACAAGCTAAAGGTCATGTCTCTACTTGGTTCTGGTGGTAGCCACGAAAGTGCACCATTTGATGTACATAGTGGATGGCATAACTGGCTAGATTAATGATTGTATATGGGGTCAAGTAGCCACTGTACATTTGTTCTATTACACACAACACACAAACACACACACACACACACACACACACACACACACACACACACACACACACATATATATATATATATATATATATATATTCATTGATCAAATACAGACAGGATTAAGTGCAGATTGCTTTTAAATCTAAGTTCTGTCAGCCCAAGCTGATCAAAATTTGTGGCTATAGCAAGCAGATAATGGTGGTTTGGATACAGAATATGGAGGTTTTTGTTAGAACTCATCTTGGGGTAGAAAGTATTTTTGGTGAGTAAATTCTACTTTCTTAGAAATCACACTATGCTTTTGGAAGACTTGGTCACTATAAAATGTCTGAATTACTCTGGCGGGGCAAGGGCATTGTTCCCCAACCTTAGCTAATGAGACCGACTTCTAATTTTGTCATATGTTTCAGTCGTGTCAGAAGAGACATTAAAACTTAGATGAAAATGTCAAAACAGCCATTATTTCAAAAGGAAGACTCTTGGTGAAAATATTTTAGTCCTTGCATGTTGTCTCAACCCTTTGCTTCTGTGGCTTTCTTCTCAGCAGGTAAATGTTGCTTTTCTAAGCCTCCAGGAAGAAAATATGAGGAAGCGAGCTGTCAATCATAAAGCAAAGGTTTTCTTCTTCCATCCCCTATGGACTACAAAGGCATGGTTTATATTGTATCTTCTGAAAGTCTTGAGGGAATGAAAACACTTAAAGTCATTTATTTTTCTAATTGAGGGAGATAATGACCATGAAAATCCAGAAAGAAGACAACTGGATTTGAAATGTAAAATAGTAATTTGTTTTAGGTTAGTGTTGTTCACTGAGATCAATACACACAGAATAAAAAGACTGGATCTTTGAATTTGGGAAAATATTACCTGAGAATGCTTGAAAATGGGAATTTATTTTTCTTTCTATTAGCTTTCTATGATTTAACTTACTAATCTAGGACACACCAAGATATTGGATAAGTAGGATGACTTGGAAATGAGCCTAAAAACTATTAATACTGCTAATAGGATTCAGGCCACCAGACTAATTTTGCACTCTTTGGAAGGGTTAGCAACATATATTTTACATTCAATATGGTCTCTTTGAAATAGTGGCTCAAGCTTCTGCTAAGAATAATTTTTAGACTTATCACTAATCAATAATATGTTTTTAAAAAGATATTAGAAGTACACATTGTATTTTGTTTTTTGTTTTTTTTTCAGGGGCTGGGACTTTAGTTCAGTAGGTAATGTATCTGCTTTGTAAACACAAGGAGCTTGGTTTTTTTATTTCCAGAACACATGCAAAAAAACATGCAAACAAACAAACAAATGAAAAGTGTCACTGGCAGACGCTTGTAATTCCAGCGCTGGATAAAGGAGCTTCGGAGGCTCACTGGCCAGTTAGGCTCATCTGCTTCACTATTCCAGGACAGGTAAAGATATCACAGTACCTACAGATAGAACTCGAGATTGTCCTCTGCCTTTCACACTCCAAAGCATATATGCACCTGCATACGCACATGCACACACAACACTGAAACTTTCAAAAAAGATCTAATTTACATGCATGAGCTTTAACAGAGGATACATTCTCCAGGTAAGGAAATTAATCCAGGAAGTGAGTAGTGATGCCTACTGCTAAGCCTGAGGACCTGAGTTTGACCCCTAAGGCCCCTGTGGTAGACAGAGCAGATTTGACCCCTGCAGGTTGTCTTCTGACCTCTAGATGGGATGTGCATGCCATGAGCTTCTTCCATAACAGCACATGCATATGTACAATCAATAAATAAAAATATAATGAAATTTAAAAATACTAAAATAAGAAGAGAGAGCGTTGGTAATCATGATTGAAGAGAGGAGAAACGGTATAAACGGAAATGTGGTATTTTAGAAACCTCTATGTAAAAACAATCTACCCTAAATTACATTTTTGTAAATTGCAATGTACAAAATGGACTAAAGAGAGATAAGTTTAAAAGATCTACAAGAAACACACAATGTAGAAAGCACCAAAGCTTTAAAAATTTCAAAATATTAACAAAGAAGTCTCAGTACCATTTCTAAAGAATGACAATTTTTGATCAAGTAGAGTCTGCTGTCTAGAACACAATACTATCTCCAGGTAAGGAAATTAATCCATGCGATCACTGATATGACTCCTCAAAGGAGGAGAAACACAGCCATTTAGTAAATATCAAAGATGCAAGCGCTACTTGAAATGTGCCCGTGCGCAAGGAAAGAACTGAGAAGTCAATGTTCCTCAAGCAACAGTTACATATTTCATCTCCTCTAAGTGATATTAAAGATCACCTAGCAGATAAGTCAGAACACCAAGAAGTTATAAAACAGAAAATAATGTGCTTAATCCTATAAGCAAATAAAATAGGAATGTGAATAATGCTTGTAAGTATATGCTGTGAGCAGGGAAAGCAAATAATCAACAAACTGCTCACCCTGTAAGTGAATTTATTACACAATCACAATAGAAAGTTCAAATCAGTTGTGAAAATGCTGGTGTGATCACTCATTAACAGGTGGATGAGTACATTGTGACCCTGTTAGATTTAATGTCAAACTAAAGCCATAGAGCCAAAAGTTATTAGAGAAAAACTCTATGAGTTTTACTCATAAGCCATGAGTAAAAGTGAAAGCATTAATTTTGAGATGGCCTGTAACTTAATAGAGGGTCAACATAATTTAATTTTTTATTTTTTATTTAATTTACTTTATTTGTAAATTGAAGCACCTAGTTATTCTAGAATTTTTTTCAACTTATCTTAAAAGAATGCTGTTACTCTATTTACTAATCAAGTGTACCTTAGATCATTGCTAACACACTCAATTTTTTGCTTTATGTTCCTAAACTTGGTGTGTCCTTGTAATAGTTAGACTCTTGAATGTCTTAACATATACAATGTTCATATTTTAAAACAAGCCTTGTGAACAGTGAGTTCATTTTTATGTGCTGTTACTGTACAAGATGGTCTTACAAAACTTGTTACTTACAGTAGAACCCTAAGGTGTAGGGTGGCTCAGCTCAGTATTTTACTGGAACTACAAGGCTAACTTGTAATTTCATTAGGCCTTCAGATGCATACATGCAGGTAAGTGCTAAAAACGACTGTGCTGTTCTCAGAAACTGCATAGCCTTTCTCATTTCTATATCTAATTTTCTATTTCCCCAGAGTTAAAATAGACTTTTTCATTCCATCTGCAATACCTCAACCTTTTGAGATTTCAGGTGATTGAAAAAAAAAAAGTCAGGGCATTATATGAGGGATGTCTGGAGCTACTCAGGCCCTGGGCAGTTTTCCTTAGGGGGAAAAGGAAAGCCTACGTTAGAAAACTTGAGGCCATCAGGAAACCAAAACTTCGGCCCTTCAGAAAGCTTTTCCTTCAGCTAACATCTCTAAGACTTAAATCAAGGTTAAGTCTCACATTCTCCGCCATTCATTAAAAACAAAACAAAACAAAACAAACAAACAAACAAAAAAACTAGCACCTGGGGCCTTAGAGGACTGGATCAGTGGTTACCTAGATGTCCCTCAACCGAAGAGTGGATGAAGAAACTCTGGTACATTTACACAATGGAATACTACTCAACTATCAAAAACAAGGCTGTCTTAAAATTTTAAAGCAAATGGATGGAACTAGAAATGATCATCCTGTGTATGGTAACCGAGACCCAGAAAGGCACGCATGGCATAGTCTCACTTATAAGAGGATACACGTGATGGGATAACAATTGAGTTGTAATCTGAATAAATTAAATAAAAAAATAAAAAATATATAAATGTATATGCCAAAATAATAAAATATTTTAAAGAAAAAATAATAAGTGGATATTAGCCCAACATAGATGTCCTCTGAAAGACTCCATCCAGTGAGGGATCAGGACAGATTTTGGGACTTGCAGCATGACTCTTCAAGAAGAGCTGCAAATTGTATGGAAGAGTTGGGGGATAAAAATGAGTGGGAGGGGGAATTGTTAGGAGCTCCACAAGGAGACTATGAAGGCTGGTGAATCTGGACGCAGGGGGGCCTGCACAAACTGAGGCACCAACCAAGGACATTGCAAGCAGAGGACCTAGATCCCCTGTTCAGATGTAGCCAGTGGACAGCTCATTCTGCACGTGGGGGGAGGTGGGTGGGGAGGACTGCGTCTGAAAAAAACTCTGATGCCTGCAATTTGATCACCGTCCCTTAAGGGAGAGGCCTTGTGGGAACACAGAGGAAGGGGATGCAGGCTATCCAGATGAGACCTGATAGGCTGTGGTCAGATGGTGGGGGAGGAGGACCCCACCTGTCAGAGGTCTAGGGGAGGGAGGGTGGGAACAGGAAAATAAGAGCGAGAGGATTACAATCAGGATGTAATGTAAAATAATAATAATAATAATAATAATAATAATAATAATAATAATAATAATGTTTAAAAAAGATTGACCATGCCCAGGACCTGTGAGAACAAAATCCATGAAGAGTGTCAGAATGGAAAAATAATAGAACGTTTAAAAGACACAGAAAATTTGTTAATTTGAAAAATAGATATTTAAATCAGTTTTCTATCATCAATAAAAATGTTGGTTGAAAACTAAAGATTCTTTTGTTAAAGAAATCTAAATCCCATTACAGACAAGTAAATTATCAGACCTAAATATAAGCAATGCCAAGAATCCATAAAGGTGAGAGGAGCCATGCAGTCATTTTCATCTGCTGGCTTGTGCCAAGTCAGAATTATAGAGATTAGATTTTGACAGTTTTGGGATTTAAGACAGTGGGAAATGATCAGTGCAATGCACTCAATTTCCTACATGAACTCCAAATCTGGAAAGCCCACCCTTGCTCATGGCAAAAAAAAAAAAAAAGTTTGTTAAGCATGAGGGCTGAGGAAGGTGTGGGAACTATTTCCCAGCACATTTGGGACTACACACAGGTTAAGTTCAAGCAAATTAAAATATGGTAATACTTTTTTACTCACTTGTTCCTCTAGATATGAAGCAGACCTAAGTAAACAGTCCTTGATGAGTTCTGATTGGCAGCTAGTAGAAGCAAGCACAGAGCCCGTAAGTAGGGAAGCATTGCATTTTAGACCATGAAGATGCTCACAAATAAGGAAAGAAATCAAGCCGATGAACTCACAACATTTCATAGATTTTTGCAAGTTTCAAATTTAATTTATTGAGAACTTCATATTTGAGTGCTTGATTACATAATTTCTTTCTCCTCCAACTCCTTCCATGTTCCTTCCAAATTCAAAGCTCTTCTTTTATAATTATGATTGTTGCACGTTGTGTGTGTGTGTGTGTGTGTGTGTGTGTGTGTGTGTGTGACATAAAGCCATTTAGCGTTGCTTGTATGTATGTGACTAGAGCTGATTACCTGGGACTGGATAACTTATCAGGAGGCTGGTCCCTGGAGAAAACTGCTTCTCCATCTCTCAGCAGCCATTGGTTGCCTGTAAGTGTATGTCTCTCATCCTTAAGCAGAGACGGTTCATTTTGCAGCCGTTGGAGGCTATTATAAAGTAACACAACTGATGAAAATGCAGTGAATAAATGTCCACAGGGCTTCCAACCTAATCAGTGTGTCTCCAATGCAAATGCTACACCTCAGGCTCAGGGAATACTGTGGAAGAGAACTGAGAAAGATAACGAGAGCCGGAGGACCAGGAGGCATGCTGCTGGATAGGTCCTGGACACGACCAGGAGGCTGCAGCCAGCAAATCGCAACCAGTTGCTTTTTAAATGTAATTTTGGAACAGTTTTTCTTTTTTGGTAGAAACATTTCAAAAGTTTAATATATCCCAAAATATGTCACTAAAGAGAAAGAAGCATGCTCACTAACTACTAACTGGTGAGATGTTCCTGAGTGGTAACATAGCAATATTTAACACATCATCAAATGCTATCCATTTTACTTGAATAATTCACTTGTTAGAACATTTGATTTCATGTTTATGATAAATGTACAGCCATATTTAAATGATGCTGTTTCCAGGAATATTGAGACAAATATTTGATGAGTAATAAATGTATGTTCATTTTTGTTTGTGTAACTGTAATTTTTGTTCAAATTGTTTTAGAATTTTCTACATATGCACTCTGCTCATATAATTTCCACTCTTCCCATTTCCCCTTAAACTTTTCCCTATCCTCCATCTGAAATTCAATACCTGTTCTTCTTCTATTATTGTTACACACACACACACACACACACACACACACACACACACACACTGCTGAGTCCTTGTAGTATTGTTCATATGTATATGTATTTAAGAATGACCACTTGGGGCTAGATAATAAAATACTAGAAGACTTCCTCGGCATCCATTAATTCCATTCTAAAACCTTATTTTTCCCCCAACAGTAAAGCGTGGCTCTCACACCTCATTACAGACGCTTTTTGAAGTAGCTAGTGGAGATTTAAAAAATCCCACAATGGGTCAAAACACAGAGAACTAGCTCTAACTGATACATATACACTGGGATCTCTACACATAAGGCTCAAGACAAAACTCTGAGGCAGAGGGAACAGAAGGACTGTAAGAGCCAGAGAACCAGGACATCTGCTTTAGGATAGTTTCTTCTATCTATAACAGACAAGCTGTATACTGCACCCATGAAATGTCAAAACCATGCTTACCTAAACAAGGCCTGTACAGTGACAGCAGCTGACATGCCACTGGGGATCGGGCAAATCTCACTGGAGCTCATTCATGAATGAAGCAGTAAGTGCTTAGGTATAGCGTGGAATGCATGCATTTTCACTGTCCTAGCTATCACAAAGCATAGGGTAGATCTGTATATACTCTTAAGGAAGTGCTCTAAGACATGAACACAAAATACAAATAGATTAACGCTATTTTGAAGTAGGTATTCATTCATTATGCCAGTGTATTACATGCACATATGGAAACATAAAACATATATGCTGTCCATATGCATATTTATTGATATATACATACAATTTTTTCTAGAAAATTATGCTAGTTTATCTTGGATACCAACTAGGTTAAGGGATGACTAGGAAAATAGTTAAGCACACTTTTGTGTTTTGTTTTTGAGGGTATTTGCATATACAAAAGGCATGTAAGACAGCAGGCAAGCGTGAAAGATCTGCCATGGATGTGGACATCTCATCCAGGAGGTTAAAGGCCCAGATGGTACAAAAGCAGGACAAGGAAGAACCACGTCAGCATGTCCAATGCTCCGTCCATCCTGAATATCTGTACTTACCATGCGGCCATCATCCATGGACACTGAACTCCAGTTTGTTCAGCCTAACAAATATGGACTCATGGCAGTGCTTCTCCAGGGAGCCTCTAGATCTTCATCTTTAAACTGGGGCTACACATCTTTAGTCCCTCTTGTTCTAATGCTTCCAGATTTTTTCTATTGACCCCTACCAGGTTCTCTGACACTCCATTGTATAGATAGATAACCATTATAGGGCTAAATAGCCTCTAGACATAAAAACCAGTCCGAATAACTGTCCATGCACGTGTGCGCATGTGTGTATGCTACTACAGAATGCTGGCTAATACAGGATCCACACAAGTGCTAGTAGTACTATTTTACATGCATTATAAATTATGGTGAGGGTTTCTAATGCTCACTTAATGCTTATTTGTTTTTTGCCATATTTATCAGCACTTTAAGAAGTTCAGACAACTGTAATTTGGAATAAATGTGTAGAATAGATAATTTTCAGGACACTATAATATGTTTATTCCTATTGATCACTTTCTAGGTCCTGCACACATACAGGACCAAAAGGTCATGGTGTCTTCTCAGTACTGTTTTCATGGTACTTGTACAAACTGATTAAATCTCATCTAGGGATCAGTATATCTGAACAAAAAGATGATTGAAAGCATACAAAATACTATTTATTTAGTGTATATATTTGTTATTATATTTTTATTCTATTAATGCCTATACTATGATTTTTTTTAATCCGAAGTCAAGCATCGTATGAATGATTTTCTATTTTCTAATGTTCTAAAAATAATGAGGATGAAAGAGATATAGTTTTACTATATAAATTAATGAGACCAATAACTGTAAAAAAATCCCCACAGTAACCTGCTTGCCATATGTCTCTATCTCAGTCTTGGCAGAATCGATCCAAAGTTAATCAAGAGATGAATAGATAATGACTGACCATTACAATCTATTCTTTAGTCATTTCCTTTGGGCTTTGTGTTCAGCTGGCCTCAATTTCAATATCTAAATTGGACTGGTTACTTTGCTTTCTGTAATTATTTATGAACGTTCTGCAAATAAGCTGAATACAGATGTAAAATATACATATAAAATAATTATGAAACCCAGATTTTCTTGTGATTGGCATTATAAGGACTCACTGAAGAATCAAGCTCTTTAAATGGGAAGTTTATTCTCTGGTTCTGCAGCTGCACAACTTTGTCCAAGGTCATTCTCTTGGTGCAATGAATGCAGGTGTCCTGAATTTCAATCTAGGGCTTTGGCCTGTAGCATGCTACCATGAGCCAATGCTGTAGAGTCAGTATTACCACCACTTATTATTAAGTTCATTGCTTTTACATTATAAATGCATGGACCCTTCTCATTTATTATGCCCTTTCTGTGGGTTTACAGTTCTCTCTTCCAGTTCCTCATATGTTTATTTATTATGCACTCATTTTTGAGATAGGGTCTTACATTGTGGTCCAGGCCTGTCTGGCACTCATGACAGTCCACTTGAAGCAGGCAAGCACAAGGACTAGCCTACCCACATATAACTCAGCATGCAGCCTTCTTATAATAACCTGCATGTGCTATGCATACATACCCTACTCTGAGCAATGGACCTCAACTTTTTAGCAAACTAGGACCCCCTAGTACCTGCATCAAGCTGAATGCACACCCTACTCTACTTGGAATAATGGAATAAGTTTCTTCTCTTCTTAGCAGTCGTCAAACTCATGCAGATACTATTCAATCATATTCCAGTCACGGCCAGAGGAAAGGGGAGGGATAACCAGCCTAGAATGGTTGTGGATCAGTGTGAAATAAGGCAAACTGTGCCCACTAGATGAATTGCTATGGAGGATCTATTTACCATCTTATACCTACAGAATAATAGGGTATTTATAAGATTATAATAAGATTAAAGAAAGGGACACATAAGCCAAAGTTTTGACAACTTAAAAAGTATTGGTCAAAATAGAGAAACTCCTACACTACATGCTTAGTAGCCATGTTGTTTAGACCTCATGAAAAATGCCATAGGCAGTAATCTAGGTCCCTTGAATATTTTCACTCACACATGCCACTGTCACTCTTGAGAGCATATTTATTTCTGATCTGTACTACAACCAAAATTTTGCTTTGAATAACTCTGCCTTTCTACTTAGTGACCTATTCCAATTGTCTTTTATTCCAACCCTTTGAACAAGAGGTCAATAATTTGGAAACACCCATCCCAGACCCCACCTGTCGATGGTCCTCTGTTCCAGTGCTGTTGGTCCTGGGTTAACAGGCAGGAGCCACCCACACTTGGTTTACCTCTCATATTTTAACTAGTATATGTAAAACATAATGTATTCTCTCATTTTTCTTTCTATTTTTGTGTATGACTCGAGCAGATATTTACAGGCAGGGACCACAAGACTCAGTTGGGAAATACTGTACTTTCTTTTTCTAAACGCCTCCACATGTGTGGGTTGATCTTGCTGTTATAGGGAATATGTTAAGTTAACTAAATAGCTCCAAGACTTGTAATATCCTGGACAAATGTCTCTATTAAAGAAATATTTTTCCAAAGCTGAACTGTTCCCCTTTCTTAGTCTTCATATTTTAAATATGCAAGATCCACAGTAATAAATGAAATTGTCAATGGATTTACACTTGGCATTATTACACAACCTCTGATTTGGACCTGTTATACTAAATTCAGACTGAATGTATAGAAAATCAACATGAGAGGAAGTATTTAACTTATTGTGGAATAAGTAAACTTATTTTCTTCATAATTTTAAATTATTTTTAAGGTCAGTAAAGTAGAAAGTAAGTGAGCATTCCCATTAGTGTGTATCAATTCAACTTTTTTGATAGGGTAGATAATAAAGGATTGAATCTAAAAATTCAGTTGATGAAGTCTTTAATTATTCTATCAATGTATATGTTTTATGTTATGCATCTAATTCTATATCCTGTAAGAATTATCTTATATCCTATACATTATGCTATATTTTATATATCCTATGTCTATACAACATAGGATAACACACCCCATATATGTATATATATGTATACACGTACATATATACAAATATAGAAGTATGATACTTTCTTGGGGGCGGAAGGGAATAAAGTACAAAAGAAAAGTAGAAAACTCATAGAATTCCATCTGACTTCTTGAACTAAATGAGCAATGCTATTAAAGGTAACTAAGTTGTTTGCTAAGTACTTAAGAGACCTCACAGGTTTACATTTCTGTGCACTGAAACACTGATTATAACTCAGCACTCACTGAAAGAGCATCTCATGGAAGACAGTGGATACTGCCAGCACCGCCAGCTCCACACCTTTCTGGTGGTTACAGTTTCAGTCTGAAATGTCTCTCATATGCTTACATTTTACATGCTTGGTCATCAGCATATAGCATTATTTTGAAGACTGTTATAGGCTCAGATATGGTGGAGCCTGGTGGATAGAAGTAAGTGGCTGGACTGGCCTTTGATATAACTCTTTGTTTCTGGCTCCACAGCATGAGAAAAACCACCTCCTTACCCTTTGACAGTTATGGGCAGAGATATTGACATTGATTTTCCAACCAGAATGGAATTAAATATCAATGAAACTGTGAGCCAAAATGATCTTTTCTGTCAGGCGACATGGTCATAGAGAGAGAAAACTAACTAATATACTGCATGGGAGAATAGCAAAGTAGAAGGATCCAGAGCGTCCTAGAAACCTACAAGTAGAACATTATGATAGGCAGATTTGGGCCCAGGGGTCCTGCTCAAACTAAGGCAGCAGCCAAGGACAATAGAGGCAGTAAACTTTAAACCCCTACCCAGATCTAGCCAATGGACAGAACATTCTCTACAGTTGAGTGGAGTGTGGGGTATGACTTTCACACGAACTCTGGTGCCTCACATTTGACCATGTCCCCTGGAGGGGGAGACCTGGTGGCACTCAGAGGAAGAACAGCAGGTTACCAAGAAGAGACTTGATACCTATGAGCAAATACAAGGGGAGGAAATCCCCCTCAGGAACAGTCATAGGGGAGGGGAATAAGGGGAAAATGGGAGGGAGGGAAGAATGGGAGGATACAAGGGATGGGATAACCATTGAGATGTAACAAGAATAAATTAATAAAAAATGGGAAAAAAAAAGAAAATCACCTCTCAGAGAATTAAAGATGTATAAAATGATCTTTGATTTAAAACTTTCACACTTTAAAATCAGAAATGAAGAGATAGTGAGTGGCTCCAGGTGCAAAACCCAAATTCTGCCACCACCATCACAGTTCTCTTCCTTTGATAAAAATATTCTCTTTCTCTGTACCAGCACCATCTCTAATGACTGACAGAAAGTGAATAAAAGGAGAGGATTGGAGAGTTACCAGGTGTGCACATGCATTATAGAGAATTAATCAATGATTATAGCATGCAACCTGCATGATTGTAATCAACCAACATATCATTACAAAGTGGCAGAAGAATACTGGGGTTTCTGCATGTAAATTCAAGGACAATGCCTCATGGATCTGGAAGGATGCTTAACAGCTAAATTATCTTCAGTAGGATGATTCCTCAGAGACCAGCACAGTGGTAATGAATGTTTCAAATCCCACTTTCAGTCCTCTCACTGGCCCAAGAAAGCCACAGGAACGAGAAAGGAATGAAGTAGAATCTGAATGCTTGAGATATTCTAGATACTCTGAGGTAACTTCATGAGGTTCGGTCTATGACAAAACACGACCTCTTCCCAGAACATTGAATCAAAGGGTTGAGACAAGTCCCAAGCTGCCTCCTCTACTGGCCATACTATTCCTTAGCCAGATACTGGATCGTGAGTGTATCATTGTTAGAGACAGAATTTGGTGTGATATTTTTGCACCATAGCCACCTTTACTAGCATGTCAAGAACTGGGAATAGGGTCAATAAACAAGGTACTCCATTCTTTTAATGCAAAGCAAATTTGTGGAAATACAGGTTTTTAGGCTTCTTACCTAAGGTGATTACTATGGAACACAACACATCTATTGCAAATCTTAATGAGTAAAAAACATCCCTTTAAAATGGTTACTGTTTTGTAAGTCTGGAAGTTAGTCTCTTGTGGTTGGCATCAGACACTGGCTGAGGCCACCCTCCCATGAAGGATCAGCTGGACCAGACATCTAAGATGGTATATCCACACATATAGGAGTGTTGATAGCTCAGATGGGGAAGTAGACTACATAATCACTATGGACCTCCTCCAGCCTGACAACAGCAGAGTCAGCAAACTTCCTCCATAAGCATCCTAATAGAACCACATAGGAACAGCATGGCCCTTTCTACATTATCCACAGAAATCACATCGTGTCACCTCTACCATTATCAGTTGGTTAAAGTAGATACAAACTAGCCTAAAATCAGAACCAGGGGACACAGTATACCATACCACTGGATGGAAGATTGTCAAAATGTTTGTTACATTGTTTAAATGGGAAAAGTTTCTTTTGTTTGAAAATTACTTCTATACCTCACACTTGAAATAATCACCTCAAGTCTTTATGTATAGGTTTCCTTGGAGATAAAACATCCGTCTTAGAGTAAAGGTAGTTAAGACACAAGTTGTTCTCAGGGGAGGAGACATGCTCTGTTCTGCCAACGAATTAATTAAGCTCTTAAAGTAAACAACTGTAATGCTTCAGGAAGTTTCTAAAATTGACAAGATTCATTAAACTCCTTCCTTCCCAAGTATATACAAAAATAATAAGGACTTCTGAGAGACACTTAGGCAACTCAGATATCTAGAAGACCCTTAGACCAGCTGAGATACCTAGAAAGGATGCTCACCCATCAGTTAGTTTACCTGCCAGTGACATGATTTGCTCTAGGTTTCCAGCTTTCATGAATTGACTTTAGTGATGCAGCTATTTCTCATCCCGTAGGAACTCCCTCACCCATATTACTGAAAGTAACTAAAATAAACTCATTCATTAACCAAGTTCAATTTTTGTGTTATCAGTACTTAGAACTATCACCCATTCTATCTGGGCGAAGTAGACATTTGTTCATGTTTCCCTAAGAATAGTGTCACAAAAAACTACTTCTCTCTAATCCTATAAAGAATCCTCATCTTATGACATATACTCAAGATACTGGACCTTGCCATCTAAATTAGGGTTAGTGTAGATAACTGCCATACCTAGCATGGTTCCAGGATAGACCTGACTATTGCACCAAGGGAATAAATAAAACACACACACACACACACACACACACACACACACACACACACACACACACACACACAGCAAGAGAGAGAGAGAGAGACAGAGAGAGAGAGACAGAGACAGAGAGACAGAGACAGAGACAGAGACAGAGACAGAGACAGAGAGACAGAGAGAGACAGAGAGAGAGAGAGACAGAGAGAGAGAGACAGAGAGAGACAGAGAGACAGAGAGAGACAGAGAGAGACAGAGAGAGAGAGAGACAGAGAGAGAGAGACAGAGAGAGAGAGAGACAGAGAGAGAGACAGAGAGAGAGAGAGAGAGAGAGAGAGAGAGAGAGAGAGAGAGAGAGAGAGAATTGGTGTACTATCTTTCTGATGGAGAAACCATTGCACATCAGAAATTCAGTGTGTTTATTGTATACAGCTGAACATGGAGGGGTTATTACATAGAGCTGAATCAAGGAGGCAGGGTTACTACGAGTAGAGAAAACAAAAGGTAGGGTTTACGGTGTACATATGGACAAGGATACAGGATTAGATAATCTCACCAGGATCAGTCTTTATAGTGGAACTGTTAATGTCCAGGGAAGAAAGACTGAATGTAGGGTCAACAATTTGGGACAGTAAAATTGTACTTGGCATCTTCTTCTCAAATTCTACACATAAATTTAAAAGATTTTACATTCAGAGACTTCCAGAGGCATCCAATAAGGACAAGGGAGAGAGCGACAAGGTTTTGACTCTGTAGCTCAGGATAGGCTGCTCTGCCACTGACGAGGAAAACTTAAACTGACCTCTGTTTTTCCTACAGTCAGAGCTGCATGAAAGTGGTTTCTAGCAAAAAACTGCTGGGGGTTGTAAAAGGAGGCTCTTTGATCTGTAGATAGACCTTTGCAGAGTCTCCAGTAGGCTAAGGTATGCCTGTTGATGGCAGAGCCCTGAGTCTGTTAACTTACTTGTAAACCTACAGCGTAGTAAGAAATAAGAGAGAGATAGAAAATAGACACACAAGCATTTAAGGGAAAACAGTGGATAAAGTTAAATACTTCAACCCCCTTTACTGTCTGGTCATAGCTTATATGCTTCTGAGAAAAAGCTCTCTATGTCAGAAAGGGAATTACCTCATAGTCAAAAAGAAAGGTGAATGGATAGAGAGAGGAAGAGAGAGGGAGGGAGAGAGGAAGGGTGGAGCCATGAAGAGATGAGGGGGGCTACAGTCAGGATGTAAAGTACATAAATTAAAAAATAAACAAACTATATATATATATATATATATATATATATATATATATATATATATATACATATATATATATACACATATGTGTGTGTGTGTAATTAGTCTCTAAACAAATGAATTAAAAAATACAACCGGTTACATGTTTAAACATTTCTTATTTATATATCCATTACATAAGTTCATAGTGAGTTCAGAATGACAAAGGTAGGCCGGGTGTGGTGGCGCACGCCTTTAATCCCAGCACTTGGGAGGCAGAGGCAGGCGGATCACTGTGAGTTCGAGGCCAGCCTGGTCTACAAAGTGAGTCCGGGGCAGCCAAGGCTACACGGAGAAACCCTGTCTCAAAAAACCAAAAAACCAAAAAACCAAAAAAAAAAAAAAAAAAAAAAAAAACAAAACCCAAAACCAAAAAAAACCAAAACAAAACAAAACATAAAAAACAATTCTGAGATTCCATCTTACACCCATCAGAATGGCTAAGATAAAAAATTCAAGCGACACCACATGCTGGCGAGGATGTGGGGAGAGAGGAACACTCCTTCATTGCTAGTGAGAATGCAAACTAGTACAGCCACTTTGGAAATCTATCTGGTGCTATCTCAGAAAAAGGGGAATAGGGCTTCCTCAAGACCCAGCTATTCCACTCCTTGGAATATACCCAGAAGATGCTCCAGCACACAGCAAGAAAATTTGCTCAACCATGTTCATAGCAGCCTTATTCATAATAGCCAGAACATGGAAACAGCCTAAGTGTCCATCAGTAGAAGAATGGATAAAGAAACTGTGGTACATATACACTATGGAATACTATTCAGCTATTAAAAACAAGGAATTCCCGAAATTTGTGGATAAATGGATTGAGCTAGAAATGATCATAATGAGTGAGTTAACCCAGAAGCAGAAAGACTCAAATGGTATATACTCACTTATATCTGCATATTAGCCCAAGGGGCATGTCCCATGAAAGCCTTCACTTACCAGGAAACTGAGACAGAAGGGAGGACATTCTATTGGGACTCTAGATGAGAGAAGCATGGGAGAATGGCAAAGTAGAAGGATCCAGAGGGTCCTTGAAACCTACAAGTAGAACATTATGATAGGCAGATTTGGGCACAGGGGTCCCATTCAAACTAAGGCACCAGCCAAGGACAATACAGGCCGTAAAACTTTAAACCCCTACTCAGATCTAGCCAATGGTCAGAACATTCTCCACAGTAGAGTGGAGAGTGGGATATGACTTTCTCACATACTCTGGTGCCTCACCTCTGACCATGTCCCCTGGAGGGGGAGACCTGGTGGCACTCAGAGGAAGGACAGCAGGTTACCAAGAAGAGACTTGATACCCTATGAGCATATACAGGGGGAGATAATCCCCCTCAGGAACAGTCATAGGAGAGGGGAATAAGAGGAAACTGGGAGGGAGGGAAGAATGGGAGGATACAAGGGATGGGATGTTACATTGAGATGTAACAAGAATAAATTAATAAAAAAAGGAAAAAAAAAGAATGACAAAGGTTGACAAGGCCTTAAGGATAACAGCATCCAAGAGATCACAAGAATATACATCTTTTCAAGTAGGACTGACCTGGGTACAGATTTTACAGCTATCATTTAGTTTATAGTAAGTTCAGGACAATAATATTATCTGTATTTCATTCCAAGAAACAAAATAAGTTCAGAATGACAGTTTCTTATGCCATAAGCTGACAAGAAATTCCAAAGTATAAGAAATTACAATAAAATGATTGTATTTTCTGGCATTAAGATTTGTACATAATTTAGACATTCTTGGGAGCCCTATTATATTTTGGGTTCATGGGAAATTTAAACCAACTTGCTAATATTTATGGTTAATACCAGGATTCATGGTGCCATATCAAGAGTGAAAGCTTGGAGCTGGGAGATGGCTCAGCAGTTAAGAGCACTGGCTGCTCTTCCAGAGGTCCTGAGTTCAATTCCCAGCAACCACCTGGTGGCTACCAACCATCTATAATGTGATCCGATGTAGACAGAGCACTGTATACATAATAAAAAAATCTTTAAAAAAAAAGAGTGAAATCTTATCTGAAGCCACAAATCTTTTCCAAGTCCGTCTTCTAGTGCAGCATCTGGAGGTCCACAGAATCATTTATTGCAGCCGTAAACTTTCTATTAACTTTTTAACCTTTTATTTCTAAAATAGTTTGAATCAAGTCAGAAATTCTATAATGTAATTGTTAGGAATAATGAAATCATTAGTTCATCTGAACAGTATTGCATCTTCATAAAGATCCCATAGGAAGCTGGATCAATCAACGTGAGTAAATACCCAGAAAATGAGGGTTCACACAATGCCAGAGTTTTGAGAGATACAGCAGCACAGAAAGAAAGGGTGTAAGAGCCTGGAAACAATTTTTTGGATGCATCATGGGACAGACCTTGCAAAATACTGGAACTACCTTCCAGAAAGCCTACATGACTACTGAACTTCCCCAATTCAATGGCTATTGGCATGGAACAGTGTTCAGGTTGTAACTATTTTAGAGAGGAAGCTATGATAGATATTTTCTTCTTACACAGTCAACATTTTCACATGGTATAAGAAAGGCTTTGGTATCTCTTTGAGCCTCACCCCTGGAGTAAGGAGGCTTAGACATTTTCTCATAGGTCTGAGGTATGATACTTAACATAGCTGTACTACTGTCAATGGCACACACACATACGGAGAGAGAGAGAGAGACAGAGAGACAGACAGAGACAGAGAGAGAGAGAGAGAGAGAGAGAGAGAGAGAGAGAGAGAGAGAGAAACAGAGACAGAGACAGAGAGACAGAGACAGAGACAGAGAGACAGAGACAGAGACAGAGACAGACAGACAGAGAGAGACAGACAGAGACACAGACAGAGACACAGACAGAGACAGAGACACAGAGACAGACAGACAGGGAGGGAGGGAGGGAGGGAGGGAGGGAGGGAGGGGGAGAGGGAGGGAGAAAGAGAAGCAAGTATGGATATGCACATGCAGGTATTTCTGTTTTGAACAGGAGAGTTCAGGAAATGGAAGCAGTTTCTAGTCCAAAAGCCAGATTGAAATCCAACCAGACACATTTACAGATCCTTGAGTAAGGCTTTTGTGTTTACCACACAAAAATAAATGACCTTCACTCGCAGAATTCCTGGTTGCCGCCCCAGTAATCCCTTTATTTGGAAATGGCATATTGTGTCCAAATAAGGACTGCTCTCTAGAGTGGTATCTTGTCTTTTTCAAAATAAAATTATGCAATTTAAAAGCACTGTGACTTTTCTGTGTATGAGTTAATGAGCTATTTCATTAAGCAAAATATTTAGTCATAAGTATCTTAGAAAAAAAAGCCATCTCCCCTTCTGGATCCTTGTGAGACTACCCTGGGATAACCTAGCAGCCACAGGAAGCCTGTCTGTTAACAGAAAATATCAGTGGGGATTTTATTCAATATCTTTTAAGATATTTAGTTTAAAAGTGACTATGGTTTTAAATCTTTCTTTTTAGAATTTATTTTATTATCACACTTTTAAAATAACTCTTTGATGATTCCTTTTTAATTTTTTTCTAGGTGCATTGGTGTTTTGCTTTCATGTTTGTTTGTATGAGGGTGCCATATCCCATGTAACTGAAATGAACAGACAGTTGTGAGATACCATATGGGTGCTGGGAATTGAACCAGGGCCCTCTGGAACAGTCAGTGTTCTTTATCTCTGAGCCACCTCTCCACACACTTAGTACCAGACTTTTATCTTTATTTTTCACTGAGATATTTTCCTGACAATTCCCTGGTTTTGGGTCTTAGGTCCTTCCTATTTCTTCTATAAGAAAATTAAGCACCTCTTAATACCACAAATAATTTTAACTATTCATCACATGGATGAGTTCATAATTTAATCAAAATCATTATTCATACTAGGGAGAAGACTTGTTTATGAATAGAAAGGATATAATGGAACATTGATATTGAAAAATAACTGAAGGGGAAGCAAGAGAAAATTTAACAATTACAAATTACAAAGATTAAGAATTCAACATTTAAAAGAAGATTAGGTCCAAGAGCATAAGTATTAGAGAGATAAAAATTAATGCAGAGCACGCCTAGGCTACTGGATAGAGAAATAAAGACCAGAAATGAAAAAGGAAAAAAATCTTGAAAAATATATTCAAACCATCTAAAAGACCAATTTCATGATTATAAGATTCTAGAGAAACAAGGAAGCATAAACATTATGAATAGAGAGATGAGCCAGGTGGAGAGGCATACGCCAGAAATCCTAGCATTTAAGGAGGTAGAGGCAGGGCGATCTGTGAGTTCAAGGCCAGCCTGTTCTACAAAGTGAATCCAGGCAGCCAAGGCTACATAGAGAAATTCTGTCTGGAAAAACCAAACCAAGCCATACCAAACCAAAAAAAGAATACAGAGATGGAGGCTGTTCCCAGACAGAGAAAATACACTAAGATGTTCTAAGTAACCTTCAGGTTCAAGAACCACTAAAAAACCAAAAGAGAACAATTACCTTAGCATACAGTTATAAGATTAACTAACTAACTAACTAACTAACTAACTAAATTAATGAATGAATAAATGGAGAAAGAAGCGCCATGTAGTGAGGGGGACAAAGCAAAATGTTATTCTCAGTGAATGGAAATTTACAAACAATACTTAAGAAATATGTTCTCAAATGGAACCACAAACAGTGCAGGAGGGATTGGAAGGCAACAGAGAGGCAAATATGTGGATAACACTATGAAGTGTTTCCTGTATAACAAAATAGGGAATATTATATTATTTTTATTATACTATATTTTATTATGATAAAAACAAATAGAGACTAGAAGCTGCATCTAGTGAGGAGAACAACTAGGGATGCATGAGAAATAAATAGGCAGTATTCCAAAGAGAGAAAGAATTGATCAGCTCCAGATACTCACAATGACAGCAATAGAACTGCTGAAAAAATACGGACACAAGACACAGCAGGACAAGATGGCAGAAGGTGAAGGGAACTGCAGATATGCGTGCCTCCTTGCCTTGGGAGGGCAAGCAGTACCTTCATCCCGGAGGTGAGCCTGACAACCTCATCCTCAGAAGAAGCTCAAAACAACCATTGATACATTTGCTGTGATTTCTCAGGCAGAGGGGTCAGCAGTTATAAAGAATCCTATTTGTTACTGTATGTGACTCAGAGGGCAGTGGCCAGGTGCCTTCTTAATGGGGAACCTTTTATTTTAAAACTGAGCTGCACTGGGGACCTGTGAACGGAGGACAATCTAATCACACATTAGGGATTTTGATTTAACTGCCACAGCTCCATGGTGAGAGGCAGACGTGGTAGGCAGTTGTGCCGAGGTGGAAGGTGAGATGCTGATAAAATAGACAGCTCAGCAGATTCATTGAAGGGCACAGGAAGCAGCCTCCATCTTGGTGACTAGGAACAGAGGTTATCAAATGACAGTAACTGTGGAGTTTGAGAGTCTTAAGCCCGAGGTCCCTAGATGGATTTACCTTTCCAATCATTTGCCTGCTCAAGCCTCGTAGCTGATAACCATCGCTCCATCCCTCAAGCGTAGTGACCGGTACTTGCACTGAGGGGTGGAAAGTGTGGAGACTGGTCTTTTGCCTGTATAGATGTCTGCTGTTGGCTTTTGTCTCCACTCACAACAAACACACTTGGGAAATAGCCCTTAGCTAGAACATTTTCCACCCTTGGGTGTGCTAATTAGGAAGTGTCAAGAACGTGAGAGCCTGCCCAACTCACAGACAATATGGCTAAGTGAGGCTTCTGATATGTAAAGAGGAAGAGCTATTAAGTAAAGACCATTGGGCAGAAATCAGACGCCTTGCCAACATAGGAGCATCACAGGAAAGACTAGAGAACATGTTCAGTCACCACCCTCCTCATGCATATTACCAGAAACTCCTATTTTTAAGGAGCTCTGGAAAAAGTTGTTTCAACACTCCATTTTTTTTTTTTTTGCCTCTGTGCTGAGCTCTTTTTTATTCCACTTTTAGTACTACTAAAATACTTTTTGCTTTACTCATATTCTTTTGTGTTTGTATTTCTTCTTCTTCCTTTTTCTATATTCATCTTATTTGTCATATATATATACATATATATATATATATGTCATATATATATATCACAACACCTTCTCACATCTACACCAGATTTCTATGTTCTGCTTTATAGCTATTACTGATACATCCATGGGATTAAAAAAAATCCCCAAACCAACTATATATATCAGATATTTAGACCACCAAGTTCAAAGTGTGGAAGAAGTATCTAACATTAACATAAAAGTGTGGTGGGAGAGATTGCTTTCTTTCTTTAGAGATTTTGTTTGTTTTTAAAACAGAGTATTGGTATCACTCTGTGACCCAGGCTGGCCTGAAACTTACTCTGTAGACCTGGTTAGCTTCCCCATACTTTTAAGAATTCTGCTTTCACATGAATTCTGGTGCCCCATATTTGACCACGTCCCCTAGATGGGGAGGTCTGGTGGCACTCAAAGGAAGGATAGAAGGCTACCAAGAAGAGACTTGATATCCTATGAGCATATACAGGGGAAGGAGGTCCCCCTCAGTCACAATCATAGGGGAGGAGAGTAAGGGGAAAATGGGAGGGAGGGAGGAATGGGAGGATACAAGGGACGGGTAACAATTGAGATGTAATATGAATAAATTAATAAAATATATTAAAAAACAAAAAAGTCCTGCTTTAGTATCCTATGTATTAGGATTTTAGACCTAAGCAATCACAACAGGCTCAAACTGGAAAATATTTTGAGCTGGGCTTGGTGATACATGATTGTAATTATAAAAGGAATCTGAAGCTGAGAGATTGTGATATTTGAGACCTACCTGGCCTACACAGTAAGATCCTGAGCTATGTAGTCACATGGTTTAAAAAACACAAATAAATACATAAAGGCAAAATTTCTAAATTACATTAGACTATAATAAATCAGTGGTATTAAAATAATCATTGTAAGTACAAATGGAAGAATAATGGTTTAAAAATGGGGAGAAATTGAAAAATAACAATTCCTATAAAAGAAATAATGATAAATATAAAAGCAAAAAAGAGAAAAGATATGCAAATAAATGGCACAAGTTGTAAAAGAGTATGCTCATGTATCTATAGTTTCATTAAAGGGAAATCAAATAAATGTGTACACTCAGCAACAAGACCATCTAATCAAAATCTCAAAATACATACTGTGGTACTTAAAAGGGCATGTCTTAGATATAAATATAAAAAAAGGTTAAAAATAAAAGATGAAAAATAAATGCCATGTAATTTAGAACATGCTAGTTGAACTGATATGTTACAGTGATTATGGACCATGAAGCAACTTTCAAAGAGGAAGTATGAATGGAGATAAACAGAAATATTACATAAATATGTAAATATTATATCTTATCAGCTGAAGAGATGGCTTAGCAGTGAAGAATACTTGTAGAGGATCCAGGTTCAGGTCCCAGCACCCATAAAGCAGCTTACAATTGCCTATAACTCCAGTTGCAGAGGACCTGATGGCCTCTTCTGGACTCAGGGCACATCATGAGTGCATATGGCACAAATACACACATGCAGTCAAGCGCTCTTGTATGTATAAAATAAAAAAATACATCTTTTAAAAATAACTATTGCTTTGTGGGCACAAATAAAAACAAGCTCAATAGAAAGAAATAAAAAAAATGGACAAAACAAAAATAGAAGACTTACATGTCATACACAGGCTGTTGATAAGAACAACTATAAGGGCCTGGAGGGATTTCCTGGTCATTAAAACAGCGTATCACTCTTGTAGAGGACCTGAGTTTGGTTTCTAGCCATCTTACATGATGGCTCATAATGACTTGTAGCTCCAACATCCTCTCTGTGAACAATAACACTCATGTGCACATATCCATAAATACACAAAAATAAAAATAATGTTTTAGAACCATATACAAAAGCCCAACAGGAAACACACAATTTTAAAGTATTAGATAAAAATATGTTCTCAAACCCCAAGTTGAGAATGAACCCAATTCAAAAGATTAAAAACCACATAGCATATTCCTTCTGACTAGAAAATTAAATCAGCCATTAGTAACACAAAAGGGAACATCCCAGATGTTTAGGAGTTTAAGCAATGGTAAAATGAAAAGCTGCAGTAGAACATAGAAAACACTCCAGGCTAGATGATAGCAAATTTAAAACTATAGCATGCAGATGGCGTTAAAGTCGTAAGCACTGTGAAATAGAGAGTGTAATTACATTACAGAAGATTGAAGCTCAGCGATATCAAATACATCTCAAGGGTAGGGGATGTATCTCAGTTAGTAGTGTTTTTGCCTGCCATTCATGAAGCTCCGAGTTCAGTCCACATACCACATACAATTGGATGTGATGGCGCATGCCCATAGGCCCAACACTTGGGAGGTGGAGACAGGAGGCTCCTCAGTTTAAGGTTAGCATCATCCAGATTGTGAGTTTGAGTGTCAGCCTGGACTTTGTCCAAATCTGTGTAAAAAGGCAGTCCTCCAAAGGAAAAAAATGTAACTTAACAACTTTTACATAAGATGCAGCGAGCTGACACTATGTCAGGAAGAAAGGAGGAAACAAAGATCTGCACACACATAAGTCACAACACAATAGACAAGAGAATCCGTGTACTTTGAAAGTCTTCATACATGGAAACTTGCAAAAAGTGATTCAGACAAAATAACCAATAAAGGACTTATATCCTTAAAATGTAAAGATTCTAGTAAATATGTGTGAAAGTTGAATAATCCAATTTTATCCTCTGTGTTAGAGACTTAATCCAGGGCC
Source organism: Acomys minous (assembly GCF_964271855.1). Taxonomy (NCBI): domain Eukaryota; kingdom Metazoa; phylum Chordata; class Mammalia; order Rodentia; family Muridae; genus Acomys; species Acomys minous. Next base: position 37,688,906 of record NC_140500.1, on the reverse strand, counting down.
TGCAGCATGCTAGGCCAGCTCTCTACTGCTAAGCCATGTCCCCAGCATTTAGATAATCTCATTTTAGAACACACACAGTATAAGGAAATTTGCTTCACAGGAAAATATATTCAAATAGCCCAAGGCATGTTATAAAGTGTTCAATCTCATTAGTCATTGAGAAATGTAAATAAAACCACAATAGCTTGTCAGAATAAAAGCAACAGAATGGCTTTTAAAGCCAAAATAAGTGGTTCAATCCACCCCTAATTATATTAAATGTCAATGTAATTCTGGCATGACATTGTTGTTTTAGGAACTGTGAGTTGAAATGAATCACTTTGGAAAACCAGAGAGACATGGTTACGAAAAGCTGAGCCATGTACAAAACCTATGCTCAACATTTTCTACTCCTGAGTGTACACTGAAGAGGAACTGTGCATGTGTACACCAAACACATACCCTGAATGTTTACTGAAGTATTACTTATACTATCCCTCAGAGACCAGCACACATGTTCAACAGTAAAAATAATGGATTTTTCAAGTTGAGACATATTTGTACAGTGGAATTAAACAATTTTTATTCTTTATATATACATTTATATTATTACACATATATAAAATAAACTACCTATAACAAGAAGAACAATGACACAATCAGGAATTATATAAATGTTACATTTTTAGTGTTTTGACTATTTGTATTTGACAGCCTTGAAGAAAACATCTTTCCTATCTTGGTGCATCAAGAATTCTGAATGTAAATCAATCACCATCACATATTGTCATTATCAACTTAGAACACCTATCTAAACCTAAAAACATCATAACCCCTAAACAATTAGGCTTCATTGTAAAACTAAGATACCTAGTCGTCAACTGCCTCAGAGACTTGAAAAGGAGTAAACTTGGTTATCTGAGTGTGGCAGGAGTGCAGGTTAGTGGCTTTCCAAATGAGAAGATGACAGAGACAGTTTTCTACCTGAATAGTCACCCAAAACTCTCTATAACATTGGAACATCTTCTTTAGCCTTCTGGCCCAATATATCTGACAGATATACTTGTGATACAGGAACAAGTGAGGACTTGTTTACCCTGTCTTGACAGAGTTTGGCTGTCGACTCTGCCTGCATCCAAGCTTGCCCAGTTTTTAAGAAGAATTCTGTCTGTGGTAGAAATGAGGACCTTTTGCCCAGTAGCTTGTTTGCCACATTTTAAGCCATCTCCATAAGAAGGTTTTTTGATGCTCATCATCTTCTTTGAGGTAGGCTGGGTGTTGCCAGGATTTAACCTGTCTCATTGTCAATGAATCTTTAAAGTAATAAAAACATTTTTAAATACCATATTCTGTTTGTTTTTGGTTTCTGAAGATCTTACCTAATTATTTTACCTTATCTTTCTACAGAATCATATCTATCTGTTGCACCTAAGATGTATACTAGTGTGATAAAAATAGACTAGTAATTGATATGATCATGATTTGATCAACTAATAATTAACTTATATATCTTAATTATCCTAGACAGCCTGCAATAGCACTTTCAAAATATTGGAAGTAAACTTTGTATTAAAATTGAATTATATGGGTACAATACCTCATATTACAGTAGAAATATATCTAATGTGTGTGAAGAATAGTCAAAAAATGAATGAACTCTTGCCAGAGAAAACAAAGTCAATGGTTTTGTGACTATTATGTTGAGTAAAGACACAGTAGAGTACCATTCTGGGCAATCATGTGGCCGTAGAAAAACTATTCTGTGGTGTTAAAAGCCAAACTCTGACTTGTTACTGAGGATAGAGATGACACAAGGGAGCCTTCCGGGATGCTCATTGTTTTCCTTCTGATCTTTGAGCAGTTATACAGAACCACTTTGTATCCACATTTCAAGGTGTCTATTCAGAGTGTGTGCATTTTTCTTCCTATGATGAACATGGGTACAAAGGCTTATTATTAAAACAAAATGCAAGGCTGGAAAGATGGCCCAGTTGCTAAAGCGCTTGCTATCTAGCATAAGGATCTAATTTGGAATCATAAGAACCCACACAAAGTCCAAGAATATAGGCACATGACAAGTCCAGCATAGCAGCACACGTCTCATCCCAACATGGGATGAGGGTGTTGAGACAGGTGAATTCCTGCATCTCCATGGCCAGTCAGCCTTTACAAATTAGTGAGCTTTGGGTTCTGTGAGAGAACATGGCTCAAAAAATAAGGCAGGGAGTGATAAAGGAAGACATCCAAATTTCAATCCCTGATCTCTACTCACATGCATACAACATACATGTGATCACACAAATGTGTATGCACATACACATGTGGTTATACACACAATAAATGTATACAATAAATGTACCTATGCATAATAGCATAGAAAAATGTTTTAAATAAAACAGTTTAAGATAAAGCCGATTGTAAGAATCACTGTTATTCTATGCATGACTTTTAAAATATTTTAGAGAATGTCAAATGCTTACTGTTGGTTGAAACACATAAGAAAAATTAAAACAGAAACATGAACATTTATTTCCTCAATGGTCATCTACAGACTTAAGGTGTCATATGATACTTAAAGTTAGTAATTAATATGCTCAGGTTTATAATTAAGATCTTCTACATGGTTTGCTGAAAGCTCATATACCCTTGGGTCAGCTTCTAAATGTGTTATGGGATATATTGGTTTAGATTTTATTTTATTTTTAATTTAGTGTTTATATCTGGGTCTGTGATAGTGCATGAAAATGCCAGAGAAAAACAGAAGGTGTCAAAGCCACAGTAACCTGTGTTGTCAGCTGCCTGATATGGAAGCTGAGATTTGAACCCAGGTCCTTTGGAGAGGCCATATGTGCTTCATGCTGAGCTGACTCTGCAGGCTCTGCTGTGTAATACTTCTGAAAAGCCCTTTCAGGTGAGGTTTTGTGGGGGTTCGTTCATTTGCTTGTTTGCCTTACTTTCCTTAGGATATTTGTTGCTTTTTTTTTTTTTAATATGATACTTTTTCTCAGTTAGGAACTTGCAATCATTTGCCTTCACTTAGAACCCCAAACTACACACACTTACCCATAGTAAAAACTTTCATAAATTGCTACTTCCTTTGAAGCTGTGTTTCTATTTGTTTTATTTTCCCCTTACTTTAGCATTTTTGCTTGTATTTCCAGTATTATGGCTTCGATGCATTTCCATTTCTTTGGGTCAGTCCCTACTGAATCACCATTTCACTGTTACATGTTACATTGAAGACACAGAGGCAACATAGCTACACGCTTTGTTGACTTTGAAAAACAACAATGTCCCCCCCAAAAAAAACCTGAACTGCATATACTCCTGGAAAGCTTTCTATGATGACAAAAGGCCTACAGACTTTGAGAAGGTGATATAATTTTTTATGATTATATTGTACACGTGTTTCATTTATTTATTTATTCATTCATTCATCCATCCATCCTCCCATTCATTCATTCATTCATTCATTCATTCATTCATTCACTTTACAATCTGATTATAGCCGCTCCCTCCTATCTTCCAAGTCCCAACATCCTTCCTTTTTCTCTCTCCCCACCTCTTACTCCTCATAAAAGGGTGTTCCCCCAAACCACACTAGCATATCAAGTCATGTCAGGACAGATAACATCCTCTTCCCCTGTGGCCTGGCAAGGAAGCCCCCGCCCTCTGCCACATGGGAAGCGATGTACACCTGCTTTTCATGTTGAGGACTGAAGAGCTACAGTGAAGCTTATACAATCAGTCAGTGTTTGCATACTGTGGTAACCAGAATTGGAGCAATGCTGCTAAATGATTCGTGTTATATAATTAAGCTGTGGTAACCTATATAGAGGCATACCAGGGCCACACAAAGGTAAAACTGTGTGTAATTTAAAAATACCTCTCTGAGGGGCTGCTTCAGTGGGTAAAGCATTTCAATTTAGATTTTCAATATCTGGGTAACTGCCAGGTATGGCAGCATAGGCCTGTAACTCCAGCATCGTGGGTCAGGACTCTAGTTGCTCACTGGTCAGCCAGTCTAGTCAATCAATGAACTCCAGGTTTAGTGAGAGCTCTTATCTCAACTAAGAAGATGGGGAGAAATTAACAAAGACGTGCAACACTGCTCTGTGGCCTATCTCACAGTGACAGACAGACAGACAGACAGACACACACACACACACACACACACACACATCCTATACTTCATTATGACATTTACATGTATATGTCATTAAAACTGTTTTACTGATTCCCTTGTCTAATTGCCTTCCTACCTCTTGGACATTTCCTCTGGTTCTCTATCTTCTTTGGTGTTTAATTATCCTTTTTCTTCCTTCCTCTTCTTGTTGAGTTCTTTCCCTCCCCTTTCATGGTGTGTGTGTGTGTGTGTGTGTGTGTGTGTGTGTGTGTGTGTGTGTGTTGTATGTGTGTGTGTGTAATATTATATAATTCTCTAAAATATATAGTCATATGTATTCTGCATATAATTGAAAATGAGAGGTATTTGTCTTTCTGAGCCTGAACTTTTCACTTAACGTAATGATTTCCAATTCATTCCATTTTCCCGATGATACAATTATTTCATTTCTATTTATGGTTGAATAAAAATGTAAAATTTGATTGTGAACATTTACCATATTTTCTTTTTCCACTCATTTGTTAATGGACATCTAGCCTGGTTTCATTTTCTGGCTTTGTGAATGCTAGACTAGTTAATATAGGTATGAAAATATCTCTGCAGTATATTAACTGTATGTTAATTATGTATGTATATTAACAGTATATTAACTGTATGTTCTTTGGATACATACAGGAATGGCGCAGCTTGCTCCTATCTGTAGCTTTCCCAGCCTCCTCCACATTTGAATTCCTCAGTGACTACAACAGTTTACATTCCCAACAGTGAATAAGGTTCCCATTTCCCCCATACAGCATACCAGCATATGTGAAAACTGAGCTTTGAAATTGGAATAGATTGGATGAACAAGATAATACAGATGGAAAATCTCATGGTTTGAGAACTAGAATTTAAAACAGGAGTTTGTGGCTACAAAGTGTTTCCAATAAGGAACTAAAGGCTGATTGTGGTACTGCGGGGGGGGGGGGGAGGTTGTTGATACAGTTGATCTGCTCCCAAGTTCATTTCAAGTCATGCCATCCCCAGGCTTGCTTCAGTTAAAGGCTTTGTAAGGAGATGCATTCCTCTGGATGGGACTCTTGCTCAAATGCTTTTTCCTTAGGCATCATCTAACTTTCCATCAAGTCAGTGGCAACTTCAGGGCTCTAATTTCTAACCCTACAGTCCAAGTCAACAATTCCCTTAGATATGGTTACAGTGCTATGTGGCTTCTTTTTCTAGGACTATTCAGTGTGCCATTATCTGTTATTTCTGTTATCTCTCAAGAAATGCTCAGCTGCCTAGTTCCACAGTAACTGCAGTGCACAGTAGGCATTCAGAAGATGAGATCTAGGCTTATGTATAAGCCTCTTTCTATTCTTAATAGTGTGAAAAAAAAAACAAGAAATAGTCCCCTGCTTGTTACATTTATTTTCTGATCATTGTCAGTTAGCAAGAGTGGATGGAAGTGGTATCTGAAGCGAGTTTTTGTTACATCATTCCTGGCCTTTATCCAATGACCTTGTTTCTTCCCCTCTGCTCAGGAGAACATATTGTACAAGGTCAGCAAGATGGATCTGGAGCCCCAGTTTAATGTCTTCCCTTGCCAAAATATCACTTTTGCTCAGGGGCACACACCTGCTCCCTCCTTCTCTGCCAGCTCTGTGAGGTGAGCTAAATTACAGTTTGTCTTCTATCCAGGGTGGGTGGGATGCAAGCCTCTAGCTTCTTATGCCTGAACCTATTCTCTACCAAGCAGCAAGCATTTGATGTATTATTGAAGGCACAATACAAGACCCAGAGCAACAGGTCTTGGCCCCAATATAAATCTAGATATTTGTCTTGCTATACCCAACCTGTACACAACCAGACACCAATACCTAAGTCAAAACAATATTTCTTCCAGTCACGTCCTTTAACCCAAAGTGATGCCAGCATCTTTCTTTGCCTTGAGTTTTAAATGCTGTCCCAGTTCCCATGCTGGTCTTTTCCAGCTGTTTTCACTCGAGGCTAAACGACCTGTGTAAGTAAGTGGTAGCTAAGATATTTTGTTTTATTTAGCTCCCCCACCCCACTGCTCCCACACCTGATTGCTATCATCTGGAATTGTTAAGATGGCCAGACTACAAACCACACGTTTGTCTAGTATAGTATGAATCCACAATCCAGTCCCTTCATGTGTTTGTCCTGCCCTCTTTCTGTTCTTACCTTATGCTGCTCTAAAACTTTCAGCCTGTGCTCCAGCCATGAGAGCCTCTGGGCTTCCTGCAGGAATGACCACCCTGCCCAATCCAGAGCCTTGTCATATGGTGAGTTCTTTGTCATGAATGCCTTTTGAATCTCCAGTCCCTTCCTGTTTAATTTCTTCACTTCAATTATTTTCTTTACTATCACTAATAAATAGCAGACTTTGACCTTGAATATAGCTCCTTTGCCACCAATGCTAGCTACTCCCCACTGTTATTTCCTTCCCAGAGAGAAACAGGAGTGTGAGGAGCCAGATCAACCTGACTCTCAGAGGCCCTATGAAAGGAGAAAGGGTACTTTAGTTCTACGGCCTTGTGCAGGAAGAGACTTAGAAAGGCCTGTGTGACACTGGAGTCAGTCAGTGCCTTGTAGCAGCCAAGGCTGTGGTTTCAGGGGACCTGACTCGTCCCTCTGGACTGTGGTTATCAGTCCTAAAGTAGCTGTGTCTGAGCAAGCTGTGCTTGCTTTGCCAAGATTGTCTGGTTTAGCTCTTTGCTGACCTTGATGGTTGTCCCCCAACCCTCACCCCTGCAAATAGTATATAAGGTGCTGTACTTCTTAATATACTTGCTTGGCATAAGTTTTCAGGTTATGCAAGACCTCTTCTCCCTAGCTATTGCTTTTATCATCTTTAATTCTTATTTTCTTTGTTTCTCATCCCCAGTCCTCCTTGATTTGGGGGATCCTTATTCCTGCTGGTTCAGGACCTAAGTCATGATAGGGAAATACTCTGAATACAAGCTTAGCTCAAAATCTGTGTGAGTTTTCTGGTCCAGGTCTCTCCCAAGGATCTGCTTTTATCTCCTTCCGCAAACAGCTGCTGCCAGCTCAGCTGAATCTTTCCACTGCTTTCAGTCTCATCATTTTCATTCAGGACAGTCTCTATATGGGCTCAAGGAAGAACTGCTTAATGGACCAAACATGATATTGGGTAGATAGCAAGATGGATCTGGGTGTCTGCTGTGGCAAGGACCAGCTACACTAGCATCCTCACGCGATATTACCTTGCCAAGTGTGCTGGCTTCTGCCGCCCAAAAACCAGACATCAAGACAGGGTTAATCAAGCATGAGACTTATGGAGCAAATGCCTGTGAAGGTTAAAAGAGAGAGTGGAGAGAGATTCACAGGTGGTGATGCAGATTTGACACCATCAAAAGGATGGGAGGGAGAGCAAGGGCACATCTGGGTTCTCAGAAAGGTTAGTCTAGCACATTGTGGAGGAGTGGGGCCAGGTCCCTGTGAGAGGAGCCCCATGCAGAGGAGTGCATCTCCTTACAGGGCCTTTGACTGGAGCTAGCCTGGGGATGGCATGACTTGACATGTAGTTGGGAGGTCAACTGTATAAAACCACACCCTAACCCCAGTACCATAATTAGCCTTTAGTTCCTTATTGGAAATACTTTGTAGCCACAAACTCCTGCTTTAATTTCTAGTTCTCAAAACATGAGATTTTTTATCAGTATTATCTTGTTCATTCATCCAATCTATTCCAATTTCAAAACTCAGTTTTCACAAAAGACAACATATGCTGGTATGCTGTGTGGGGGAAATGGGAACCTTATTCACTGTTGGGAATGTAAACTGTTGTAGTCACTGAGGAATTCAAATGTGGAGGAGGCTGGGAAAGCTACAGATAGGAGCAAGCTGCGCCATTCCTGTATGTATCCAAAGAACTAAAAGTTAATAAACTGCAGAGATATTTTCATGCCTATATTAACTAGTCTAGCATTCACAAAGCCAGAAAATGAAACCAGGCTAGATGTCCATTAACGAATGAGTGGATAAAGAAAATATGGTAGATGTTCACAATCAAATTTTACATTTTTATTCAACCATAAATAGAAATGAAATAATTGTATCATCAGGAAAATGGAAATCATTATGTTAGGTGAAGGCTGAGCTCAGAATGGCTCTGCCTGTCCTCATCTGGAGTGCCTTTAGGCATAGAGGCCCCTAACCAAATTTGATATATGGCCTCTGGCTCAGTTCCCAGTCAGCTCTCCCATCCCTGTGCCTATAGGATAAGTAGGTACTGTGTCCCTGTTCATATGATAGGAGCTAGATGCTTCCTGTAAACCAAGCATCCTTGAAGTGCCTAGTTCCAACCAACTATGCACACTTATCCTGGGAGAACCCTACCCACTCTTCAAGGACTATATAGCCTTGATTCTCTCCAAATAAAGTTGAACTATCTCCACGAAGTGGTTCCCAGAGGTCATTCTCCATCATTCTTGTGGCCTTCCAAGCCTTGCAGCTCACTGTCTGCTCCTCTTGCCTTCATAGGCTGATGTTCAACAGTCCCCCAGGGAAGAGGAGTCCCACATCCCACTATCATTTTAAACACAAGTTTCTTTCTCTTTGTCCCAGCAAAGCTTGAAGGCAGTCAGAGAGAGCCTTTCTCAAATTTCACAAGGTAGAGAGTCTTCCATATGTCACTTAGTCTGACCTCAGAAATGCAGTGGACTCTCTGAGAATGTGCATGGAATTTAACTATGAGGTTCACCAAATAAAACGGGGGAAACCAGTGGCCTATAAGAGGCGGGGGGTGGGGGTGGGTGGGATAAGGCTGCTGTATGTCCTGGAAGCTGTACTTACTTTAACATTTTTTTCTCTCCAACAATATATCCCAAACTAGTTTGCCCTCCCTCCATTCTTCTCAGTTACTTCCTTACCTCCCATCTCCCCAAGATCCATTCCTTAATATCAACCAATCACAGCATACCAGGATGCTGTTACTATTTTTAAGAAAAGCAATGCATTAGTTTGTAGAGTTTCTAGCCCCAGTGATGACAACAAGCAACAGCACCAAAGACAAAATAGATTTTTAGGTGGGAAATCTTCTTTGATGAATACTGTTCTCTGTCACAAGCATAGTTGTTTGAAATCATAAACTGTCTTATACCCAGAATTGCCTTATTAGTAAAACAGGAAAGGGGACAGTGCTGGACTGTAATTACTACAGTTAGCTACAGTAGGCAGGCTACTTATGGCTTTGGAAGCCCAAGAAGGTGCTGTAGATAGTGGCTCAGCTCTGTGGAAGAGCACAGAGGTGCAGCTGAGTGGAGCGGGGAGGATCCACACTGCCAAACAGGAAGATAGAGAGCTGGGTGGAGGCAGTATTGCTCCTTTCATAACTCAGGACAATTACCGAGGTGGCCTTTGAGAACTACCTTACTTAATTCCCTGTTGAGGTAAGTGCACTTAATGACCAACTGTTTCCTACTAAGACCCACTTCTTAAGGGTCCAGGATTTCTTGCCCCCACAATACTGCCACTCTGAGGAACATCTACATTAAACTTGTATATTAAAAGCAATGCAAATGCTCATAAGGTCATAACTGGTGAGTTTTTGTTTGTTTGTTTGTTTGTTTGTTTTTGAGGCAGAGACTCACATCATAGTCCAAGCTATCTTTGAACTTACAAGGTAGCCCAGGCTGTCCTCAAATTCTCAATAATCCTCCTGCCTTCTAACCTTGCACGTACCAGGTCATAAGAGTGAGTCCATGACTCTAACTGGCTATTTATAAATAGGCCAAACATTGCCTGATGGTTATGAATATCCGGTTCAACTTGTCTAGTCTTGGAGGTGAGGGAAAATCAAACAGGCATGTTCCATAGGTTTGGTTAATTTCATAAAAACCAAGGGTTAACCCTGTGACTTTCTGAACAGTTAGGTAAAGGCATTACCATTATCACTGGATAGTCACAATCATCTGCAGTATGGTCACAAATAATAACCCTACTTAGATAGTGATAGAAAGCAGTTCATTCCTGTTCACAGAGCCTGGACTGCAGAAGGAGATTCTATGAGAAGTGTTACAAGTCAGGATTCTCAGAATCTCCAAAGGGTATAAGGTGACCATGAACTTTCATCTGCTAAGGGAACAGACACACACTAACTTTGATGAGTAAGTACTTCTTAAAAACTAAAACTAGTTTGTTGACAATGAAAAAAAAAACCTACTTCAGATGTCAATTTTATTTCCTCTTCTAAGTGAGATTTATTTGGGTCCTCCTTAGCTTCTTTTGGTCTGTGCACTGTTGCATAGTTATTCTGTTCTTTATGGCTAATAGAAAGTCATAAGTTAGTATATAACCATGCATGACTTTTTTTGTTTTGTTTTTCAAGACAGGGTTTCTCTGTGTAGCCTTGCCTGTCCTAGACCCACTTTCTATATCAGGCTGGCCTCAAACTCACAGCAATCCACCTGCCTATGCCTGCCCAGTGCTGGGATTAAAGGAGTACACCACCACACCTGGCAACCATGCATGCTTTTCTGAGTCTGGGTTACCTAACTCAGGATGTATTTTCTAGTTCTATTCATTTGCCTGGAAATTGCATGATGTCTTTGTTTTTAATACCCGAGTAGTATTTTGTTGTGTAAATATACCACATTTTCCTTATGCATTCTTCACTTGAGGGACATCTAAGTTGTTTCCAGTTTCTAGCTATTGTGAATAAAGATGCTATGAACATAATTGAGAAAATTTCATTGTGGTATGATGAAGCATCTTTTGGGTATATGCCCAGGAGCGGTATAGCTAGGTCTGAGGTATCACTACTCCCAATTTTCTGAGAAACCTCCAGATTGATTTCCAAAGTGGTTGTACAAGTTTTTACTCCCACCAACAATGGAGGAGTGTTCCCTTTGCTCCACATCCTTTGCAGCATATGCTGTCAACTTGAGTTTTTTATTTTAGCCATTCTTACAGGTATAATATGGAATCTCAGAGTTGTTTTCATTTGCATTTCCCTGATGCTAAGAACATTGACTGTTCCTTTAAGTGCTTCTTGGCCATTAGAGATTCCTCTGTTGTGAATTGTTAACTCTGTATCCCATCTTAAAAATGGGGTTATTTTGTTTGTTTGTGTTTAATTTCTTGAATTCTTTGTATACTATGAATATTAGCTCTCTGTCAAATATAGAGTTGGTGAAGATCTTTTACCATTATATAGGATGCTGGTTAGCATTATTGACAGTGTCAATAAGAGGGAGGGAACTAAATAGTAAAGGGGCTGGGGAAGGTAACAGGGAGGGAGATCAGGTGTGGACAGGACAGGTGGGTGGAGGACCTGCAGAGAGTGTATAGTAATCTGCAGGAGGATATCTCTGGAACAGGGGATGCTCCAGAGAATCTATGGAAGTCACCCTAGCTGAAACACTTAGCAGCAGGGGATATGGAACCTGAAGTTGATATCCCTCTTAGCCAGGTGGGACTTCCAGCGGAGGAAGGGGAACATCAAACTACCCATAAAATCTTTGACCCAAAAGTTGTCTTGCCTACAAGAAGTCTAGGGATTAGGATGGAGCAGAGATTGAGGCAATGGCAAACTAATGATTGGCACAATTTGAAATCTACCCCATGAGAAAGAGCCAACCCTTGTCACTATTAATGATACTCTGTTATGTTTGCAGACAAGAGCCTAGCATAGGTGTCTTCTAAAAGGCTTTATCCAGGAGCTGAGGGAAATAGATGCAGAGAGCCACAGCCATACAATAGGATGAGCTCAGGGAGTTTTGTGGAAGAGTAGGTAGAAGGATTGAGGGAGCTGGAGAGATCAAGAATACCACAAAAAGACCTATAGAGTAGACTAAGCTGGGTCCATGGGGACTCATGGAGACTGAACCAGCAATCAAAGAGCATGCATGGGCTAGACCTAGACCCCCTATATATATTTAACAAATTTCCATCTTAGTCATCCTGTGAGCCCCATAACAATGAAAGTAGGTATTGTATCTGACTCTTTTGCCTGCCTTTGGATCCCTTTCCTTTAGCTAGGTTGTCTTGTCTGGCCTGAGTAGGAGAGTATGGACTCTGTCTTGCTGCAACTTGAGGTGCCAGAGTAGGTTAGTACCCTTTTGGGGCCTCTCTTTCTCTGAGAAGAAGGAGGGGCAATAGATGGAGGGGCTGTGAGGGTAGGACTTGGAGGAGAGGAGGAATGAGGCTGGGATCAGGCTGTAAAGTGATTAAATAAATAAACAAATGAAAAAATTTCCCCAAGGTTTGGACCTAATATACTGCCTGTGATGGTTAACACCTGTCATCAGCTACCCCTACAGCCTAGGGTAGGAAGAATACGTTAAAACCTGCCTATAACACAGTGGATTCAAGACAGACAGGCCAGCTTATTAAGACTCTGTCATATATTTTTTAAAAAATTAAAAGTTTAGAAATGTAGGGAATGTAGGAGAGGGGAAGGAAAGGAATAGAAGAGAAAGGGAGAGGCAGGGAAGGGGAGGGAAGGAAGGAGAGAGCACTGGGGGTGGAGGGAAAGGAAGGGAAAGCTTAAGTACTTTTACTTCTTTCTTCTGCTGCACACACACACACACACACACACACACACACACACACACACACACACACTGCCAGTCTCTTGGCATGAGAATAGCATCTCCTTTGCAGAAGATTTAATTAAAGCATATTTTTAATCAACAGGACAGATTCATAACTGAAGAATTGTTTCTCCTACCTACCAACAAAGCTGTGACCACCCCCAAAACCATAGAAGGATTGAGGTCTCTTTGATTTACTATTTTTATCAATGTTGCTCATGGGGATCACTCAACAGGCCTTTTTATTTAGCCTTGATTAAAGAGCAAAGCTGATGAGACAAGTGAGCTAAGGGAAGGAAGCGCCATAACGGGCATAATTTTATTTAATCTTTTCACTCTGCTATCTAGTGCTCCCACCAGTGGTATTTCTTGTTTGAGTTATCAAAGAAAAACAAACAATGTAAAATAGACACACACACACACACACACACACACACACACACAGTGGAAAGCTGTCTAGATCCTCGGATGCCACCTCCCTGCAGGGAGAAATACTCAGATGATACAATGACAGAGAAGCAACTGTGAATATTTTCCATAAGAAACAAATGGCTCTGTGTGAAGAAAATCAAAGAATAAAACTGGTTCCTCTTAAGGAGACTCATATCCACGTTTTTTTTTTCACATGTGGGAGAAATGGAACACAAAATGCCCCCCAAAACTTTACATGCAGGTTGTCAAGAATTTGCAGCCCATAGTCCAGGTTCCTCATCTTAAAAGAAGTGTGTGTGTGTGTGTGTGTGTGTGTGTGTGTGTGTGTGTATACATGTGTGTGCGCACATGTGTGTATGTGTGTGTACATGTGTGTATGCATGTGTGTGTTATTCCACTGAGTTCAATTATCATTGCCTATATAATTATGAGAGGGTAGATTATTTTCAGCTACATGGGAAACTTGTTAGTGGCAATACTACTGAGGAAGATGACAGTCCCTGTTAGCAACCAGTAACTGCTAACATATCTTCAGTGAGAAGTGCAGCTTCATGAGCCTCTCCCCTATGAATGATGAAATAGTGAAGAGGCCCAATATCACGGCTTAACAGGCAACGATGGCTTCTGAGAGCAATGGCAAAGACATGATGCTTCTGCTTCTTAAGACTACCATTGTTTTAAAAAAAGAACTTTTGTTTTCAATAGCTGAATAGTATTCCATTGTGTAAATGTACCACAATTTCTTTATCTATTCTTCAGTTGAGGAGCATCTAGGTTGTTTCCAGTTTTTTAGCTATTATGAAAAAAGCTGCCATGAACAAAGTTGAATAAGTGGCCTTCTGGTATGGTGGAACATCTTCTGCGTATATACTTGGGAGTGGTATATCTGGGTCTTGAGGTAGCACTACTTCCAATTTTCCGAGAAAGTGCCAGATTGATTTCCAAAGTGGTTGTACAAGTTTGCACTCCCACCAGCAGTGGAGGAGTGTTCCCCTTGATACACATCCTCACCAGCATGTGCTGTTGCTAGAGTTTTTTATCTTAGCCATTCTGGTGGGTATAAAATGGAATCTCAGAGTTGTTTTCATTTGCATTTCCCTGATGACTAGGGGCATTGAACACTTCTTTAAGTGCCTCTTGGCCATTTGGGATTCATCTGTTGAGAATTCTGTTTATCTCGGCATCCTATTTTTTAATTGGATTACTTGGTTTGTGGGTGTTTAATTTTTTTGTGTTCTTTATATATTTTGGATATTAGATCTTTATCAGATGTAAGATTGGTGAAGATCTTTTCCCAATCTGTAGACTGGCATTTCATTCTATTGACAGTATTCTATGCCATACAGAAGCTTTTCAGTTTCAAGGGGTCCCATTTATTAATTACTGATTTTAGAGCCTGAGGTATTGGTGCTCTGTTCAGCAAGTTGTCTCCTGTGCCAATAAGTTCAAGGTTAATTCTCATTTTCTATTCTAATAGACTTAGTATATTTGGTTTTATATTGAGGTCTTTGAACCACATGGACTTCAGTTTTTTTTTCAGAGTGATAAATATGGATCTATTACCATTTTTCTACATGTAGACAGCCAGTTGGACTAACACCATTTGTTGAAGATGCTTTCTTTTTCCATTGTATGGCTTTGGCTCCTTTGTGAAAAATCAAGTGTTGATAGGTGTGTAGGTGAAATTTTCAGGTAAATGGATAGAACTAGAAAAGATCATCCTGAGTGAGGAACCCAGACCCAGAAAGACACACTTGGTATGTACTCACTTATAAGCAGCTTTTAGCCATATAGAACAGGATAAATGTACTACAATTCATATACCCAAAGAAGATAATTAACAAGGAGGATCCAAGGGAAGATGATCAAATCTTGTTCAGAAGGGAAAATAGAATACACAGTGGAAATGGTTGAAGAGAGGGAACAAGATAGGAGAAGGAGAACAGAGAGATATGAGGTTGGAGATCAGACCTGGTGACAGCAGGGATGGGAGGACAGAGAGTTTGCAGATTCAAGAGAAACCATGGGCAGAAGCATCTCTGTGACAAGTTGGAGTCACAGGAGAGGGTAGGCTTCTGAGAGGATATGGGGGTGAATCTAGCTGAGATTCCAAGTGGCAGGGGCCATGGAGACTGAAGAGGCTACTTTCTAACCAGCTAGGACTCCTAGTGAAAAGAGAGGAACACTAACCCACCCATAAAAACTTTGACCCAAAATTTACACTGCAGATATTTATGTGCAGGTATAAAGATAGATCAGAGATTAAGGGAATGTTCAACCTGGGTTGAGCCAGGGGAGAGAGCCAACCCCTGACACTATTAATAATTCTCTGCTATGATCAAAGACAGGAGCCTAGCATAGCTGTCCTCTGAAAGGCTACACTCAATATTGGACCTAAACTGATGTGGATATTCACAGCCAGACATTGGGTGAAGCATAGCAAGTCTTGTAGAAAAGTGGTGGTGGTGGATAGAAGGGCATGGAGGTGACAGGAGCTCTCAACAAGAAGACCAGCAGAGCCAACAAACAAGGGCCCATAGGGGCCTGTGAAGACTGAAGCACCAACGAAGACCATGAATAAACTGGACCTAGGCACCCTACAGAGATATAGTAGGTAGGTATCTCAGACTTCATGCTCCATGTGGGTCTTCCAGTAAGGGAAGCAGGGGCTCTCTTTGACATGGATTAGGTTGCCTGCCTCCTTCCTGGTGGAGTTACCTTGCCAGGCCACAGGGGAAGAAGAAGTGCTCAGGCTTGATGTGACTTGATGAACAGGTCTGGGGTGTGTGTGTGTGTGTGTGTGTGTGTGTGTGTGTGTGTGTGTGTGTGTGTGTCTCCCATTTTCTGAGGAATAGGGGAGGGCAGATGGGGGAAGAAGGAGGGAGGTTGGACCCTGGAGCAGAGGAGGGAGGGGGGCTGCAATTTGGATGCAAACTAGCTAACTAACTAAATTAATTAATTTTTTAATGAGAAAAAATAAAATAAAGTAAAAAAAGAAAGGAAGAAAGAAAGAAGAAAATAAAGTAGGAAAGAAAGAAACAAAAAAAGAAAAGAAAAAGAAAGAAACATTTTGTCTCTAAGAGATTGCTCAGGAGATAAAGTCACTTGCCACAAAGTCTGGAAACCTGAGTCTAATTCCTGGGACTAATTGGCTTGGTGGAAAGACAGAAGTGATTCTTATGAGTTGTTCTCTGTCCTACACACACACACACACACACACACACACACACACACACACACACGTAGAACAGGATAAATATACTACAATTCTACAATCCTATACTGCAGGATAAAAGTACTACAATATGATACAATGAGTTGTTCTCTGTCACACACACACAAGCACACACACACACAGCATAATAAACATTTAAAGAGAAATAAAAAGAAAAATGTAGACACATGGTCATGCATATAAATCTCTCCTACTTAAAATATGTCTGTAGTTTCTACAATACAAAGAAATGCGGTGTGCTCATTTTAATATAGAATTACTCTGTCACTATTTATAACGTTACTTTTATTGACCTTCAGGCACCATTTATCATTCTGAGCAGAAATGCTCCTTTCACAATAAAAGACTGATTCTGATTCTGCCTGGATTGAGGGAAGCTATCACATCCCAGCCAGGTGACAGGAAAATAGAGGATCCTCCTATCCACTGACTCTGGCCAGCCAACTAAATTGCATCACTCTATGCTTGCAGGGCCTAGTGACTTACAGAGTGCCAATAGTATAGTGACCCAAGACCTACTACATGAACTGTGGGAGCCAAACTGTCTTTTCCTTTGAATTACCAGCTACGAAAAGGTAGAATGAGACCAACAGGAGATTCAGGTCAGTTACAGGCAGAAATAAGTTGACCACTAGAGAGAGAAATTGGAACTCCAAAGCTCGACATGAGCATCTGTCTTTACAAACTTCTGTTCTCATTAAACCTGTTTCTGTAGCCTCCTTAGCCATCTAGGACACATTTGTTGCCATTTAGGCCATGGGCTTTCATGTAAATGAATCTGCTTTATAGTCTGTGACTGGCTCATAATGAAGTCTATTCAATAATTCATGTTCTTCCTATTTTATGAAAATTATACAGTAGTCAAATTCTTAGAAGTCCACGTAGATTCCCCACACCTTTAACTTTGGGTCATGCTTGCTTCTCTCTGCACTTGAAATACTTTTCTGTCTGATAATGCTGATGGCTCAAAAAATCTCCTCTACTCCCTGAGATTCTGTCCCACTTTTTGTGGCCCTCATAATAGAGTATACTAAAGGTGTAAGACATCTTCTAATTAGACCCCAAGAACTGCCAGAATCATCATAAAAGCCAGAAGATATTTTTATTTCTCTGTGTGTATGAATAGTAAATGAGACTGTGTGCCATGGTAAATGTTCAGATATGTCATACTGAATAAGACTGGCAGAAAGAACCAATGTCTGAACAGACTTAAGTAGGAAACATAGTTAAAATAAAATGAAACAGCACCATATACAAAAATATGTCCACAAATATGTGTAGAAGGATCAGGCAAGCACAAAAGAGAAAGTCCCTTAAGCTACCCAAAAGGAAATCAATATGTGGTGTGGTTAGATGATGGAGTATTGTCTAGCAATGACTAGTAACTATTCAGCTATTAAAAACAAGGAATTCCCGAAATTTGTGGATAAATGGATTGAGCTAGAAATGATCATAATGAGTGAGTTAACTCAGAAGCAGAAAGACTCTAATGGTATATACTCACTTATATCTGCATATTAGTCCAAGGGGCATGTCCCACGAAAGCCTTCACTTACCAGGAAACTGAGACAGAGGGGAGGACATTCTAGTGGGACTCTAGATGAGAGACGCATGGGAGAATGGCAAAGTAGAAGGATCCAGAGGGTCCTAGAAGCCTACAAGTAGAACATTATGATAGGCTGATTTGGGCACAGGGGTCCTGTTCAAACTAAGGCACCAGCCAAGGACAATACAGGCGGTAAACCTTAAACCCCTACCCAGATCTAGACAACGGACAGAACGCTATCCACAGTAGAGTGGAGAGTGGGATATTACTTTCTCACATACTCTGGTGCCTCACCTTTGACCATGTCTCCTGGAGGGGGAGACCTGGTGGCACTCAGAGGAAGGACAGCAGGTTACCAAGAAGAGACTTGATACCCTATGATCATATAGAGGGGGAGGTAATCCCCCTCAGGAACAGTCATAGGGGAGGGGAATAAGGGGAAACTGGGAGGGAGGGAAGAATGGGAGGATACAAGGGAGGGGATAACCATTGAGATGTAACAAGAATAAATTAATAAAGGAGAAAAAAACAGTATAGGCCACCCCAAACCACACTAATTTGATATAAGGATTATTCTGAAGCCAAGTTACTTGAAAACTAGTAAGTATAAGAAAGAACTTGCAGTTTTCTGCTTTATTTTTTCAAATAGGAGCAAAGATCTCCTGTGTGTGGGGTGCCCTCCCTATATGAAAAAAGAAGGAAAAAACAGGTTAGTAGCTTTCCAAATGAGAAGGTGACAGAGACAGTTTGCTACCTGAATAGCCACCCAAAATTCTATTAAGGTAGGTCCACCCAAATGACTTATGTTAACTTGACTATCACTATAATATGTGTATTTTCCACATAAAATCACGTTGGGGTGAGGTAGAACCCTAATATATCCTTTTTTAAGTGGATATGTTCAACCCCTGAGAGAGGTAGGTTCTCTATTAAATTTTTCACTCATGAAAATAATTGTGTAAACTCCTTAAAGCCTCCAGTATGGAGTATTTCTGCCTTGTCTCTGGTAGTAATCATTATGAAACTATTATTAAACCCCCCAAAGATAAACAAGTAATCTAAGTCTAGTGGCCAAACTGTAACCTAGCTTTTTTTTTTAGACTTTCTTATTTTGAAATACAGTATTTTCCCATAGTGCTGGATGAATTCATTTGGTGTCACCTTATTCTTATATACACTGACTTCTTTTTTAAATTTTTTATTAATTAATTCATATTACATCTTAATTGTTATCCCTTCCCTTGTATCCTCCCATTCCTCCCTCCCTCCCGCTTACCCCCTACACCCCTCCCCTATGACTGTAACTGGGGGAAACCTCCTCCCCCTGTATATGCTCATAGGGCATCAAGTCTCTTCTTGATAGCCTGCTATCCTTCCTCTGAGGGCCACCAGGTCTCCCCATCCAGGGGACGTGGTCAAATATTGGGCACCAGAGTTCACGTGAAAGTCAGTCCTGACTCTCCACTCTCCACTCAACTGTGGAGACTGTACTGTCCATTGGTTAGATCTGGTTCGGAGTTTGAAGTTTACTGCACATATTGTCCTTGGCTGGTGCCATAGTTTGAGCAGAACCCCTGGGCCCAGATCTGCCCGTCATAATGTTCTTCTTGTAAGTTTCTAGGACCCTCTGGATCCATCTATTTCCCCAATCTCCCGTACCTCTCTCACTGAGAGTCCTACTAGGATATCTTTCCCTGTATCCCACTTTCCTGATAAGTGAAGACTTTCATGGGACGTGCCCCTTGGGCTAGTGTCCAGATACCATTCGAGTCTTTCTGCTTCTGGGTTAACTCACTCATTATGATCATTTCTAGTCCAAACTATTTGTTGACAAATTTCTGGAATTACTTGTTTTTTGTTTGTTTGTTTGTTTTTGTTTTTTTGTTTTTTTAATAGCTGAGTAGTATCCCATAGTGTAAATGTAACAGTTTCTTTATTCATTCTATGGGACCTCTTGAGGCTGAGAAGCTTCTGTAAGGAGGAGACACTGTCAACAGAACAAAGCGACAGCCTACAGACTGGGAAAAGATCTTCACCAACCCTTCATCTGACAAAGGTCTAATATCCAAACTATATAAAGAACTCAAGAAATTAAACACCACAAACCAAATAACTCAATTGAGAAATGGGGCTCAGAATTAAATAGAGAATTCTCAACAGAGGAATATCAATGACTGAGAAACACTTAAAGAAATGCTCAATGTCTTTAGTCATCAGAGAAATGCAAATCAAAACAACTCTGAGATTGCATCTTACACCCATCAGAATGGCTAAGATAAAAAATTCAAGTGTAGAGAGAGGAACACTCCCTGATTGCTGCTGGGAATGCAAACTAGTACAACTACTTGGGAAATCTATCTGGCACTATTTCAGAAAACTGGGAATAAGGGTTCCTCAAGACCCAGCTATTCCACTCCTTGGAATATACCCAGAAGATGCTCTAGCACACAACAAGGACATTTGTTCAACCATGTCGATAGCAGCCTTATTCATAATAGCCAGAACATGGAAACAGCCTAAGTGTCCCTCAGTAGAAGAATGGATACAGAAACTTTGGTACACTGACTTCTTAATGTTAATAAAAGACCAAATCAAGTGGAGCACTCCATTTATCTGAAAGATACAAAATGTTATGGGTTGCCACACTTCTTGGATGGAGGCCAGTCTGACAGAGGAAAAGATGTAGAAAAATAAATGCATACAGGAGAAGTTTTAATAGGATCAAACCTATTCATGTATATTTATGTAGCATAAGCATATATGCATTATGATACTAGGTGTGGTGGTTTGAATAGGAATGGCCTCAAGTAGACTCATGTGTTTAAATGCTTGGCCATAGGGAGTGGAATTATTAGGATGTATGGTTAAGGAAAAGTATGATAGTAAGTGGAATAAAGGGAATGGTGACCTCAGGATAAGACCCCACCCAGAAAAATTTCCAACTTGTGAAAAGGAACAAAAAAATCATCTTAGGCCCAAGTGAGGTACCACAGCCTTTAATTCCACCACAGAGACAGAGGCAAGTGATCTTTAAGTCCAACACCAGCCTAGTCTATAGATTGAGTTCCAGGACAGCGAAGCTTAACCAGTGAAAGTAGCTATTGAAAACTAAAGCTTATGAAGATGTCATTGAACAACGGAGCCATGTTCTAGCCACAGAAAACAGCAGGACTTGACAGCTTCGTCCACGTGTTTCCGGCTTTAGAAGAAAGGGGCTATGAAATCCCCCTCTGAGATGAAAGAAAGCTGCTGAGGCCAGGCATGTGTCAGAGATGTTTCTGCATAGAGGCCAAGAAAGGCAATGTAAGAAGCTATGAAGATGAAGCCTGGATTTCCTTGGAGACCCCAAAATATTGAAGATGTCAGAACCACGAAAATTTCCTCCTGAGTAAAGCTGCTAACAGGGAGTGGAATCAGCAACATGCTGCAGTCAACTAAACTGAAAGGAGTTGAAGATCAGAATAGTGCTTTGGCATCACATGGAGATACAGAGAAGGGTGTCTGCCCACATAGCTTAGGATCCTGCTTTGGTCAAGTCTTTCCTTACTATGCTTTCTCCCTTTTGAAATAATAACATATATCCTGTGCCACTGTATGAAGTATGTGATCTGATTTTCATTTTCATTTCTGTAGGGAATTACGGTTTAGAGATTGCATGAGTTTCAGAAGAGGCTTTAAACTTTGGGCTTTTAAATAATGTTGAGACTGTTATAGACCTTGGGAACTCGAAGTTGAACTGAATGCATTTCTGCACTATGGTATGACTACAAGCCTATGGAGGCCAGGGAGTGGAGGATAGTGGTTTTCGTAGAAATGGCCCTCATAGACTCATGTGTTGGACTGCTTGTCCATAGGGAGTGGCAGTATCAGGAGTATGGCCTTGTTGGAGTAGGTATAGCTTTATTGGAGGAGACATGACACTAAGGAGGTGGTGGGCTTTGATATCTCAGAACCTCAAGACAGTCAATTTTTCCTGTCTGCCAATACAGTTATAGAACTCTCAGCTCCTTCTCTAGCACCATGTCTGCCTGCACACTGCTGTGCTTCCTGCCATGGCGACAATGGACTAAACCTCTGAACTGTAAGCAAGCCCCAAATAAATGTTTTCCTTTATAAGAGGTGCTGTTGTCATGGTGTCTCTTCACAGCAATAGAAACCCTAAGATACTAGGTTAAAGATACCTGACACGAATCTCTCCTTAATAAACATAACAACATGGATTGTAACTGGTTCACTGTTTACTTAACCAATGTTCCTACATGTTCTAAATCAGAGGGAAATTTTCTTTGTTATGATTAAATAGTGAAGTAACATTGCATTTACCTTTTGGCATTCTTTACTTGCTCAATGGTGCTGTTTAAATGATATCCTCAGTGTTGGCACGTGCCTTTAATCCCAGCACTCAGGAGGCAGAGGCAGGTGGGCTGTTGTGAGTTCAAGGCCAGCCTGGCCTACAAAGGGAGTCCAGGACTGCCAAGGCTATACAGAGAAACCTTGTCTTGAAAAAAAAACACCATATCCTCAGCTGTGAACTGTGACCTGGAAGTTATTAGTAGATCTGGAATCTTTTCTAGCTTTGTATCAGGTTGCGTGTGAAATATGGACAAGGCCTGAACCGCTTAGCACCTCATTTTTTCACCTTTTAAAAATATAACACTTGTAGATAGATGATCACATTGACTGTTTGATATTGGATAACCAACTGGTGGGGCCCTTCTCCACGGGAGGCTAGTTTTATACTCTTGGCATTCCTTAGTTGCCTGTAATTCTTTGTCTAGGCTTAGGGTCTGGCACAATTCCCCATTTCTATGTTAGTATGTTTTTTGGCATTGTCTTTGTTCTGATTTTGTTTATGTAGCCACGGTGTTAAAGTGTCATGGTTGAAGCATCTCTGTTATTTCTAGGAGACCCTGTGTTAGAGCAGACTTCATCTTCTTTGCCTTTACAATCTTTTCTACTTCATCTTCTAAGCCCTAGGTGCAGGAGTTGCATTATAGATGTGTCAGCTGGGGCTGGACATCACATTATCAATGGTTATCTGTTTTGATTTGTTGTGATTTTTCTACTATGGCCTCTGTTTTCTGTGAAGTTAATGCAGGAGGGTGTGGAAGCTACACTTATGTGTGTTTTAAGGATAAGTGTGTAGAATGCAGTGAAGAATGGTGAAACTACAGAGACCCTAACTATGACAGATCCAACCTGTAGGTCCAAGTCTGCCCTCAGTTTCCTTCTGAAGAGCAGCCATCTCTGGTGTCACAGTTCTTCAGTGCTTAAAAGGCAAAGACAGGGGATTCCTGGAAGAAGCTATGTAGCTAAAATAAATTTAGCTGAGGGATGTGGAGCTCAACTGGGACAGCCTACCTCAATGAAAAAGCTGGAAAGCTGTTGAAGAAGACATTCAACACATGTGTACCCAAATGTACTCCTGCAGACACACAAATGAAAACATGCACAAATACAAACCACACATATTTACACACAAAGAAAAAATAACTGAATATATATATATATATATATATATATATATATATATATATATATATAGGAGAGAGAGAGAGAGAGAGAGAGAGAGAGAGAGAGAGAGAGAGGGAGAGAGAATTGATTTCAACATTCTGAAGCATAGGCATGTATTGAAAAACATTGGAAGGCATCTCACAAATATGTGCTAGTCTATATTTATGACTTAAAAATAAATTTATATTTAGATATATGCATGCAAAATGACTATGAAGATATTATATCCAGAACATTAAGATATCCACTATAAGAGAAAAAAAAGCCCACAGAAATAATGATGAAGTTGTATAGTTAGCAGGACTGCCATGTAGCAGCTTCACAAAAATTATCCTAGGAATAACTATCACACATTATAACATTCCCACTTCTGGATATGCACCCAAGAAGACTACAGACAGGATCTTGAACAAATATTGCTATGCTTATGTCCAGAGGAGCAGGTTCCACAATAGCTAAAAGTGGAAGGCACCTGAGCATCCACCAGCAGAACTGATGAGCAAATCTAGTATTTTGTATATCACAAAGTACCTTTTAATAAAAGGATATTCTGACAATGTGATGGGAGGAAAGAACTTTAGGAGCACTTTGACCAACAAAATGAATAACTAATGGCAGATACTATATAAATACCGTTTATATGAGGCAATCAAAACAGTTAAACATCATATAGGTAGAAACTAGAACAGTGGTTTTTTTCCAGGGGCTGGGAAGAGGAAGGCATGGGGGCTGTCACTGGTTGATGGGTGCTGAGTTTCAGTTTTGCCAGCTGAGAACTGTTTAGGAGGTGCCAGGTAGTAATGGCTGTTCAACAACTTTCATAGATTTAATGCTCTGGAACTGCACATTGCCCTACATTTGATGGTGTATGCATTATAACTATGCACAATAAAGTGGGAAATTGTACTAGCATTTTAAGCCTCCTGTAAATGTGTAACATTTCAGAATAAGTGGTGCAAAACACAGCTTCAGAAACATGAAGGTTTTTCTCTGTATTTTACCTCTAAAGAGAGTATCATCCTGGCACATTTGGGATTCCTCACATGGGGATACATATGGCTGCTTTAACAGGGCAGCAGAGGCTCATGAAGGACACACTTAAAAAGGCAGAAATCACAAAAGCACGCACACGTGTACATGCTGGATCAATTACAGGCAAAGCCAACTTCCAAGAAGTGTGTCTAGCTTCAGATTTCTAAAGTTGATGGACAAAATTATATCTGGAATACCGAGTTCTTTCTACTGATAAAAAAAAAAATTAATGAGTCACTACATGACCAGTAACAAATTGTGATAAAATTCAACACAGAAAAACTAAAGGTCATGGCTGAAACTAAATGATGCTTGGTGCACTGAAGAAGAAGTGCTTGCTCAGATGAACTCCACAGGACTTACCTGAAGTAAAATATATGCAGTTTTAAAGCAGTGAAATTTCTGTCACGATTTTGTTTCAGTCCCTTCCCATAAACCAAATGTTTATGCTGAAAGGTGCAATGCAGTATTGTCACAAATGCCTTTGTTTAAGAACACAATAATTGTCTTTTTAAGTATATCTACGAACATGAGTAATGTTATGCAAACACTTTTTTTTTGCGCTGTATACCACTTGTTTCCTACTTATATAAAATAATATATTTTTTTTGTGGGCAGGATGCATCAGTGTGCCCAAAGATTGTATGTGTGTCTTTGTACTTTACAAAGATCAGAAATTGATGTCACATTGATGTCACTGAACTCAGAGATTACCAACTGGATAAAGTAGCTGGGGACACACTTATCCTTGTGTCAGGCTTACGACCACATATAACCGTGCTTGGCTTCTCTAAGTGAATGCTGGGGGATCAAAATTCAAATCCATTTATCCCCAAATTAAGTGATTCTTAACCCAGAAAAATATAGATAAAATAATTTCAGCAGCTCTAGGTTATAGATGGCCTCAGGCAAGTAACCTGTAAACACTGATGTCTGTTTTATGGTGAACTGTTAATGTCTTTTGGAGAAGCCAATAGATACAAGAATTTATGTGAATTAGAAGCTGTAAACTCTTGAAAGCCAGTGTCTGTGAATCTAGCTTTGGTCAATTGCACTAATTGAACAAATGTTGGCTGATATTGACCACATATCCAGCATGTAAAGTGAATCTCACTTCTGAGAGGTGCAAAGTAAAGTCATTTGATGACTGATGAGGCAGTGAACTCACTGGAGTGAGCAGCACACAGCAGGCCAGAAGATTTCTCCCAGAAAAGCTTCAGCCAAGATGTTCCCAGGAAGCTTGAGCCAAGATCTGAAGAATGAATAAACTAGGTGATACCTAGGAGAGTTTATCTTGGCCACATAAACTTTGTACATGTATGTGCATATATAACCACATTTTCCTAACTGGTGATAAGGGGAAAGTATCTAGATATCCATCTGGAGATCAGATAGAAACTTTCAGGATTGAGTTCCCTGCTTATACCATGTAGATCGAGGGCATAAAACCCATTTTACATCACTTTTGCTCACCACATACTATGTCACTCACCAGAACAGAAGAAACTCAAAGGGACATGAGCAAATCGTAGTGGTCATAGTTTTGTACAAAATGGAGCAAGCTGGAGTGAGTACATCAGCTCAGAATTCAATCACTCCAGGCCTCTAAAACAGACAGGTTGATATTATCCTGGACCTTGTAGTAAACATGCATGGAGGAGAAGCCCTGTCCTCGGTTAAACAAGGGCAGTCACCTTCTATTTGATAAGTAATGATGTCATCCTTCAATCCCTAGAGACCCAGGCATAAGCAGGCTGACTTCTGTGATGTGGTTCTCAACTCTTGTAGTGGTTCTCAACATGTAGGTAATGACCCTGCTGGAGGTCATATATCACATACCCTGCATATCAGCTATTTACATTACAATTCATAACAGTAGCAAGATTACAGTTATGAAGTAGTGAAAGAAATAATTTTATGGTTGTTGTCACCACAACATGAGGGACTGTCCTCAAGGATCACAACCTTAGGAAGGTTGTGAACTATTGCTTTAAGGGAATCTGAAACATATTTGCAGCTTCATGTTTTCTTTTGGGAAGCAACAGGATTCTGAACAGTTTTCACTTTTCAAATGGTTCCATTCATTCATAAGACATTTATGTCTCTTTCAGGATGCTTTCTAATGGTCGATTGTAAAGCTAGGTAAAGGTGTGGTCACACACTCAAACATGGGGTCGGGAAAAGCAGAGGTGGGTGTGTTTGACATGAGAGTGTAATAGAGAGGAAAAGGAGAAAAGAGAGATACCTTACACTAAGGATGTTAGAGAGGGCCACGGGATTTTGGATTTTTGTGACTCCTCTGTCCCAACCCATTGCTGGCCTCAGTACAGTACAAAGAAACCTGATGTTGGCTAACCCCATACCCTACAGTCCAGTCAAGCTCCTGTAAAAGAAAGGAAGATGCAGGAGGGCCAGGGTGGTCTCAGAACAGAGATTTGTTTTAGGATTTGATGATTTGGAGAAACTCCTAGATGTTAAAGGTTGACCATGTTTTAGAGGCACTTACACACGCAGCTGGTTTATCATCTTGTCTCTGGGTCAGTGCAGTTGACAGTGTCTTAAATAGTGACTAAACCCATAGCAAATAATAAGCTGTGAGGTCTCCCACTGTGCTGCTCCAGGAGCATCTAGTCTTATTCTGTCCAGTGATGTGTAGGAATAGTCACAATGTTCTTGATTTACCATATTAGATATGAAGTGATGTGAGGAGAAAAGAATTTGACAAAATGTATGCCATGTCACCACAGAGAGAAGCTTCTTTAAAGAAAAATCAATGTCACACAAAAGTGAACAGAAGGAGAACACTTCCATCTCTTGTTAAAATATTCTGGAAGGGGTTAATCATATGGTTCTTAACTCTTGTTTCCCTAACCTTGGGTCCACATCTTTACTGTGAGGAATGAGATTTGCAAGCACCAGTTAGTACAGGAATATCTATTGAAGAGTTCTTCACATGAGTTTGCAGTGTTTATTTTCAGTCAACAAATGGATTCTATTTTGTCTTCAGTTTAGCTTAATAAGTATATCAACGTGCCTTCTTCTGTGCCTGCATCAGGCAGTTATCCACGGTGCTATTCTTCAGAAGAGGAAAATCAAGGTTCTTTACCAATTTGAGTTGCGTAACAATGGTTCTCAACCCTTTGGGAATTGAATGATATTTTCACAGTGGTTGCATATCAGAACTAAATGCTCACCGTGGACCCCCTGCTATCTTAAAAGGTCTTTGAACATTTGCTACCTCTCCTAGGTCTGCCCTTTTCTCTATTATCTTCTTTTGTATGAAGAATAACAGTATCCTCCACACACCTTGTGATCCACCTGATAGGGTTTGGATCTTGAATTCCCTCCAAAGGCTTGTGTGCTAAAGACTTTGTCCTCAATGTGGTCCTATCAGAAGGTGGTAGAACCTTTAGGAAGTGATGCCTAATGGGAGCTCTTCAGATCATTAGTTATCTGCCTTGGGGAGGGACAGTGAGGGATCAGCTCTCTTCTCCTTCCTTTCTTTGCTTCACATCCACAAAGGAAACATGCTTACTGCAGAATAGACTTTGCCTTGATGTTTATGGTATCCCATGCTCAGAACTGCAGCGTCACCCCTGAAACCTTTAAAGCCATGAAGCAAAAACAGTCTCCTCCTTGAAACTTGATTATTTGCTGTCATAAGGCAAAGCTAACACACCATGCAAGGATTACCTATACTTTAAAGTGGCTCAAGTTTCACTTGCTGTGAAAACCCTTTCCTAACTTCTGCCATCTTGCCAGGCCCCTATGAAGTGCCTTTGGAGTGGGACACAGGTGTTTCCAAAATAGCCCTTAGAAGTAAAATGTTTTGGTATATGTTATAATAGCCCATCCTTGAGATGAGAAAGACATTAAATGAGGAAATGGGAACTCAGAAAAGGTATGAAGTCCTTCTTTTTAAAAAGCTGGGGTGAGTGAGCCACTTAGCTCTGATTCTAAAGCCCATGGGCCTTTAACCATAGTCCTGGTCTGTGCCACTCAGTGGCTGCTTCTTACTCCACATGGTATTCTGCCTTTATGTCTGATGTATTGGTATCAAATAGAGACAACTGAATGCCCACAATGTTATCTTGATAGCCAGAGTACCTTTTACAGAAAAACATCTTAAAGAATATTGTCTAGTAGAATTTATTTTTTTTTCCATTTTTTTTTCTCTCGTACCAACTCTGCAGTTGCTTGGCCAATTAATTCTGTACAAAGTTTAAAAAGACCCATTTCTCAAACACTCCTCAGATCAAATAATCTGGGTTATCAGAAAGACCCCGTTAGAAGAAAATATAAGACATTCTTTATTGAGTCCGGGAAGCAAAGAGACCAGAGACAGATCTAGGCCTGCACACTGGCTCACAGCGTGCCTGCTGCCCTGGCTACTTCTGGTGTTCAGAAGACAGGAAACTAACAGAGTCATCAAAGCAGTCTTTCAAAATTTACACCCAAGCCCATAGTCCAGAGTGCAAAGCTGAGCAAAATAAGGTGTCCCAACACTGCCTTCTGGACGAGATTGCTCATTCCTGTTTATGTAAGTGCCCAGTTTCAAATTACTCATATCTCCTAATTATAGAAGTATACACCATAGATGTCAAAATTGTAAAACATATTAATAAGTAAGGAAAAAGTCCCCACTCCCCAGAATACACCATTTTACTGTACTATTCCTACTTTCCATTGATCCACCACCCCAGCTTCCGGATTCCTCTTTGCCTTGCACCTTCTTAGGAAGCTGCTGGCTTTGATATCATTGGCAACCAGTGTGCCTAACACGTCTGTAACATGGATGTTTGATGAGTATCTGTGGAAAGAATAAGGTAGTACTTTCATGCTTTGTTTCTATTCTTCCATCTTTTTTTCCCTTCTCTTCTCTGCCTCTAACAATTATGCTAATAATCCATTTGGCAAGCCTTTATTGAAGATCATGAAAATACATTTCCATACTGTTTACACAGGTAACATGGTAATAAGCAATTTACTATTTTGAAAAGTTCATGTGAGTGGAGATATTTTAAGATAATTATATATGTTATTATATAGGTGTGATAGAAGCTGCTTGTTTTCATTTTATTGGCCGTTCTGGATTTTCTAATTACACTAAATACAATTAACACTGATAAACATGCACATGGATTTTTAATTCTTTTTTTTTTTTCGGAAGTGGAATGACTGTGGCAAAGAAAATATTATCTTAAAAAGTAAAACAACAACAAACCCTTATACATGGATGCATACAAGGCTTACCTACTCTTACCTTAGCATGCACTTCTTCGCATTTAACAGTTTTTCTCCCTTAGTATTCCTGGCCAGTAAGCTGACCTCAAAACTCTCTAGTCACAAGCCAGTGTCATCTAAGAGCAATCCAATTCTGAATTCCCTGTTGAGTAAACCTCCCAACCTTTGCTTTTTACCACTGCTTACATTTTATTTTTTTTGGTCTCATCAGGCTTAATTATGCTTCAAGATCAGCTTCAAATCTAACCACAATGAAACTCTGAACACACTTTGTACTTCTTATCTACATCAGGCTTGAGGTCACACAGTCTGTCAGGTCTCATCAGGGTAGCCTGCATCCCCTTCCTCTGTACTCCCCCAGGGTCGCCCCACTAAGTGGCAGTGATCAAATCACATGCACCAGAGTTCATGTCAGAGGCAGTTCCCTCTCTCCCCATACCCATACACGTGGAGCATGAGATGCCCATCAGCTACATCTGAACAGGGGGTGTGGGTACTCCGCATGCATTTTCTTGTGTGGTGCATCAGTTTGTGCAGACCCCTTGGGTCCAGATCCACTGGCCTTGGTGGTCTCCCTGTGGAGCTCCTGACCCCTCCCAGTCCTTCCATTCTGCCCTGCATCCATACACATCTTAGCTCTCCTCCCAAGATCTAGCTATAAGTCCCAGTATCTGTCCCTAACCCCTACTCAGTGGAGTTTCTCAGAGGACATCTATGTTGGGCTAATAACCACTTATAAGTGAGTATATACCATGCATGTCTTTATTGTCACATGTCCTGAAACCTTTGAGGTTGTCAGATTATTCACATTCAGTTATGTTGAGACCCACAATATGATCTAGGTCTTATACAATCTCTAGATTGTTTGTAAGACAAAGTACAATGGCAATGCTGTGTAAATAGTTTCTGCATTGCATTCTTTAATAGATAATGACAAGGATGATGACTACATGCTCAGTACATTCTTTTTGTGGTTCTAGTTTTCAAACCTAGATCATGATCATGCTATGTAAGTGGTAAACCACTGGCCTACATTACCAGCATGCAGATTGTTTCCTAAATGTTTTAATCCATAGATGGTTGAGTCCATAGGCGTGGCCCCTCCAAGAATGTAGAGCTGGGCTGAACATAGAGCTGTGTCTGAGCTCACCTGCTATCAGTCTTAAGTTGTTCTGCGTGAGTTTCCTTATTTGAAACATAACCTTCTTCTTCCCTTCACTGTCATTCCATAAATGTTTTTTTGAAACTATGTTTAGTTATGTGTACATATGTCTGTGTCCGAATGTTGGTTAGGGCATGTGAGTGCAGGTGTGCTTAGAGGCCAGGGACATCAGATCCTCTTGAACTGAAATTATAGGAAGTTGTAAGTCTCTCAACATGGGTGCTGGTTACCAAACTTGGGTCCTTCACAAGAATACTAAGTGCTCTTAATCACTGAGCCATCGCTCCAGCTCTCTTCCCTTCATTTTCTCAAGTGAGATTGAATTGGTTGTTATTTGCAACTAAATTAGATCTCTCTTTACCCAAACTTTACTGCAAAGACCCTTAATAAGTAGAAATATACACAGTATCGTGTATCTGTGCCATTTGAAGTTCAACACTAGCCACCGCTGCGATGGTATTAGTCTATTAATGCCCAAGAAAGGTTAATTTTTATGAGTTTATATGTCCCCTAGGAATCATTTTTCCCCGAGTGTTTGCTTCTTGGCCTTAGATTTTCCCACCCAGCCGTCTTGCTACTATTTGACTTTAAGAAACTGAAAGTTAGTGATTTTAAATTACATTTTAATTATTTCTTTCATAATATACCAAATTAAAATTTAAAAGCTAAAGACATTTTCTGCTCTTGAACTTAGAGCTGTAGCTCTTAATGAAATCCACTGCAGTCCTTTTCATTTTAATAAATTTTCCACATCTCTCTATGCAGCCTATCTTTTTTTGAAAAGGATTATCAATGTTTAATTTTGCTTTATTATGATGTTCTTTTTATGAGCATCACTGGGAAGCTTCTCTTCTGCA
This sequence comes from Acomys minous, assembly GCF_964271855.1. NCBI lineage: Eukaryota > Metazoa > Chordata > Mammalia > Rodentia > Muridae > Acomys > Acomys minous. Next base: position 37,657,218 of record NC_140500.1, on the reverse strand, counting down.
TGGGTATTTCTGGTAATACATGTTCTTATTTCACCTTGGACAAACTTTGGTTTAAGCTTTGCAGTTCCTCTCTAGTGGATATTTTTCTCTCCTGAGATACTCTAAGTACAAAACAAAACAAAAACAAAAACAAAAAGAAAAAAATCAAAAAACCTCTCATTGAAGCCCAGCTCTAGAAGAATCAAGTTAATTTATGAGTTACTTTTTTATTTAGAATAGTTTGTGCCATATCATTATGTTCATTAAAGCATGCTTTAGTTCTTTATAAATTTAACTTGCTTTTAACTCTTTCATGATCTCAAGAAGCTATTTTGAACTGTAAACAGTTTTAACGTTATGTTCTTTTTAAATAGTACTCAAATGAAGAAAATTATTATTGTCATTCATCCTACATATATTTTTGTATTAATTAAAATATATGACATTCAAGTATGTTAAATACATGCAAAATTACAGGAACTATTATTTCTTTTTATATGTAATTTTCTAGACTATGTATTTTTATAGATACATTCATGCTTTGATCAACCTATACATGAATACACACACACACACACACACACACACACACACACTCACATAGGACCACACTTAGGAACTCCTGGATGTTTTACACTATTACTTATGCAACAGGCTTATCTCATTTTTATATGGTGTCTTGGCATTCTACTTGATAAATGTGCATTAATATAAGCCATATTCTCCTCATAGACAGCTGCAGAATTCTCAGGCTTATACTGATATGAAAATATGCCCATGACAAATACTATATTACATATCCCTTGAGATGATCAGATTGTTTCCATAAATCTACAATAAATATCATTTAACAATTCTAAGAAGCAGCATTGCTAGATGGGAGGGAGGGATAACATGCATTTAGACTTTAAAAAAAAATAGCATATTGCCACACAGGTCTCTGCAAAGGTTATAAAAATTAACATCTCATCAAAAGTACAGACTATAATCTGTTTTCTAAAAACTTCTATGACCATATTTTCCAAAACATGTTTTGAGGGATCCCTGCTATGGACAGCTGCACATATATAATGCTCAGCTTTATAGCCAATCATAACTAAAATGTACTTTTCATTTTTACGTCTGAGAAATGTCTTCTGGCATATTAAATCCCAGGGCATTTAATAAACAGATAAAGCTATTTTGTTTATCCCTTAAAATAATGACATGCAGGGGTATATTAATATTTTTATTGGCCACTTTGCTGTCTCAACGATCAGTCTTCGCATTTTTTCCATTCTTCACTTGAGACAAAGTTTTATCTTTTATATATTTGTAGAATCGTATTATCTACTGAAGATATTAACTTTCCCCTGGTCACGGATCATAAATCATTCTTTACAACTGTCAGTACTTCACCAGCAATACAAAATCCACTTTCAGAATATCTTCTACTACTTAGTTAGAAATATAAAGGAATCTATATTTTTACATACATATTTAAAATAAAAGTCTAATATCTGAATATCATTTCATGAGCAGTTCCTGGAGATGTTGCATCACGTATACCAAGTGGCATGAGCACTGTGTTCCATTGTTCTCTTTATAGTATCTAAGAATAATTTCAAGTGTCTGGATTTCATTAATTATTTTAGTACAATACTGCATTTGTTTATTCATTGCTTAGAAAGCTCACTCATGTTTTTTATGAAAAGTTCTGGCTCCTTTTTGACTCATATTTTCTTCCAAATTTTATAAAATACAGCACCTCACTGGCAGAAAAGTGGGCCTACACCTCACCTAAATGCTGATTAGAAATGGGGAGTTGGGCTGTTTCTATGTTCTGGCTATTATGAATAAGGCTGCTATGAACATGGTTGAGCATATGTCCTTGTTATGTGGTGGAGAATTTTCTGGGTATATTCCAGGGAGTGGAACAGCAGGGCCTTGAGGAAACCCTATTCCCAGTTTTCTGAGAAAGCACCAGATAAATTACCAAATTTGCATTCCCACCAGCAATGAAGGGGTGTTCCTCTTTCTTCATGTCCTCTCCAGCATGTGGTGTCACTTAAAATTTTGATCTTAGCCATTTGATGGGTGTAAGATGGAAGGAATGGGAGGATACAAGTGATGGGATAACAACTGAGTTGTAATCTGAATAAATTAATAAAATTAAAATTTTTAAAAAAGAAAGAAAAGGAAAGTTGGGTTTGTAGAAGAGGAGTGTGAGTGCTTGGAGAACCACCAGAGAAGATTTTCATATGGTGTCGTGGGCACAGCACAATGGTTATTTAGATTCTTCTCATATCTTATGCTACATCGTGGGAGGAAGGGTACTCTTGAGTACATGAAGGGTAGTTTATAAGAAACCTTGAATGAATGCATCATTCTGTAGATTAGAAGGATATTGTGGAAATACTGTTTACCAAACAAATACATGCTAAAACATTTGACATTGTACTCAAGAGTTATTTGTTGTTGTTGTTGGAGGTGGTGGAGGTGGTAGTGGTGATGGTGGAGGTGGTGGTAGTGGTGATGGTGGAGGTGGTAGTGGTGATGGTGGAGGTGGTAGTGGTGATGGTGGAGGTGGTGGTGGTAGTGGTGATGGTGGAGGTGGTGGTTGGAGGTGGTGGTGGTGGTAGTGGTGATGGTGGTGGTGGTAGTAGCAGTGATGGTGGTGGTGGTAACCATTCAGATAATTTCCTTGTAACATTCTTTATGCAGCTAACTGTCTGTAGTGGGAATGTCTCTCAGGTAGCCTAAGAGCTTTCTTTCCCAAGCAATTGCCCACATAAATACAACTTACTCCCATAGCAGTTTTGTGTGAAAATACTTTGATGCCAGCTATCATGTTTAAGAGGCTTTTGTTGGTGTTTTATGTTAGAAAAACGAATGCCTTAAAGATATTTTTGCAAAGATGGTATTTCACAGGATTATTTAAAAATCATCAGGACCTACATTCTATGTCTCAGGAGAAGCTGGGACTCCTTTGGCTTGGTTACTATCTCCAGTTGCCTCAAAAAAGCAGTAAATTCTGTGAGTAAGTCTTTGATCAAGATAGTGTGTCTGACAGGCTGTCTACATCATGAACACCTTTCTGTGGGCTATAAGGCCAAAACATCTGATAATACAGGCAAAAAGCACTCAGGACAGATGCGTTTGCAAGCTGACCTTAGCTTTTTTCCTTCCTTCATTATTTTCTTTCTTTCTTTTTCTTTCTTTCTCTCTTTCTCTCTTTCTTTCTTTCTTTCTTTCTTTCTTTCTTTCTTTCTTTCTTTCTGATAAAAAGTCTTTGGGACTCTTCTGGAGCTCTGTTTATTGTCCAGATAGAGAATAGAGGGAATTAAATATGTAAGGCCAATGTACTTGGGCACAGGGAGTCTGAGTGAGAGGAATTTCTTCATCTTCTTTCCTTTTTCTCAGTAAGTTTGGAAGATTAAATGTTTATTGGGATATCCTAAGAAGTCTGTTCAAAAGATGTCTCACTATTTGAAAACTAAGTTGACAAATGACAGTTTTTGTTTCATATAAAGATAATATGTATTGTCTTGTAGATTATATTTTATTATAGTATTCAATACAAGTTATTAAGTAGAAATCAAAACTCATGGAGCACAAATAATTTTTTCTATAACCTTTTGGGTTGTTCGATTGTTAAATCATTTTGATACTGTTAATGATAAGGCGTGAAATGGTCTACCCTACCTTTTTCAGTACTTACATAGTTATAAAAAGCACCTATGTCCATTTGCAGTTGGGTGGAATTTACTTAGAAAATTTATTTTAATGGTAAATCTAACACTTTGTTTAGAATCTACTATTGTAAATATTGTATTAGAGCCTCCACAGTTAAAAAAAAAAACAATCTTTGTCCTTACAGTAAAATTGATGGTGGGCCTACAATTGTGACAGCTTCTAAAAAGACTGAACAAAAACAATTTGATTTTGATCAGGATCTGTGTAGGTCCAGAAGTAACAGAATATTTTTTAATATTTTTTAATATAAGGTTTTGACACATCATGGTTTCAAATAGGCATTCACTTCTTAAGTGAATAAAGTCAATTACAGTAATGAGCAAAACAAGGAAAAGGTAATATTAACAGTCTGTAGTTTTATACCCATTATACAGAATCACTATATTTCAGACTTTAAAATTCTGAAAGGTAGTTTGCTTATCACATTTAAATAGTAGTATGGGACTTCTCTTTCTATCAAAGTTGGAAGTGTAAAAAAAAAAGAAAAAGAGTAAGACATATGAAGGTAATTTTCAGGTAATATGACAGATTGTGACCTCAGAAAGAGGAAGAACAGAGAAAGACTATGATGAGGAAAGCCGATGCTTGTTCCCAAACTCCCTGTTACTGCAACAAAATAACTCAGACAAAAGACTCAGAAAGGAGGACCATTTATTCTTGCTTAGAGTTTTCAGGTCATGGTTGGTTGCCTTTAATGCTTGGGATGTGTGTATGCATTGTTTAGGCAATGCATCCTGGTAATGATCATGTAACAGAATAAATTTAGTGCAGCCAAGAAGCGAAAAGAAAGACAGAAAAGGGCTGCAGCCACAATATCCCCTTCAAGAGCATACCCTTAAGACCTAGCTTCCACTTTGACCTATCTCTAAAACATTACAACATCACTCAATAACGCTTGGGATCAAGCCTTTAACCTGTACATCTTTGGAGTAGCAATTTATAAGATAGATAGATAGATAGATAGATAGATAGATAGATAGATAGATAGATGAGAACTCTGAGGGCCTATCAATGGTCCACTTGAGAAGTCAGTAGAGTGACAACCAATAAATGCATATAAGGAAACTACATACTCAGATCTCTGCAAAGAATAAACCTAAAACAATCAAGGGAAGAGTGCTTATGGTTCACAAAGTCCTGGGAAAGGGGCCAGCTTCTACTCATCATTCTGGCTCTTTCCATATGAGAGAGTATAAGCACAGGGATACTTTGTTTTATCTGGGATTTACACCAGATCATAAGTACCCCAAATGTAACAGTCCTACTTTATAGTATCATTAAGAATGTGAACCAGCTAGTTTCTGCAGCCAGGGTACTGTGGACTACTTTATAAGTCAAAAAAACTGTCTTGCTCTAGTATTGTAGTTTCAGAGATATGGTAAGTCTAAAGTAGCTCAGCCCCTCCTAACACCCCCTAAAAAGTTAGAATCTAAAGTTCATTCTCAGACTAATTCTTTTTGCTTTTCTCAATATCATTTCTTTCTACTTGCCATGACTTGCATTAAGGTGACAGAATACTTAATGCAGCCTTTCTTCTTATCTGAGTGCTCAGCCAATTGAAGAGGTGAAACAGACTGTAGGAGACAGCTTTATGGAATTCTAAAGCAAAGGTTTTTTTTTTCAAAGCTTTAGAAAAACAGCTGGATTGGTGGCACACATGTTTAATCCCAGCCGAGGCAGGTGGGTCTCATGAGTTCAAGGCCAGCCTGGTCTACAAAGCGGGTCTCAAACAGCCAGAGCTATTACAGAGAGAAAGCCTTTGAAAAAACCAAAAACCAAAAACAGAGCTTTAGAAATGCATTGCAGGAACCTGCTACTGTTATTTTGCTAAATGGTCATGTTGATGAAATGCTTTCTAAACATTTAAGCTTATAACTATAGTCCCAGGATGACCTTAACCTTTGTCAGTGAAGAAACAGTAGTTGATGCAGAGAATTGTAAACTGGTCAGAGTGCTGAGAATAAGTGGCTGTGAATACTTATCTCTAAACGAGTCACTTTGCTAACCTGCCCATCAAGACTCAGGGAACCTTAAGAAGGAGGAAGCAGAAAGTTCTGTGAAATGCTCTCTTCTATGCATGACATAGCTATTGCAACGATAAACTCACAGCTATTGTACTCACAGATTCACATCAGCTGTGGTTACTAAAAACACAACATCAGCCAAGCTTCTGGCATAGATGGGTGAGAAACTCTCAAGGCCCCCAGCCCTTGGTAACTGAAGAATTTCTAGAGGAGATATAACAATTTTCCTTGGAGGGCAGGGCCACTGGTTGGTTTCCCATGCTCCTGTGATGGCCTCACACCTATATGGGTGGTATTAGTTGTACTTAATGATTTACTTAAAAGGGGGGAAAAGGACATGAAGTTAGGAAGGGAATCTATTCAGAGAGATATGTCAGGAGTAGAAGGACAGAAAGATAAGTTGGATATGGCAATATTGTATTGTGTACATGCAGGTAATTTTAAAGTAATAGAAATTTTAAAATAACTAGATAGAAAGACTGTACTTCCACAGAGTCCACCAGCAAGGTCCCATTCCTGTTTCCCCTTCCTCTGTCCAATTCAGTGATCCACCTCTCTCCCAGCCCTTAATGATGGCGAGAGGGCCTGCTGGTGGCCTGACTAGTGGGATGTCTTCCGATGAGAAGGATAACACCTGTCTGCATAGTTTCCCCTTTTTCTCTCTCATGGAGACTTTGGGAACACATGTTTACAGATGACTGTATCCCTGGGATGCGTTAGAGCAGGGGTCCTTTATAAATGGAAGAAACAGCCTTTCCCCTTTCTCTACTACCTGCGCCGGAAAGCAAATGAGCAGACAAGACTTTTTAACTGTGAATAAGGAGATTTTTGGAGTCACTTTTGAAATAGAGAGACTCTTGTATGGATTGCTGTTAGTTCAAATGTATAAAGTCTAATGCTTATGGAGAGAGTTTTGTTAAAAGACTGAGTTATTTTATTTTCTGTGGATGTGTTTTGCCTGGATTATTCATGTGCATTGTGTGCATGCACTGCCTGTGGAGGTCAGAAAAGGGCATTGTGAACCCTGGAACAACAGTTACAGAAAGCTGTGAGCCATCATCTTGGTAATGAAAACCAAACCTAGGTTCTTCTCAAGAGAAGCAAGTGATCTTTTTTTTTGCAAGCAATTTATTCTAATTTTATAGTTTTTTTAAAAAAAATGTGCATTTTGCAGATGTTATCATATATATAATTTAAAACTTCTCAGGTCACGTACTTCATAAGCTCACCAAGAAGTATATTGAAATGCAGCTGAGGATTTAATTCAAGACAAACAGCAAGATTGGTAGTAAATGCCATATTTTGTGATGTTCGCTAATAAATAACAAGTAATTTCACATAGGATGTTAAATACAATCATTCTTTCCCACCATTATGGCAAACGATGTAATTAAACTTATACCATATAAAAAATATGGAACGTTTCACAAATTTGCATGTCATCCTTGCACAGGGGCCATGCTAACCTTCTCTGTATCGTTCCAATTTTAGTATATGCGCTGCCGAAGCAAGCACGAAGCAAGTGATCTTACTTGCTGACTTATCTCTCTACATCCAAGAACAGATACTTACTAATTACAGAGTAAAACTATTAACAATGATGAAATTTCTGAAGAATTTAACAATTATATTTTAAATTATCATTCTGCGTTGTCAACAGTTGCTCTAAGGTTTGGTGTAGTAATCTGTGTTTTATTCTTTAACTGGGGATGGAATGCAATACTGAGGACACATAAGAGGTGCCCTTTTGTATTATCTATCACAAGCTCTTGAAAAATGTATAAACCCCACAGGTCTCTTATCTTCCATTTTTCAAAAGATAATTTCTTACCTAGAACGGGTGTGATTTGGAGCTCACACTGGGAGAAGCTCCCAGAGACCATTTTTTATTGAATGCCAGGCACTTAGCAGTCTGACATTATAGACACTTTTTCTAAGTTAGGTAGCAATGACCTTGTGAACAACTTCATGAGGCAAATGAGGAAGATAAATGGTGAAATTCTTATTTACATTAGTCTTTTGCAATAAATTATCCACATAATTGAAACTGTTTTCACGTGCTGTTTTTTTTTTTTCACACTGAGCAGAAACGGGACAAAGTAAGATCCCCTCTCCTCCTACTGTCCTTTCTCCTGAAACCATGAGAGAGAATAGACATTTCCTCTTCTTATATTGCCTCTTTCAAGCATTTTGATGTAGTTATAGATAATACTTTTCAGTTAAAATTAGAGAAAATCTAAAATCAGTCAAGTGTACTCAGAGAGCTGGAGCTGGGGGCACACATCTGTAATCTTAGCAGGTAGACAGCTGAGGCATAAGGAACTGAGGAATGGGTTTGAAGTTATCCAAGACTGGCAATCCTCCTGCCTCAGCTTCCCAAGCTCTGAGATGCTTTAATCAATTCCATATATAATATTGAGAAATACTAACTGATCATGAATTCTAAATTATGATTAGGAAGTCTTAAGAAAGCTGGGGCTTTTCTTAAGCAACAAGATCCCAGAAATTTTATTTTAAAATACATTTACATGACAAACATTGTTCTGGGACTCTGGGTCCTATAGATAGATTGGTAAACAATACACAAGTAGCCATGTCCTGGTACAAATTCCTATTTACCTGCAGGAGAGACAGACAATAGAAAGTGCCTGAAATATGTAATATGTAGCATGGAAGAATATTCACACACACACACACACACACACTGTATGCTATAATACAGATTAAACCAAAGAGAAGTAATCTACTTGCATACCTAGCAAGATCATTGTAGGCAATAAGAATACTAAGTATAAAGACATAGGAAGTGCAAGGGCCCATTCTAATATATATAAATATATAGATATAGATATAGATATATAGTCTAGAAGAGTGTGCAAGATTCTCTGGAACTGGAGTTATAAGTGCTTGTAAACCGAAGTGTGGGTGTCGGAAACTGAATCTGGGATCTTTGCAAAGGTGGCAAGTGCTCCTAGCTTTCGAGCCATCTCCCCAGCCTTGTTGCCTCTCAGCCTTCACCGCCATCCATCCTGTTGAACTGCCTCTGAGACCTAACGTTCCTGCTGTTGCTTTGCTTGAACTGCCTCATGGTGGCTTCTGTGAAAAATGTTTCCTCCACATTATATTATCTAGTAGTTACGCCAAAGATTTTAACAAACAAACAAAACCACTAGTGTTTATTCTTCCTTCAAAGCAGTTGATTTTAGCATGACACTTTTGTTCAAGTTGCTTTCTAGTTTAAACAGATGGACCCCACTGACTTTGTCTGTTGAAGGGGCTCTTTATTATCAGAATAACAAAAAGGTAAAATCCACGTATTTGTCTAAGCTCACACTGTGGGATCATGAAGTCTACAAGGGGATCAAGCAGATTCACTGCGATCCTTGCAGAAGGTGTCACTGCCCAAACCCATGCTTTGCATCATTGTCTCAAGCCTGGAAAAGGATGATCAAAATTAGGCTATTATTCTAACTTGTTTGGCCTGTACCTTTATCCATTTTCTGGCTGATAAAGTTTGTATTCACGTGGTCACCACACAGAGTGAACTGTAACCTCACTAAATATATAAACTTTAGCTTAATATTTCGTGATAACCTTGTAACCAAACCATTGGTTCAGCCAATCACAGCAATGAAGTGTCAGCCAATCACAGGCTAGCAACAGATCACATGGTACTTTCAGGACCTGCTGCTTGCAGCCAATCAGGCTGTTTCTGAACGGTTTGCGCTCTCTGGCAGTTTAACTGTTGTCCCAGTTTCGCTGCAGGTAGAACAGGTGGGACCTTGTTACTGTAACTGCTGTCAGTTTCCTGTAAGGATATCCACCCAGGAACCAGCAGAGAACCTTTCTGTGTCCTCCAGGGCATTTAGGGGGATTCAGAGGTTCTAGGGCTGCTGGGACTTGCAGCTGTGCTGAAAATGCCTGGCAATAATGAAGCTACAGCCTTGGGGGCCATTGGCCTCCTACTGAGGGTCACATTGGTAACTGTAGCCCAGCCTGAGAGCCCTGAAACACCTGGCATGGGGTGGGGGCTGGCACAGAGACTGACAGCAGAGTTCAAAACAAGGGGGTGCTAGGGGGGGAGTGTTGGGTGTGGGGATGAGAAGAGAAGAGAATGTGGGGACTAGAAATGGGAGAAGGTTGCTAGGTGAATGTGGGAGCAAGGCTTGGAAGGGGCAGGGAAAGCTGGGAATTTTACTATGGGCTCCAGGAAAGGCCCAGGCCTTCAACTTCTCTTCCTCTTTGTCCCAAGGTGGTGGGAGGCCCTGGTCAATGACCTGTCTGGAGGAAGAGTGAGCTACACCAGGACAGGGAATGGAGCAGTGTGAGGCTGCTGCCAGCCAGGCTAAATCTTTAAGATTAACTTCTGGACAGGGAAGACATTTTCTTTCCAGTGCCTCAGGACCTTTCAGCCATTTTGGAAATGGGCATGGTGTCAACTGCAGTAAGATCCTGGTACTGGCAGCTGACTTTTCCTTACCTGGAAGTCAGTAGGTAAGTCGGGGGATCTCTGACTCCACCTGAGGGCTGGGTGTGTACAGACTGCCTGAAGAAAGATGGTTTGGAGGACCCAAGCTCCGTGAGGTCCCTGCCTTCATGGTCAAACCTGCAATGGCTTTGGCGTTACAGAAGAGGCCCTTACCACCAGAGGACATTACAGAAGCCCTCTGTGTGGCATGTACCAGGAAATGACTCGAAAAATTACCTGAAAGAGTATCCAGATTATTTGTCATGTGGACTGTGAATCTCTAATACCTATGCTAACTTTTGTGCTAAAAATGACATTGCTTGATTTTATTGGGGGTGGGGTGGGGTGGAGTGGACCCTTTATTGTGTATGGCATAGAAAAGTGAAAATCACGTTAGAGAGAATGTCATAAGAAACTAAAGCATTGATAGAAAAAAGAACTGGGGTCTGGAGAGGTGGCTCAGCTGTTAAAAGCACTAGCTGTTCTTGCAGAAGACCCAGGTTCAGTTCCCAGCACCCACATGGTGGCTCATGGCCATTCCTAGCTCCAGTTCTGGTGCCTCAGACACCTGACGCTGTCCCCGCCCCCGCCCCCAGGCACCTGGCATGCACACAACCATGCATGCACAGCCTATGCACAGAAAATAAATTTGAAAAGCAATCCCTATGGTGCAATCCAGCGTGTTTTACCTCCTCCACGCATTTCCTGTCATGCAGTATTAACATTCATTTCCCATTTTGTAGCTGAAGCTGTATGTTTCAAGACAACGTAGTAAAGTTTGCCTCACTAGAGGGACCACAGTGCACAAAACCAGAGCCTGCTTCTCTCTGATCTCTCCGTGGTGTTGGAAATGGTATGTAACATGTTCCTAGCATCTGGTTACCATGAGGTTTTTCTGAAGCTTCAGGAGGATCCCCAAGTTGAGGGGCATCTTGGGGTCATGTGATCAGTGTTGAGAGATGGTAAAGTTCCCTAAGGCATCAGTGAGGAGATAACGGGGAGTCCAGTTCCTGAACTAAGGGTACAAGTGCTTCAGGTGTCATCCCAGCAAATGAAGGCAAATTGCTGAAGCCAAGTGAACTCAGAATCAAGAGGTCCCAATGCCTACCTCTCCTAGAGGACATGGTAGCATATTCCAGTGCTTCTGTAGCATGGCTTTGTGGTGATGTGAGCATGTCTTTTGGGGGCTGTGAGTCACTTAGAAGCCACTCTAGAAGAGGTATCATCTTTGAGGCTTCTCCCAGCGTCTGTCTCTGTCAAGGGTGTCTGTGGGAGGTGTGTAAGGGTGTCTGTGATATCTCCATGCACTTGAGCTCGTGTGTTACTTCTGGGTGTTTCAGGTATTACTGCATGGTGTTTCTTTGTTGATAAGAAATCTTTGTGAGTTCTCAGTGTGAGTGAGGCACAATTCTCTGCGTTTTTGTGGAGGTCTGTGGCTGGTCTAGAGGGCTTGGTGAGAGTGACTGTGAGGATGTTTATAAAAGGCCATGGGAGTGCTATGGGCTCTCTGTGGAGGGGTCTGTGAAGGTCTGTGGGGGCCTTCACAGGTCTTTATGGAGGGCTCTGTGAAGGTCTATGGGAGAGAGGGTTTGAGGGGGATCTTTGGCATTCTTTGTGTGGGTGTCCCTAAATGTCAAGGTGGGAGAGTCTAAGGGAAACTTCACGGGTTGCTGTGTAGGAAATGTAAAAGTCTAGGGTGGCCCTGTCTGAGGGGAACCTTGGGTGGTTTTCTTTGGGGGCTTTACCTTAGGCATCTCTAAAGATGAACATGGAAAGGCTGAGAAGATGGCTTATCAGTTAAGAGCACTCACTGAGGACCTGGGTTTGGTCCCTATACTCAGATGAAATGGTCCATAACTGCCTGGAACTCCAGTTCCAGGGATTGGACACCACTACAGGCAGTACAGGTGTGTGGTGCACAGACAGACAGACAGACAGACACACTGTAGGTGTGTGGTGCATATATAGACAAGCAGACAGACAGACAGAAATGCACACACAGGGAAAAGGTGACCATGGTGTTCTCGTAGTGGGAGAATCTGTTGAAGGCTTTGGATACATGGCTGCTCTTGAAGGCTAGATGGAAGTAGACTGGGACTCAGTCAAGAGGACCCTTCCTGGTCTTCTTAGTGACCACTCAGTGGTCTTTGAACAAGTACCTTCCTTTGTGTGAGCCAGTTCTGTAGGCTAGCCTGGTCTCATGAGAAGACAAGGGCTGGAACCCAGAATGACCTGCTGGGCTATCCCAGGTCATGTTCTTGATCATGTTAAATCCCCTCCTCTGCCCTGAGTGTAGTGGTAGAGCCATGTGTGTGCATGGTCACCAGGGTACGAGTCACATTCAGAATCCCTAGGTCTGGCTTTCCCATCAATTAGTGACTCATTCTTTCTGGAGTTAAGAGACGAGAACAGGCAGGGTAGTCAGCAATGCTCTTTGGAAATAGTATTCCCTGCTTGCAGCCTCTGCTCACCCTCAGATAGAGTCAAATGGTCTGTCTGTCCAGGCTTGTGTTTTGGGCCAAGAGCAGGGGTCCTTGGGAGGTGTCAGAGAGAGAATGGCTCACAGCCAGAGGTTTCCTCTCTAGAGTTAGTGCTGTGTCCTGTGAGGGCAGAGGCTTCCTGTCCATGGCAACCATGACTGCACACAGAGGCCTGAGCAGAGGAAAAGGCAGGAGAGCCCTGACCATGGTGACACAGCCCTTAAATGCCATCTTGCAGCCACCACACTGCAGGGATGCAGCTTCAGTGTGGTACCTCCAAGAGGGGGTGTGTGGAGGAATATAAAGCAAGGACTGGGGAGGATGACACTACATCGTTACCCAGGCTGAGCTAAAGGGATGCAGGGCTCAGTTCCCACAGGCTCCATCAGGGAGAACAAGGGTGTCTCTCCTGGGGATATCATTTCTCCCCAGGAAACCCAGGGTGCTGGAGTCTCCTGACTTTTAGCTCAAGGCAACCACAGCTCCAGCATTCCTGAACCCTCTATGTGACATATGAGTTACTGGGCCTTGTCCTGCCTCTGCACACCCATACTTTCAACTGCGCCAATGTAGGCCACAACCAGAGGGGCAGGTTGAGCAAGACCCTGAGTGGGGTCGCTGGAGGGTGGTGCATCTCCACACATGTGAAGGCTTTCTACTTTCTACTTTTGTAGATACTGGGATGGCGTGCCTCCTCGTGCAGCTAGGGGCTATGTATGAGTGTCTCAGTGTTACTGTCATGTCTCTGTGTGCCCTCCACTTCTAGAAGCTGCTTCAAGGACAACCAAATGCTGGCCCTTCCTTGTGCCTGGCTCAGCGCAGACAGAAGCCGCTCCACTGAAAGAGAGACACACCAGGAAGCAGTCCTCCTCCTGGGAAGAGGCAGCTGTTAGTGAACAGCGGGTGTGCGCACATAAGGAAAGCTTTTCCTTTATGGCATGGATTTTTATTGAAAGTTATTTTCTCTGCCAACATGCATGAGAATCTATGGGTTGATCAGACATGCCACTTGACTGAGTGACTCCTGATGGACATGGTTAAGGTAACCCAGAAGCTGTCCCCTAGGGACTATGGGGTAATAGTCTCCTGGGACCAGACTTTCTGGGCAGCAAGGCCTGACTGTTGTCCCTGTCTATGACCCACTTGTTCTCCGCTGGATGGCTGTGGCCCCTGGGGCTGCTGTGATGGCAGCTCATGTCTCTACTTTGTTCTAAGTCATAGTGACCCCTGCTGGTGATGGCGGTAGCTCGGCGATCCTCAGCTTGGCATCTTTTGTAGCAGGCTGTCTCTAATGATGTCATGAGCACCCTACTGCCCCATGTATAGGAAGAGATTCCTGTGGACTTAAGCTCCCTTCTGGGCAGCAGCTGCAGGGACTTCACACTGAGCCAAGTGTATTCCCTCCCCTAGACTGTTAGTTCCACAGTGCAGAACATTCCTAATGCTTCTCTTGAAATGCCTTTCTGAGGGAGACTGTGACTTCTTTGACATGCATAGGGGGTACTTGCTTCCAACAGCGCCTGCCTATTTTCCTGACCTGAGCAAGGACTGGGCTCACAGGCTGGAAGTCTCTCATCCCCGCAAACCCTTCTCTTGCTGTGCTGCTCTGGGCTTTCCATGGCTACCTCTCTCTTAGGTTGTAGAAGTATCGGGCTGTGGGACTCCATCTGAAACCTTCTCTTTGGCGACCAGCTCCTGCTGCTCATGGCTGGCATGAGCAGCTCATTCAGGGCATGGTAGTTCACCAAAGCTACCCTGTGGTTTCTAGATGCACTCTGTAAGATGATCAGAGCCATGCAGAGGGCAGGACAGCTGAGGTGGGGAGTGAGGTGTGGGGGCGGGGAAGACCAGGGGACTGTTCTTGGGACTATTTCATTAAGTGTATACCTATCACTATTGTGCTTTTAGGCCCAGATACCTACATTCTAGTGGGGAGGAAGGGATTTTAATGGTCTCTGGGGAACCTGATCTCATCAGAGTCATTGATAATTCAGGGATGCCCTGCTGTCCTCCATGGTTAATTTGCACTCAGCGGTAATGTCACTGCCACACCCCAAGTGACTCCATGGTCATGGTGGTTTGGTCACTGATGACTGGAACCCTATTTCAGTTTTCATGGTGGTCACTCTTCTTCAGTGCCTTCTGGGACCACACACTCACCCACCTGCTGTGTGTCATCCACCATATTTGTAAGGCTTGAACTTGACTGACGGCTAACTCTCTGGCTTCCCTGGATAGCCATGGTCTGCCAGGCTCTGTCTAGTCATTGTATGTCCCATTGCAGCAGCAAATGGGATTCTTCTCTGAGGTCCCTGAAACCCTGAAGGTGACTAGGAAGAGAGGATTCTGCAAAATGGCAGCTGACATTGGTCTTATCACCTCTCTTATACCTTTTGATGAAGTTTTTCCAGGAACTTGGCAACCTTGGAAAGAAGCACAGATGGTAGAGGTGGGAAAGACAGGCATGGGAATGGATGAGGCTGGGGTGTCCCTTGGTGTAGGGTCCACTGTCTTCAAGGCCTTAAGGTGTGGGCCCCACCTGAGCCTCACAAGATGCTGGGTGTCTGCTGCTTTAGGTGAGGCCCCAGGTCAAGGAAGGAAAGTTCCTTCCTTGTAGGTATTTTCATAAGCTGCCAACTCTTCCAGGATGCTGGGATTGGGATAAGCATGTCAACAGCAGACCATGATCAGCACACACATGGGGGATCCCCCCTGAGTGTCCTGCTACAACTTCCTGGCATAATCAGGGTGCAAGATAGTCTGTAGACGTTTCTTGCTGGAGTCGCTAGACAGGAGCCTTCTGGAGTAACACTCCAGACCTCACCAGTCACAATCTGAACCTTTATCACCTCCAGCATCCTTGCTGGGTGATGCTTCAATCCCAGGTAGATCTTTGGCTTTGCCCTCTCCCTCTAGCCTCTTTATTACATCATTTAGTTTCACCTCCTGCACCTGTCTTAGAGGCTGTTCCAGAGCTTATGGACCTCGCTGTCAGCACATCCTTCTCAAGCAATGGTGGACTTGTCTCTCCCTGAATTTGACACTGCCTTGCGCATTTGTCCTTCCCCCATCCGGCCTGCCCCATCTGAAACAGGGACCTTGGGCTGTTCATGTTTGGTGGCCGCTCTGCTGACTGTGTTTCTCCTTCATTAGTGATGATGGGACCTCAAGAATGACAGAGACTGATATGGAGGTCTGGGTGGCCCCATTGCCCAGGGGAAAGTTGAGAGTGGGGCCCCTGATTGTATCTTGATACCTCCTACCGTTGTCCATCTCAGTCACACCAGGAAGGACAGCTCATCTAGTGGGCACCTTCTGCTGGGATAGAAGGCAGTTATTATATAGCCTAGTCTAGGATGCAGAAGGTTCTGGCTTTTGCTGAGAGAGTATAGGAGTTTGACCTGGGTCTGAACCTTGGCCACAGGCCATCAGTTGGGGCTGACTTCACTGTGCAGTAGCACTGGGAGAGCAATGGAGGTCATGGAGCCTGATGTTGAGGTGAAAAGAAGGAGAGACTGGAATGGAGCTGCCCTAGGGCTGCTGAGGAAGTCTCTCTACAGGCCAGGCCATAGCTAGCAGCAACTGGCTGAGCAGAGAGCATACAACATTGCAGCGCTGGATGCATTTCTGTTCCAAGTGACCCTTCAAGCTCTCAGGGGCGGCGGGGGCGGGGGGGTAAGATGGCTGTTGAGAACTGGAGAGTTGCTCTTCTATTTCATGATGTAGAAGATGACAATGAACTCCCCTGTGCCCAGTAATGAGCTTTTGTGATGGCTGCAGAAGACACAAAAGTGCAGTCCTCTGCCAGTGGTGAGTGGGGTCAAGAGGCCTAGTGGGCAGAACAAGGTCATCACCTATTGCTCATAGGCCCATGACTGCCCTGACCTCAGACCACCCTCCTGTCTTATGCACCATAGTCCTAGTCCACTATGTCTTTTCTTTCCCTACAAGGTAGAGCCCAGGCCTTGGGGTCACATCACAGATCCTGGTGAGAGTTAGGCTGATGCATGGCAAATTCCCTGTATTTGAGTAGTTAAAGACAGGTTCTAAGTTTCTTCTGCTACCAGCTATGTCTAAAGGTTGTATTCAGAGACTGGACAGAGGCTGGGCCCACAGGCTGACAAGACAGTGTCCTTTAGAGGAGGCCAGGAAAACATTGGCTATGGAGCCCCAGCACCAGGGTTCCGGGACTCAGACAGTGATTGCAAAGGTTCAGTGGTCCTATCATTTGTAGGGTGCTTCTTCTACCAGACTCTGTGGCTTCCAATGTCCCTGAATGGGTGAGAAAGAAGGAATCATTTGAAAGAGGAATAGGTCTAAGGGAAGGGAAACAGCTTGTCCATAGAAGGACCTGGAGGCCTCCCTCCAAATTCAGGCAGCATGGCTGTACTCCCTACTCCGTCCCTCTCTCTGAGCATCATCCATGGACAGTTTCATCCCAAGTATAGAACCTAGATAGTGTCCCCAAGTCAGATTGTCTTCTCAGCAGACTGTTTGGCTTCTGCACTTGCATTTTCTGATACATGGCTCTCTGCTCAAGAGCAGGAAAACAGGAGATGGACAGAACCTACCTTCAAAGATAGATTTTTATCCTCTCTTTGCATGCAATCGGCTAACAAGACTCAAAGATATGAGGCTAATGTCATATGGGTGCCAGACAGGTTATCAATCAATGACCAGGGCACTCATCTCACAGCCCATACTGTTAGCCCTGATAACACGATGTTGTATGCCACTCATCTGCCACATAACCCCCAGACAGCAGGATTCATATTCATTTTGTCCAGTTGGACTGAAGCCCTTCGAGAAAGATAAACATTGAACAGCCCCGCAGGACTGTCTCTTATGCACACCAGGAGCCTCTGGCACTTTCTCCAAAGACTGACTCTGTCCAAGCTGCACCCAGATGACCCACTGCCAGAGCTGATAGGTGAGCAGAGCTGTAGGTACAGAATGCCTTAAGTCTCAGGTACTAGGCAACCCTGTGAGGGCTCAAGTGTCTTGTCTACAAGCTGATAGTCAGCTAGCTCATGTCACAATGTGAGGAGTCTCTGGCCTTCCTAACTCATTACCTTGATTATGTGAGTCTGTTCTCTTACTGGTTGTGCCCTGAATGGGCTAAAGAAAATTCCTTGGTGTCACAATGGCCATCTGGTCCTGTGTATCACTTTGCTGTCAGTTCCAGGAATGACATATGGACTCATCTTGTTGGCCAGTGTGGAGTATGCTCCAAGGTTACCCCTTTCCCCACCAGCTGCTTCCACCATGGTGTCTATGGGAAGATGCCAGTGGTGGTGTTTTGTGAATGGTGCAGATTGACTGTGGCAGTTCCCTAGTAATCACTTATTTTCAAGTCCATTTCTGGATGCCTCTAACTTTCTGTTGTATGTAAAAAAAAAAAATGCTGTTATCAAGACAAAATGCATGTTCATCTCTGATGTCACAAGCCTCATGTCACACTGAAAGTTCACATTAATGCCTTGACTGACTGTTATTGTACAGATGATGCTAAGTCATTGGCCTTGTTCCTTGGTCTCCAAGTGAAAAATGGTTGTTTCTCATGTTGCACTAGTGGTTTATGCCATAGCAACACTTGGCCTCACTGTGGCTGTGGGTTCTGTTTGCAAGTCGCATAAGTCACCTCCTGGCTTCTGTCTACCTGATACCACAGCCATCACAAGCTTACTGCAGAAGAAGGTGTGTGAGAATGTAAGAGCCTATAAGGAAGGGTGGAATATTTAGACTCAGGATAATGTGACTGCAGCCATCTTGAGTTCAAACTGCTAGGAGTACTCCAGAATAGTACTAGCTACATTTTCCCACCTATTTTCTTGTAAACTCCAAAGAGATAATCCATTTGAGGGCTGTGTGGAGCTCTCTAGTAGGACCCTTGCTCTAGGAGTGAGCCTCACTGGTTTCAGGATAACCACACCCCAGGGAAGGAGATCCTTCTGTCCTCACTTACATTGATCCCTTGTGACCCTGTGGGCAGTCCACTGCTGCTGCCATCACCCAGGCCTGTGATTCTGTAAGTCCCCCCAATAAACTGTGCCCTGTACAATCCTAGATCTGTTGTGACCTGTTATTCTTCCACCTTTGCCCTCTTGCTGCTATTCATGCACTGGTGGGTCTACAAAGAATTCTCAGGAGATAAAACGGAAGCTTCGCCGTGAGGGCTGGAAGTGCTCCATTTTGACTAGAACATGTTCTTAAAAGTCCATAGCCTTGGTGTTCAGCAGCACATTTCAAGGTACTTCAACATAACTTCTCAGTGCAGAATCTGTGGAATATGTGCCACGTGTGTCCTCAGGTTTGTTTTGCTTTGGTTCTGTGTTCTGAGCATCACACATTAGTTTCAATCCATGTTGCAGGTTACATTGCCACCATACCCAGGCATCCCGCTTACTCTTTCCATAGCCAACATTTGAATTTCTCTCTTGATTCCACTGTCCATGTCTCCCACACTTACACAAGTCCATTTCACATCCCACACTTGGCATCAAAACTACAACATGTTAACATCCAATACATCCCACTCAGGGTCAGGGTCAGGGTACCAGACACACTATACTCGACATTGGTTTATATGGTCCCATGCACATATTTTCCACTTTCCAATGAGGTGGGCACACAAC
Source organism: Acomys minous (assembly GCF_964271855.1). Lineage (NCBI taxonomy): Eukaryota > Metazoa > Chordata > Mammalia > Rodentia > Muridae > Acomys > Acomys minous. Next base: position 37,637,897 of record NC_140500.1, on the reverse strand, counting down.
TATCAACCCTTTGATTTCTTTCAGTACCACATTTAATAAATTACAATATTGAGCACTTAATTATAAATAAGGCTTTGTGTGGCATGGCTTTGCCTAAGTGCAGTTAAAGTGTTTTGAACACAAGATAGGCAGGGCTGAGCTATGATGGTTGATAAGTCTGTTTATTCCATTTTGAAATCAGGTAATTTATAGCTTGAAGGGTCTTGGCATGTGACCTCATCTTGAGTCAAGGAACATATATATATTTCAGTATTTCAAAGAAACTATCTGGAGGCGGTCAGGGAGGGCAATGACTATAGAACCAGACCTCTCTCCTTCTCTCCCTCCCTGCACCACTCTGATCACACATATCTCAAAGGAGCCTTTGCAGTGGGCCTCCAAGTTCAAGAACACTTTTGCCCACTTTTTGACAGTTTGACTACCTAAAAGTTATCTTCATATCCTAATTTGGAAAACACTTAAAACAAAAATGAGGAAGTATTTCTAATTTAGTAATTGACCAAAATGCTGACTGTGTGTGGTATACTTCTGTATTCAGTATACAAATGTAAAAACTGGTCCCCACATGTCGGGCTTTGAGTATGAAATGCCCATCACAGGCTCCTGTGCTTAAGAACTTAGTCTCAGCTTGTGGTACTGTTTTGGGAGGCTGTAGGACTTTTAGAGTATGAGACCCAACTGAAGGAAGTGGTTTGATTCAGGGTAGGCCTTACATCCTGTACCCTGGAGCTAGTACTGGCAAGTTCCTCTTTGGTTTTTGCCTGCCATCATGATTTAACTAGGTGCAGTGTTTCACTGCCACAGACCAAGTGCAGCTCAGCGGCCTTGATTTGTCCACCATGATAGACTGTACTGCTTAGGCCATGAGTGAAAATATATTCCCCTGTCAGGTATTTCTCAGAACCATGAGACTTTTGATGTTGTATTGAGGTGTGTTGTTTCTTTGTAAACCTAGACAGATAGCTAATGGCACATTGGAAATGGTTTGGCAGAGGAATGTAGAAGGAAGAGTTTGTACCTACATAGACCAGAGACGTCCTCAAATGCCACAAACAGGTGATCTGGTAAAGAGCGTGGAAGACCAGGATGCTGAGAGAAAAAGGCTTTATCAGAAATCTAACTGAAGGCCATTTGCATTAGCACTCTGCTAGAGAACCTGTCTATACTGTGCTGATGAACTACCGTTTTGAGTGAGGCTGAATTCAACAGTGGAGGATAAGTTTGTTTAGCTGATAAAATTTCAAAGCAACATAACATCCAGTGGAGAAATGGAGAGAAGTTGGGAAATATGCTGAGTAAAGAAAAACACTCAGTTTTGTATCAGTCATATGGGGAAAAAGAAGAGGATGCCAGAAGGACAAGACAGATAAAGTGAGGTTAAAGTTCAAGGCACACTCTACACAACAATGAAAACATTATAGAAACCATTGTCTTGCACAATTAACATAGGATTTGTTAGCCTCTAAACAAAACTAAGCCAAGACACTGCTCCCAAGAAAGACCATGCATATCAATGAAACAAGAACTGGATACCATGAAAATGACATTTAGACGAAATATTTAATAAGAAAAAAGTTGAGTAAACCCAGAACTGAATGACCAGAAATTATATTAGAGACATATAGAAAGTACAAGTGAAAATTTGCGGAAGCGTTCCTAGACAGAGACATACAAAATTCTTCATAAAAATAACCCATATTCAGTGTAAGGAATCAAAGCAGACTCAAAATGAGGGGAAATGATTTTGCATTTTAGTATAGTGGGACCAAAAGGAACTGATACAAACCATGACTCTAGTGATGAGAATTTAGTTCCCTAAGACAAGAATTTTTTAATGGATTTAAACACAGGCATTAAGGATCAAGAAAGTTCCTTAGGAAAAGGATAGTACATATTAAAGACATAGACTCAGATTCCTTAAGATAATCACTTTTTAACACAATCAGCTCCTTAGAGTCAGGAATGTTTTCAGTCTCTTGAACCCTGGATTTATCATCTGGCCAGGAAAGATTCGCATGTAATAAATGAATGGTAAATATTAACTGCCTGCATAACTCTTTCCCATTCACTGAGAGAAGCTTGAAACAAACTCTCAGACCTTCAGAAAGCTGGTGTACTTTGCGGGGGTGAAAAGGGACCAGGGAAGGTGTGGTCATTTTTAATGAGAATGGCACCCACAGCCTCATATATTTGCAGGCTTGGCTCCCAGTTGGTGGAACTCTTTAGGAAGGATTAGGGGATGTGGTCTTGTTGGAGGAGGTGTGTCACTGGAGCTGGGCTTGGAGGTTTCAAAACCCCACAGCATTTCCTGTTAGCTTCCTCTGCCTTGTGGTAGTTGTGTCTTAAGATGTAAGCTCATTGCCCCTGTTAAAAGCTAGTTCCTCTTCAAAATGAGTTTCAAACCAGGTTACTGTATAAAACAAAAATCTGGGAGTTGGCAGGACCTTGTTTTTGTGCCAAAGTATTGTTAACTGAAGGATTCTAGACCACATCTCTAAGCTTGTCCCCATCAACGGTTGAGTCTTGACAACAATCTGAAGAGTAATATCAGAGTTACCTGCCTCATTTCCCAAAATTGTTCCCCTTTCCCCTTATTGTGTAATTATCCAAAAATACTAGTCAGATGCTCATTCTGCTTCTGTAAACTCACTTAACCACTGCTTGTTCAGGAAAAACAAACTAATGAACAAAAACCCATGACTGCTTCATATAGCAGGAAAATCCCCAGAGTTGATATGGTTATGGTTTGTGCCTTTAAAAACTCCAGCCTCTGACTTCTGTCTTTACAGGAGCTCTCAGACTGTGAAAGAAGGCTGTTGTTACAACATTGCTATACATAGAATAAACTTATTTTTAATCTTTTCCATTGAAGTTTTGTTTGGTGAAGTCATTCTCTGGTTTTCTCGAACTCTGCGGCAGCACCATTCCTGCTGTTGTGCTCCCCACCACGATAGTCATGGACCCACCACCTAAAACTGTAGGTCTCAATAAACACGTTCTTCTATAAGTTTCCTTGGTCATGGTGTCACTTTATAGCAATAGAAAGGTAACTAAGAAGTTGGTACCAAAAGTGGAATATTGCTGCCACATCCCTGGCCATGCTCTTTTGTTTGTTCATTGGTTTCTTTGTTTGTGGAAGGCTTTGGAGCTTTGGACTAGAAAAGTGACTGAATGCTGTAAGCAAGGTGTAAATGGCAGTCCTAGTGGGATCTTGTAGGATAGTAATACTAAGATCAATGTGAACTGTGGAGGAGCAGAACAAGAGACTCCAGCAGGGAACAATATTAGCAAGTAGGCTAGAGACAATTCTTATGATATTTTGGCAAAACAAAACAAAAATCCCAAACATGGCTTCTTTCTGCCCTTGTCCTAAGAATTTGCCTGAGGCTAAACTGAAGACTTTTGGACTAATTTCATAGATTTTAACAGGCAGAGGAGATTTCAAGACAGTTTAATATTGACTCTGTTGTGCTTACTAGAGGTCACTGTCAGCAGATCTACAATGAAAAAGAGCAAGCGAGGCAAAAATTAATATAAAAGTACAGTTTGAGAAAGAAAACATTGGAGTCAAGGCTTGTGATAAAATGAGAAATTAAATAAAGGGTATGGTGCCCTCATGACAAGATGCCACCCAGCCAATACATCTTGTACAAGATAAAGCTTAGGCAACAAAGGGAAGCAGCATTTTAAGGCTTATGCCAATGTAATTGAAGAAGGGTTCAGGTTCCATCCCAAGCAGGCGGCAGAAATTGCCAGCATCAGCCACAGGAGTAAATGGTTTGCGAAGTTTTCATCTATGGTTAAGGAAAGCTGCTGAGACCAGCATCAGGAGAATCCTTGCATGGAGGCCCAGAGAGGCTGATTCATGATGCTATGAAAGTGAAGCCTGCATTGTGTTGGAGATACTAAAATGTCAACTATGCCAGAGGCTTCAAACACCTGCCAAGAAGAGCTGAAGGCTGGAAATGGAAGTAGGCCAAGGGAGAGAAGTATTCGTCAGCCGGCAAAACTGAAGGATAGAGCCATCCAGGCCTGTTGACATCAGACATGGAGTTGTAGGATTTGGAGTCTTCCCTACTGGGTTTGAGTCTTCCTCTGACCTGTGTTGCCTCACTATGCTCCCTTCCATCCCTTTTGCAGTGGTAGTGTATGTTCTGTGAAGTTGTATGTTGAAGTATGTAATTTGCTGTGTGATTTTATAGGGGTTGCAATAAACCATTTGCCTAAACTCAAATCTTAGACTTTTGAAGAGTGTCTAGACTGAGAGCCTATGGTAGCTTTTGAAGCTGGATTAAATGCATTTTTGCATTATGACATAGCAATAAGCCTAAGTAGAGTATGGTGGTTTGAATGAGAACAGCTCCCATGGGCTCATGTATTTGAAAGCTTGGTTCACAGTTGATGGAAGTCTTTGGGAAAAAATAGGAGGTGAGGTCTTGTTGGAGGAAGTGTCACTGGGGACTGGTTTGAAGTTTTCAAAAACCAGTGTCAATCCCAATATCTCTCCCTCTCTCTCTCTCTCTCTCTCTCTCTCTCTCTCTCTCTCTCTCTCTCTCTCTCTCTCTGTGTGTGTGTGTGTGTGTATTCATATGTACGTTGAGACCAAGGATTGATGTTGGGTGTCCTCTTCAGTCACTTTCCATTTTGTGTTTTGAGAACAGTGTGTCTCATTGAACCTGGGCCTTGCTAACTTGTTTTGACTGGTTGGCCATCAAGTTCCAGGGGTCTGTCTGTCTCTGCCATTCCAGCTCTTGGGTTACGAGTGTATTCTTTTATGTGTAGATTTTTATGTGGTTTCTGGTAGATTGAGTTTTGGCCCTCAAACTTGAGTGGGAAGCATTTTTGCTGGCTGAGTCATCACCCCAGCCGCTCTCAGCATCTTTCTGAGATGGGTAAACACAATAACAAGGCCTTTCTATCAGGATTAATAGGAACATATTTCCAAAGTCTGACATGCTTTCTTGCTCCCTTTTATTCTCTAAAGGAAAAGTTTTCCTCTGCCTCCACACCCTTCTCACCTTAGTCTCACGAATTCATGAAGTTGCCTCACCTGTACATAGCATGTTTGTGAGAATGGCAGAACAGAGAGCTCACTCTTCAGCACAGACATGGCAGGCTGAGGAATTTTCTCTATCTCCCCCAGAAGACTATGATGCGCTGCTGTAGGTGACTGGGTCCACATGTCCTTTGCCAGTGTATTTTATTCCTACAGCTCATTTTTATTATGTTTCCAAAGTAAAATATTCAGCCTTCAATTCAGATTTTGTCATTAATGAAATGAGAAACATAAAAATGTGCCACTGACACCAGTTGAGTAGATGATGACTAAAATGAGGCAAATAAGACACTGCCTCTCTTTGGAGGGTGACAACACTTTTTATGTTTAAAATTTGTAGCTGTATACCATGTGGTATGAGAGATCCCCACGCCCCAGGAGAGCTCTGGATGGTCTGTGTGAAACTCTAAGGGATGTTCTCAGGCCTCTGGGAGTCTGTATGATTGTAAGATGTATCAATTGTCAGGAGGCGCCTTGGGGATCTTTGTCACAGCTATAATGTAGAACTTCCTGGGGGGTGGTTCTAGGCAAGTTCCTGAAAGTCTGTGGGTGGCGTCTGTGAGGTCCCTGCATGTGGGCTTTTGTGTTCACGTCTGTGGAGGCCTGAGTGGACTCCTGAGGATCCGTATGTGGATGCCATTGACAGTCTCCCCAGAGGAACTTTATGTGTCCCTGTAGATTTCTACCAGGGCCTGTACAGATATTATTAAGGTTACTATAATAATGTCTCCCAGTGTTCTCTGCACATGTCTGTGGGCATCTGTGAGGAAGTGTGCATGAAGATCTCTGGAACGCTACAGAGTCACTGTAGATTTCTGTTGGGGACTTGAAAAATGTTGGTGGAATGTCAGTCTCTGTTGGTTCTGTGTTGGGGAAGTTTGTGGAAATCTCAGGTTGGATCTCTGGGAAGAAATTTGGGAGGCCTCTTCCTGATGAAGACTCTATAGCAATCTCTGGTGTGTCTGAGTGAACAAAATTTCTATAGTGCAGATCCTACCTACTGGGACCAGACTTGTCATTTCTTCCCTTGATACTGAACTCTGAGATTGTCAGATTAAAAGTGGATATATTGATGATGACAAGGTCTATAAAAGTAGATACATTATCCATTCATCTGAAACATTCCAGAGCCCTAGAATGGATCTCCTAAAAAAGGAAAAGCTAATGTTCACTGTTAGTAAGATAAGTCAGGGAGGAACCTTGGTAGACTATGTCAAATGAGACCAAACTTGGCACAATCTCTCCCAAATGTCTCCCCTTAGTGACCCAATAAGTTCAAAGATATACCTTGGAGAGTAAATTAACAGCTCTTCATGGAATCACAAACCACCCCTAAGTAGACCACCCCTAAGTAGAATGAGCTTCAACAGCATCTGAACCCCCATTCTTAACCTACGTGAGAGGAAAACAGTGCAGCATTAGTAGGTGTTCTTGAGACGTTACATGACATGTCCAACATGACACAACCAGAAAGGAGCAAAATCAATTTGTCTGAGAACAACTAAAATGCAGTGCCATTTGCTCTACAATAATTTAAAAGGGAACCTTCCCCTTTAAGAATAGTTATCTAAAACATTAAAAGAGTATTTATCTACTGTGACTTGAGATACCAGGGTATACTGGCACCAATTTGGTACCTCCCTTTCTCTGGGTGGAAGGAGAGGGGAGACTGGGAAAAGGGGGTGTGGGTTAGGACTGGAAGGAAAGGAGGGAGGGGCTGGGATCAGGATAAAAAGTGATTAAACAAATAAATGGAGAAAAACCAACCAAACAAAAAAAGAATAGTTATCTTTTAGATTATGTTCTGAGGGGAGTGATGCTGTAAAAACAGCACAAAGGCTGAACAGCAATGCAGCACAATACAGAGGCTTCTGAAACAAGGGTAGGTTTCAATCCTAGTTCTAACTAAGTGGAAAGACTTGGAGAATTATTTTCCCTCTGGATTTGTTGGCAAAAATAAATATAAAATGCTTGGCATATATAGCGGAGTCTTGCCCATGTCAGCTGTTATGGGAAGAGTCTAGGAAGATACCTAGTTATGGAAGGACAGCAGATGACTGCCAGCAAAAGCCGAATGCTAACCATACTAGTCTGTAGGAAGCACATCAACTTCCAAAATGCCTTCTAAGGGATCTTGTGCATGTTACTCATTTGGCCTCAGGGTGGGTACGTGGGGAAATCGGGTACACCAGGACTGTCAGCACATTATAGGCTTTTTTCCTCGGGATGCCATCATGCATAATATTTAAATTTTCATTATAAGTCAAGTCATAGGGAAAGTGCACACCTATCTTGCATCCTACGAGATGGAGAGCAAAGCAGGCTTCAGAGTAAAGTCAGTGGAGCCCCACAAACACCATTGTGTTTCCAGGACAACAGTGTGTGAAATGATGGTGAGAACCACGATCACCAGATGGGAGAAGCAAATGTTTTAATATAAGAACCCACTGTGGACTGATGAGCTGCGAGCTCTTTCCATCTAAATGCAGGCCCTTCCAGATCACACTTCTGGGACACTGGAGTGTGAAATGATGGCCTGTGTTAAAAGAGCTGGAGTGTGGAAGAGAATACGTTTTAAGGGGAAAAGTGTAATGACAGACTTAGAAGTTGTGAGCCTCACTTCCTTTATCAAGGCCCTGATGATGGATGAAAGAACCAATCCTACTCCTGTTCTTGGAGGAGGATGTGTGGGACCTGAACACATTTGCCGGGTCCCAGCGAGAGTGCTGGTATTGATTCTCAGCCCCAGTGTTTTACTGCATCTGTGGACATCCCCAGGGTTATGTATCTGCTTGAGTGATGCCCTATGCATATGCTTCTTGAAGGTGTCAAGAAATCTTTGTTTTATGAATAACATCTTCTCCATGCAAATACAATGGTACCTCAAATTTCAGCATATACTTCCTCTGTAGGAGGCTTATCACTTACAATATAAATATACCTACTGTACTGAGCAGAGGCAACCATTTTAGGCAGCGTCAAAATGATGTGCTTTAACCTCTTAACTTGTGTGCCTATCCTCCTGCAAAGGCATGGTCATAGCAATTAATTCCCTTTACTTTGTTATAGCTGTGAAGACTTTGTTGAGAATAGTTTGTGATAGATACTTTTTAAAAAATCAGTAACTCTGAAGAACCAGGGGAGAAGCAAGAGAACAAAGCACCCTTGAACACAACTTTTTTTTTCTACAACGAAACTTTGACTTGTATTTAAGATGTTGTACTTATCATTATTTGTCATTTCAAAGGCAATTTGAATTTAAGAAGATATCATTTCTAAAGCCTTCCACAGAGAAGCTGTGAGTCCTCAGAAAATACAGCTTTCCAGATCAAAACTTACTTTCTTCTCTTTAAACAGCTGGCTGTAAAGACTAATTATAGAGCAGAGATGGCGAGAGCAAAGTTATGCCCCACTTTGACTCCAACTTTAAGGCTTTTCCAATCCTCAGAAGTTGAGAATGTTCCATTTTCCTCACAGGGGGACCTTGACATGAATTAGAAATCAGCTGTGCTCACTGTAATATTCAATCTCTTCCTAATAAATGAAACTTCAAATTTGGCCCAAATTTGATTCTACCACCATAACTGAATATTATGTCAAGGTACTATAAAGAGAAAGACATTTTTCCTGTAATTGATAAGTAAATTAGATTAACTGGTGGACAATGAGAATTCTGCCACTGAACCACCTGCTTAGTGGTGGACAATGAATTATTTTACTTCTTATAATGGATTACTAAGTGCATTTGGGAATCCCATAATATCCAGAAAGCTACAGGAAGATACAGAGAATTGTAAGAAATGTTCTCTGCCTTTAAGAAATTTACAATTACCTGAAATCATTAGGATTAAATATACATGCCAAATAACAGGTATAAGTAAGTACTGAGCTTGTATACTAATTTGAGCCACCAAAGCAAACCAAAGGCCAACAGGAGATACTACATAAGGACATACATTGGAAAGAGACCACAGGAAAAAACAAGGGAACCTGGGGTCTCAGGAAGATATTTAAAGACAGGGCAGGACTTAGGAAGACAGAAAAAAACCCTGGAAGCATCTCAACAGAAAACTAACAATGACAAAGCACAAAAGTGACAAGAAACACCACACAGTGTGATATAAGTAGGTGAGAGACAGTGTAGGGTAGTGTACAGAGGATGCTAGTAGGATGGAAGGTAACAGAGATGAGAGAAGTAGGCTACGTGTAAGAAATTAAAGAGACTAGAGAATGCTAGAAACTATGTACGTTTGGACTAATGGCATGTGGGAGCATGCACAGATGAATGGATAGACAGACAGACAGGCACAGACAAACTCTTGGATAACTGCTAAACTGCAATAATGTTACATAACTTGGCTGCACCTATCCTTAACCTGGATTCTCACACAAAATTAACACTGTCTCTCACTGATACTTTGGCTTGTATTTCCCAGTTCTGTTCACACCCTTCTGCTCTGAGTACCATTCCAATGTCACCGTGTCATAAGCCTCTACTTATGTTATCCAGAGCATTAGGGGTTGTAAAATAGCCTCCAGCTTTCCTCTATCATCTCCTTACAATTGTCTCTGACTTCTCAACCATTCCTATCTTTTACTTTGGGGCTAATAGTCTTTATTTATGACTTAATATTATGAGGCAGTAACCCAGTAAAACACAGGCATTGCCTCACTCAGCACATTTGAAGACTATAATGACTTCATCTGTTCTTCATCTCTCTTGCCTCTTCAACTGTTTGTTTTTGTTCGCAATGCCCTCATCTGTTCTTTTATAGACATTCCTTTTTGCATTAGGATTATCATGGAAAGTAAAGTAGATCCAAATTTACATCATTAATGAGCCTGAAATGACACATTCTTCCAACATCTTTAAATTACAATCTCCTGGCAAAAACTGGCACTGGCTGGATAAATTAAATAATTAAACAAATTAAAACTGTATTGACACATAAGATGTGAGACATGAGTCATGAGACAAGAAAACATTCAATCAATAAGAAAAGAAAACAAAACAACAAATCCTGATGAAGGGTGGAGACAAAAGGGAACTTCTCCATAGGCCAAGCCACCAAATATGGGGGCGGAAATCTAAAATATACCAAGCTATATCATTTCTGGATGTCTACCTGAAGTCTATTCTAAGACAGCACATCAAAGAGGTACTTGGACATTGGTATTTCCTGTAGAAGCATTGTCAATAGTTAAATGATAGGACAAGCCCAGATGTCCAGCAACGGGAAAATTGATGAAGAAAATGTGATGTATGTGTATGTATATCAGTTTAATGTATCATATAGAGATGTATGAAATAAATTTTTTTATCCATTAATAATAAGATATAATCATTTGTAGGAAATAGTCATTAAATGAAGTAAGTCTTAAAGAAAATGTTGCATATTTACTCCCAATTGTTAGTCCTATACTTTAAATGGATACATTAAATCATACGTGTACATACAACATCAAAGTTGAAGTTAAATTGCATAGTGGAACAGTGGCACTAACAGTAGGAGAGAAGTGAGAAAGGGGAGAATAAAGGGGGAATGAAAGAAATTATGCTCAAATTAAATTATGTTATTTGCATGAAAATATCTTTATTCAACCCCATACCATGTACACAAGATGTGGCAGAACAATAGAAAATGATGCGATAGCAATTATTCCCCCCACAAAAACAAGTGAGAGAGAGAAAATATACTGCTTTTATTTTTTAAAAGTGGTCTTAATGTTCACTTAATATAAGCTAAACTATCAGAAAGATAGAGAGAACAAGTGAGAGAGAGAGAGAATATGAATAATTTTAATAGGCCCAATTATATCCTGTGATTGGAAATATATTACTAGGGTAGGCCAGGCATGAGCCAAATAACCTTTTTTTGGCCAGACACACAACCTGGAGTGTGGGAAAGGATCCAGGAGAAATTACCAAACGAGAATATAACAGGGTACTGAAAAACCACACCACCAGCAATGGCTGCCAGTTCTATCATCCGTCCCTAGGAATGACATCCACTCAGGAGAATGAACACACACAGGTCCATTACACTGCACATTCTATTACTTCTTGGACATGTAAACGGGAGCCAGTAATGATCATTTGGAACCTGGGTTTTCTCATCTGCTTGATGGATACAGTTGTCTGTTTTATTCCCTCCATACTGAGTTTGTTATAAAAATTAAGTACTGAACTGCAGGTGAATATGTCAATTCAGAGGCTGGGGTGTATGAAATGCTCAACATACAATGGCTGCTATTATGATGATGGTGGCAATCATTAGCACTGCCAATGCCACTGTTACTGCTAGCTATTTGTTTCTTTCATTTGAAGCCAAAGGCACCACTCCCTTTTGCCTCCATAGAAAAGCTAGCATTCATAATTCTTTTACTATGACTTTTGTTTGGGTATAGAGATAAGATATTTATTCATAAAGTAGTCATCCATCTTTCTTTCAATTTTTATTTTAAATAGAATTTTCCTTCTGCCTACCTCAGTTCTGCCTTTTGTTAGTTTTATTCCTTGATTCTTAAGGAAGAAAAATAGATGGACACACAGAGAAGTTGAAACAGTAAATTGAAAACAGAATGGGGAAAGCCAGAGGAACAAAACGATGTGAGCCTGGGAGTCTGAATTTGAAAAATGATTGAAGGGAAAAGTGATTCTCTGCAATGAAACAGAAAAGATGAAAATAATGTTCTACTTGTAGGCTTCCAGGACCCTCTGGGTCCTTCTACTTTGCCTTTCTCCCATGATTCTCTCATCTAGAGTCCCACTAGAATGTCCTCTCCTCTGTCACAGTTTCCTGGTAAGTGATTTGGGCACAGGGGTCCCGCTCAAACTAAGGCACCAGCCAAGGACAATACAGGCGGTAAACCTTAAGCCCCTACCCAGATCTAGCCAATGGACAGAACACTCTCCACAGTAGAGTGGAGAGTGGGATATTACTTTCTCACATACTCTGGTGCCTCACCTTTGACCATGTCCCCTGGACGGGGAGACCTGGTGGCACTCAGAGGAAGGACAGCAGGTTACCAAGAAGAGACTTGATACCCTATGAACATATACAGGGGGAGGTAATCCCCCTCAGGAACAGTCATAGGGGAGGGGAATAAGGGGAAAATGGGAGGGAGGGAAGAATGGGAGGATACAAGGGATGGGATAACCATTGAGATGTAACAAGAATAAATTAATAAAGGAGGAAAACAAAACAAAACAAAACAAAAACAAATATAGCTAATTGATAAAAAAAAAAAAGAAAATAATGAAGGGATTTGAAGGCTTCATCAAGAACTGTCAAGATGTAAGCATATATATACCAAATACATTTATATCCATATTTATAATTCTTCATATACTCTATACTTACTTCACTGCTCCCCAAAAATAAGAAACAGGTTATCTTTTCTTCTAAGATGTGCACATATATGATAGGCATAATATACAGAAAAAAATGTGAGCTGAAATGGAGTTATTAAAATCATACATTTACCTATATTATTTGTGCTTCTTAAATATCTATGAAAGTCTATATTAGGGGAAAGGATTGAAAAATCATGATCCTATATCATCCCTGTCCTTTAATCAAGCATCCCAACACAGTACCCAGGGAGGAAGTGACAAAGCCACGACTACCTCAGAGGACAAATGGATTTGCTCAGCTCCACTTTGCTGAACACAACCAAGAAGTAGTACACCTGGAATTTGGTTCACTGGAAATCCAAATATCTGCCAAATTATTGAAACTATTACTGATAATCAGAAAATTCCCCAAGGTACGTGTGACATTACTCATGCTGGCATCTTCTTCTAACTCCACATATGACTCTGACAAACATCCCAGTCCATCTGACTTCTTACAGGAAATTAAAAATGCTTCTCTGCCATAAACCTAATAGAAACAGACACAGATGATTCCTGCAGTCATTCTAAAAGTTCCTTCTGAATTCCACTTCCCCAAATGCGTCTCTTCTAATAATCTCTTCCCTCAAGGAACACAAGCAAACACATGTCCTTTACTATAGCTACATCTTAAGATGTGACCAGCCAAGAAAAGATCCAGTTCCTTGTTATCTTTATTCTTCAGACTTTGGACAACCACATTTAATTAGCATCAAACAGACAGGTATTTATCTGCTTGGCTAATCTGGTAGGAACTGCAACTGGAAGTCAAGAGGTATTTGGCAGGCAATGTGGATCAGGATTCAGTGAACAGCTATTGCTACACTGCCCTGTTCTAGCTGCAGTCTCAGGTCTGGTAGTGTAACACAGGAAGCTGTGGGAGAATATCAGTCCGGGATGGAGGGGGAAGGTGAAACTGGTTGCCTTCTGAAGGCAATGTTCTATCAGCATAGAGGACCAGAAAAGCTTGAACTTCCTGGAAATTCCAGCTTCATTCCTCTTCCTGGTACAACATACATTTGCCAAATGAAATGTCAGTGCAATTCAAATTAACACACAGGATATGAGTTATGAAACATAAAGAATCAACACGCAGCGAGAAGCTTACAGTTTGTGTGGTACGAATCGCGCATCTCAGAAGGCGAAGGCACAAAGGCCTCCCCCATAGTCACCTAAATAGCTCAGGGATCTGAGCATGTGGGGTCATGTAGGGACACACAAAAAAGGGATAGTATAGTAATTTAATATAGTAAATTGAACAACTTGAGCTGGCAAACAAAAGTAGAAGATTCTTATTCATTCTTGTATTTTTGGATTTAAACCCAATTGGAATTTTATAACAGCTTTGTGCTATTTGTTGATACTCAGTGTTTTCTTGTTTAAGGTGATTATCTCATTAGTCTTGTTGCCCAGAATGCACTATTCTCCATTTCTTTTAGTTCTAACACATTAGTTAGCCCCTCTATCTTTGTATTAGTGGCATCTACTACTAGGTAAAATTGAGCAGAAACTACCAATGAGCATATTTCTAGAATAAGCAATATAAGGCACACGGTTGTTTCCAGCCTTAAGTGCTAATGATGTTGCCGACTTGCTCAAAAACACTTTAAAACTATGGGATTCTTGAACATGATGGTCAACCAAGATACAACACAGATGTATGGAGTGAAGGGATGGACAGTTGCCTGGAGTATGGATGACAATGACAACATACTTTCTATCTTCTGGGTTCATCGAGGAAATGCTTCTGAAGTTTTAGTTCCTTAATGGGGACAGAGCATCTGCAACCTGCTTTCTCCCTAATTTTACATAAATTCCAAACATACAAATTGCTGTAATTTAACAATGTATTTCTAAAAAGCCTTGTATCTTATAGACTGCTGGAACTAGAGGACAGAGGCAGCCCTGACCCTCACTTCATTATCTAAACAACCAGCTTGGTCTTAATAATCTATTTTCAAGGCACAATTTTTAATGGTAAAGGAAGAATTTTTAAAGTAAATGAAAATGTCTATCATGAAGGTAAATTCTTAGGGGTTTTGTACTTTGAGCCAAGGAAAACAATGAGTGTTCTTTTCTCCACTCCAGATGAGACAGAGGATGGTTAATATTATACACATGATATTCTTGACACACGAGCTGTGTATCAGAAGATGAGATTTGTGTCTGAGCATAGGCAGAATTGCATTCTCTACTCAGGGGATGCCCTACCGAAGTGAGAAGGAATTCAGATGATATACCACGTTGATGACACACTAGTTGTTCCTAAGCTATATGTCACAGGGATAGCATTGAGAACGGTCACTGAAGCTGAGCCTATGGGTAATAAGAAGACCCACTGTGGGTGACAGGTGGTGAGGTACTTGAACTTTGTGTCTAGCAGAGTGCTTTCCTTATCAGTGACATCATCTGCAGAAGAAATGAATAGTGCTAAACAGCAGACACACATGGTAGTTTCTCTTCCAGGTTTTGAGACCAAGTATATGGCACAACTTATTTCAGAGAGTAGAATAAATGCTTATTTAGGGATTCACGTGCATTTTAGTGAATCTCCTAGCAACATCTGGCCATAGGTTATCAGAAGAGAAATTTTGCCCACCTACTTGCTACCAAACCTACAAATCAAACTATACCTCTAATGACACTGACTGGGTCCTGACCCTCTGTAATGCAACTTTTCCTCCTGTGAACCTCTTCTCTATTCAAGATTAACACTCTAGACATTCTTTTGTTCTCTGCACCACCGGTCCTTACCACCTGATCATTCCTGTTATTATAGCAACTTGCATAAGTCTCATCATTCAAATGCACCTTCATCTAACAGCTCATCATCCCTATGCCTCTCCTAATGGCTGTGTATTCTGTGCCCTCCATGGTGTCACCCTCACCTGTGCATCCCTTCCACCACACACTCCAGGTAGGCTTTACATCTATCACCACCACCAGCAATTTCTGCGGTACTGGATTCGGTGGTCATTTCCAAGTCACCTCTCCTTGGCCTCTCAGCATTTGGTGCAATTGTTTCCTTCCTTGCCTTTGCTTTTGGGATCCCACACTATTCTGCTTTCTGTCAACACATGACCACTTCTTCCTTTTCATTTCTACTGTATCAGGACTTCTTCTCCACTTCTAAATGGGAGAATGTTCCCAGAGGCTTGGCTTTAAATGTTATGTATACATGTATTGATAATCCTAAATATCATCCCTAGCCTCTACTGTTCCCTAAATCTAGACATGGACACACATAAACACACACACACACACACACACACACACACACACACACACACAGAGAGAGAGAGAGAGAGAGAGACACACATACACACACACTCAATTTTTGCGCAGAATATTTATTACTCGTTGAGAATCACTTCAAGGTTGCACTGACATCACCCTGATTCTTCCTAACATGTTTCTTCCCAAGGCTTTCCATTTCTGACGATTCCATCATTTACCAGTAGCTCAGTTAAAATGCCTTAGAGTCCCTCCTCGGCCCTGTGTTTCTCATGGTTGTTATCTGCCTTAGGAGCCATCCCACTGGTACTGCTTCAGTGGGTAACAATCTTCCCATTACCACTGCAGACTAAGTAGTCATCACCTCCTCTTGCACTATGGTGAATACCTTCTAAATGTGTATATTCTTAATGCTGCCACCTAGCGTCACGCCATACATCCTGCAGAATGTTGTGTTTTAGAGTGCAAAGCAGATCCCAACACATCACAATTCAAAACTTTCCAATGAAGAGCTTCATAGTGCTGTATGTCTGTAACTCCAACACTTGGGAAGTGAAGGCAGGAGCAATTTGGGTTCAAACCCACCCTGAAGTATATACTGAGATCCTATATCAAAACAAATTTTTTTAAAAAGTCCCTAGTGATTTTCCATCATGACTTTTAAAAAGAAAACCTAACTGGAAAATATATAATCTGAGGCACTATAAAAAAAAAATCTCCTTTCTTCTCACTCTTTACTGACTGTATCATTCTCTGAACAGCCATGTTCCTGCCTTAACAGCTTTAGAGTTACTGGAAGCTCAGTAAGGGATGCTGTTCTCCATACAAGTGTGAGCCATCACTCTTTAGCCCGGCTCATTACCCAGGCAAAACCACTGAACTGTTTTCAGAACTTTCTGCCATAATGTGAATATCAGTATTATATTATCCCATGTGCTGTTTTATACTTAGGCACATGTGCTATGATGATTTAGTATCCTATATTATATATGTGCATATAGATATATAGATATGTATATATCATATGTAGTTTCGAGGTTGCCTCTTTGGTTTGCTAATTTATATGAATTTCCTAAAGGAATCTCTGAAAGAGAGTGAATCCATCAAGTATGTGTTTGTTGGAAATAAAGATAGCAAATTTCCATCGACTAGGTACAATTCAGTAACTTGTCCTAAACTACACTGTTGGGTAAGCACCAACCTGGACACAGCAAGTATAGTCACAACAGTTTCTTCATTTTCAGTCTATGGATCTTTCAAAGATAGTTCTCAGGAAGAAAAATGCTAAAAATAATCAAACTGCATTGAGAGCATTCTACATATTTTATACAACATAAGTTTTAGATGTAAACATAGAAAATTCTTTCTAAAGGTAGCACTCTTACCTGTTTTGAGGTCTCAGTACTCCCTAATCCCTTATGTTAGGATTTTTATGGGTGTGATTTGACCAGAACAAAAGCTTGTTTGTAAATATTCCTACACACACACACACACACACACACACACACACACACACACACACACAAATACTAGTAGTGTATATAATTTTCCAGAATCTATAATGCAATTCAACAAAAGCGGTGTAAAGCCTTCAGGGATTCATGTTTGGATGCTGCTCTCAGAATAAACTATAATCTCAAATGCAAAAAAAAAGCAATAAAATGAAAAAATCAATACAATAAACAAATTTGAATTTTACATAAAGTGTATATGGTCCATCAATAAATAAAGTTTGTTTAACCTCAGAAATTATGGGGAAAGGTAAGTTGAAATCACAAGAAACTTTTTCATATGTAAAGGTTAGTAAGTTGACACTATAAATGTTGACAAAAACGTGGACCACTTTGAAAAGCAATTGATACTATGTATTAAAGTTAACTCATTCAGCCGGGCGTGGTGGCACACGCCTTTAATCCCAGCACTCGGGAGGCAGAGGCAGGCAGATCGCTGTGAGTTCGAGGCCAGCGTGGTCTACAAAGTGAGTCCAGGACAGCCAAGGCTACACAGAGAAACCCTGTCTCAAAAAACAAAAAACAAAAACAAAAAAAAGTTAACTCATTCATAGTAATCTTCTACTTCAAAGCTGTAAGAGTGTGTGTGTGTGTGTGTGTGTGTGTGTGTGTGTGTGTGTGTGTGTGTGTGAGCATGCACATGCATGGATGCATGTGAGTGTGAGCATATGATATACTACATCTTATCAGGTCGGTTATATAGGAGGTGATGCCCTTGATAAGATGTGTGTAAATATATATTAATGTACATATACCTTCATATATACTATACAATGTCATGAACATTTTGTCCCAATATCAGTTATATTTTAATCTAATTAGTAAAGATGTTCCACATCTATATCTAACCAATCTTTTTGTTTGTTTGTTTGTTTGTTTTGTTTTTTGTTTTTTTGTTTTTATTTTTATGAGACAGGGTTTCTCTGTGTATCTTTGGCTGTACTGGACTCACTTTGCAGACCAGGCTTGCCTCATACTCACAGAGATCTGCCTTCCTCTCCCTCCTGAGTGCTGGGATTAAAGGTGTGTGCCATCACTGCCCTATCTAACCAATCTTAATGCTTGCATAAGGCTTATTACAACTATCTCTGCAATCTCAAATTTACCATTGCATATGGTTTTTTTTTTAAATAAAATTCAAGAACATTCTTTAGTTTTAGTTTTGTCCTTTAAGACCTTATCTTTATAAATAGTACGAGACAGGAAGTTGTTCTTTATTATTTATACAGCTATGAGAAACATTTTAATAGAGGAAAATATTTATTTTGCACTTGCAGTTTTAAAGGGACCATTCATGGCCAATTCCTCGTTTGCAGTGGGCCTGCAGAGAGCCAGGATGTCATGGCAGATTTAAAGCCATAGACAGGGAAAGGATTGTGGAAAGGCTATGTCCTTCAAAAGCACACACCAAACAAGCTCTGCTTTCTAGTGTTTCAACCTCCTACTAGTCCTATTACAGATCCATCAATGGATTGATCCATGCATTGTTTTGGTCAAAGCGTTCATGATATGATTAGGTTCTTAAAGCCTCAGATCTGAACATAAGTTGCAAACAATAATTCAACACACAAGACTTCCAAGGACACTTCATGTGCAAACTACAAAAATGACATCATTAACATTAATATTTCAAGACATAAAGCTTAGGTAATTGGCTATGCAGCAATAGATTACAGATTTCTTCATCAATCTCTACTTGACTTTTCAGCAGAACTCTTAAATTTTTAATTTAATTTAGCAATCTGAAAAAAATCTATATAGCATTCCTCATAATAGTCCCTTTATATTTGCAAAATGAGACTCATAGGCTAACAAAGAAAGCAAGTTATTAATATAATAAAATTTGGTTTTAAATCCCAATCTAGTCTTGTCCACTACATTTTAGCAATTGTACCAGATTCATATTCTTTTGAGCATATTAACTACATTGTAAGCTTTAATAACTCGTAGTCAATTTCTATTAGTTTTCAAAATCTTTGTAACCTTTTTCACATTTTGAAAATACAGCCTTCAATAGTGTTCAGCCACAAATGTGACATCTATATCACATTCTTCTCAACAAAACTCAGAGATTACAACAGAAGAGTTGTTAGAAAGCCAAAAGCCAAGGTCCTAGGGGGACTGGAGAGAAGAAGCATTTTCTGCAGATAACAAGACTGCTGCACTCATGGAGTCACAGCAGCAATGTTTGCCTGCACATGACCTGCACAATATCAAGCCAATCAACATTCTACCTTGGAGTTGGGAGGTACTCACAAATCACCACCACTGGCTGAGATGCTAATGACAATTGATGGCTTCTGGGAGAGGGAGGGGGATGGAAGAAGGGAGGGAGGCAGAGAGAGAGAGAGAGAGAGAGAGAGAGAGAGAGAGAGAGAGAGAGAGAGAAGAGATTTATTGGTGTATTGATTCAGTGTTCTTTAGTGGTGTAGATCCTGACAAGAAAAACAAACCTCATACATAGAAGTATAGCCTCACACCTAGAGGTATATAGAGAGTGGGCTATCAAAAAAAAAAAAAAAAAAAAAGGGCACACATTTAGAAGGGGTTTTGGAGGAGTTACTGGAGGAATGGTAGATAAATGTGGTCTAACTGCATCATTGTATGTATGTATGTGCTTCCCGTTTTTGAGGACTGGGCAGGAAGGAAGGACTGTAGGAATAGGAGGAGAGATGTGGGAGGGGGCTACAATCAGGACATAAAGTGACTACATTAAAAATAAACAAACTTATAAAAAAGAAAAAATATATATTATTTTGATAATATTTCCCTAAACTGACAAGGATTCTAACTGGATATTCAAATAACATTATTAATATGTTAAGGTTTTTACTTTCTTCAGATCTTACTAATATCTTATATATATATATATTAATTTATTCATATTACATCTCAATTGTTATACCATCCATTGTATCCTCCTATTCCTCTCTCCCTCCTGCTTTCCCCCTACTCCCCTCCCCTATGACTGTGACTGAGGGGGGCCATCTTACTAATATCTTAACTTACATGTGCTATGAAAAATCATAGTAACGGAAAGAACAAAATCACAGTAACAGAAAGAACCAATAAATGCCAATTAATCTGAGATCTCATCATGTGCATTGTTTATGAAATGTTACATAGATCAGATATTTAAAGTCAATCTTAAGAGGTAGAGATATCTCTTGATGAGAGAAATGAAGCTTAAGGTGTGGAATGTTAATTAGGGCTAAACCTTACATCAAGAGTAGTGGGTAAATCTGTCTAGCAGTCATACATTCTCTCCTGGGTTCCTGTGCTGTGCCTCCTATAGAGTGTGAAGGTCAGAGAATTTTATTTATTTATTTGTTTGCTTGTTTGTTTGTTTGTTTACTCCAAGAAGCATTTATTTTGGTTTACAGTTCAAGAGTACACAGTCTGGAAAAATCATGGCATCTTAAACTTGAGGCAGCTGATATTGCATCTGCAGCCCCCCCTCCCCAGAGAGAGAGAGAGAGAGAGAGAGAGAGAGAGAGAGAGAGAGAGAGAGAGAGAATGCAATTGCTTGCACTCAGCTAACCTTTTTCCTTTTTTTAACCATTCTTTTTTCTTTTTTTATTTAATTAATTTATTCAGATTACAACTAAATTGTTATCCTATCACTTGTATCCTCCAGTTCTTCCCTCCCTCCCTCCCTCCCTCTTTTACCCTATTCCCCTCCCCTAGGTCTATGACTGAGGGAGGCCTTCTCTCCCACTATATTGTCATAGCCTATCAAGTCTCATCTTGGTAGCCTGCTTATTCTTTCTTTGAGTGCCACCAGGCCTCCCAACCAGGGGGAGGTGGTCAAATATGGGGCACCAGAGTTCATTTCAGAGTCAGTCCCCACTCTGAGAATTTTAATGTCTTTCAGTGTCTATTACAAGTGAGATCTATTTACACAAATATAGCTCTACTTTCTCAAGATGTATAAAAACACATTTGTGATAGAGTCTAAAACTATTGTTATTAATTCTTGACAGATTTCAATTATTACTTATCATGACCCTCTTATTTGTACCTCAACAGAGTGCACAAATAAGAAAATCTAAGTGCACATAGCTAATACATTCTGGGTGCACATAAGCAAGCCAATAAGGCTCTTTACACATTTTACACCAGAAGAAAATTCAAATCACTCAAGACCTACTGTTTTGATGGAGCACTTGGCTCCAACCCTCAACCATAACTTGCCCAAGACAGTGTCTTTTCCTTATTCTTACAAATCATTTTAGAACTTCTGGAGAACTTGTCCTGCTATAACCAGAAAGCAACTTATATGAATAATTATCCTTTGCTTAATCCACTATTGTATGTATAGTACATAAGTACATAGTGAGTTCAGAATGACAAAGGTAGGCCGGGCTTGGTGGCACACACCTTTAATCCCAGCACTTGGGAGGCAGAGGCAGGCGCATCACTGTGAGTTTGAGGCCAGCCTGGTCTACAAAGTGAGTCCGGGCAGCCAAGGCTACATGAAGAAACCCTGTCTCAAAAAAAAAAAAAAACCAAACAAAAAACAACTCTGAGATTCTATCTTATACCCATCAGAATGGCTAAGATCAAAAATTCAAGCGACACCACATGCTGGTGAGGATGTGGGGAGAGAGGAACACTCCTTCATTGCTGGTGGGAATGCAAACTAGTACAGCCACTTTGGAAATCTATCTGGAGCTATCTCAGAAAAATGGGAATAGGGCTTCCTCAAGACCCAGCTATTCCACTCCTTGGAATATATCTAGAAGATGCTCCAGCACACAGTAAGAAAATTTGCTCAACCATGTTCATAGCAGCCTTATTCATAATAGCCAGAACATGGAAACAGCCTAAGTGTCCCTCAATAGAAGAATGGATAAAGAAACTGTGGTACATATACACTATGGAATACTATTCAGCTATTAAAAACAATGAATTCCCAAAATTTGTGGATAAATGGATTGAGCTAGAAATGATCATAATGAGTGAGTTAACCCAGAAGCAGAAAGACTCAAATGGTATATCTTATCACTTATATCTGCATATTAGCCCAAGGGGCATGTCACACCAAAGCTTCACTTACCAGGAAACTGAGACAGAGGGGAGGACATTCTAGTGGGACTCTAGATGAGAGAATCATGGGAGAATGGCAAAGTAGAAGGATCCAGAGGGTCCTAGAAGCCTACAAGTAGAACATTATGATAGGCAGATTTGGGCTCAGGGGTCCCACTCAAACTAAGGCACCAGCCAAGGACAATACAGATGGTAAACCTTAAACCCCTACCCAGATCTAGCCAATGGACAGAACACTCTCCACAGTAGAGTGGAGAGTGGGATATTACTTTCTCACATACTCTGGTGCTTCACCTTTGACCATGTCCCCTGGAGGGGGAGACCTGGTGGCAATCAGAGGAAGGACAGCAGGTTACCAAGAAGAGACTTGATACCCTATGAACATATACAGGGGGAGGTAATCCCCCTCAGGAACAGTCATAGGGGAGGGGAATAAGGGGAAAATGGGAGGGAGGGAAGAATGGGAGGATACAAGGGATGGGATAACCATTGAGATGTAACAAGAATAAATTAATAAAGGAGAAAAAATATTGAAAAAAAGAAAATATGGCATTATATGATAAAATGAAATTTTAACAATATCTACTTACACCTACATAAAAAATTGGAAGGATCCAATTCTAGTAACATAACAGCAATCTGAAAGTTCTAGAACAAAACGAAGAAAACACACTAAAAGGGAGTAGTTGGCAGGAAAGAATAAAATTCAGGGTAGAAATCAATCAATTGCAAATGATATACAAAAAATAGTAAAACAAACTATTCATTCTTTGATAAGACTGACAAACTCTTACCCAAATTAACAAAAAGGCAGAGAGAGAGAGAGAGAGAGAGAGAGAGAGAGAGAGAGAGAGAGAGAGAGAGAGAGAGAGAGAGAACATTTAAATTAACAAAGTTAGAAATGATAAGGGGGGGCATAACAACAGACACCGAGAAAATCCAGGCAATCATAAGAACATACTTTAAAAACTTGTACTCCAGCAAACTGGAAAATCCTAATGAAATTGATAATTTTCACCACTTACCAAAGTTAAATCAAGATCAAAGAGGCAGTATAATTGACCTATAGGCCCTATTTAAATAGAAGCAGTTATTAAAATTTTCCCAAGCAAAAATAGCCCAGAGCCAGATGGTTTAGGACAGAATTCCACCAAGTTCTCAAAGAAGAGCTAGTGACAACAGTCCTCAAAGTATCTCACTAAATAGAAACATAATAAATATTGTCCAATTCATTTTATGAAGTCACAGTTATCCCAAAAATATCACCTGGGTGCTCATATAGATGATAAGTACTTTCAACAAAGTAGTTGCCTACAAATTTAACTCACAAAAATCAGTAGGCTTCTTATATACAAATGACAAATGGGCTGAGAATGAAATCAAGAAAACAAAATCTTTCAAAGTAGCCTCAAATTATATAAGGTATCTTGAGATAACTCTAAAAGAGTAAGAGAAATACATGATACAAAATTTAAAACATTAAAGGCAGATATTGAGAAGCTATCAGAAGATGGAAAGATCTTTCATGCTCATGAACTTGTGGAATTAATACAGTAAAAATGGTCATCCTATCAAAAACAATCTACAGATTTAATGAAATATTCATAAAAATCCAACAGCATTCTTCAGAGATCTTGAAAGAATAATTTTCAGGTTAATAGGGCAACACACACACACACACACACACACACACACACACACACACACACATACACACACAGAGATAATACAAACAAGTAATGAAAGAGCTTCTGGAGGTATCACAATCCCTTATTTCAAGTTGTTCTGCAGAACTATGGTAATAAAAACAGCATTATATTGGCATAAACCAGATACATCAAGATAGAACTTAACTGAAAATCAAGACATTAATCTACCCATCTATGGACACCTGATTTTTTTATAAGGAAGCGAGAAATATACACTGGGGGAAAAAGACAGCATCTTCAACAAGTGATGCTGGTCAAACTGGATAGCTGCATGGAGAATAATGAAAATATGTCCATACTTACCAGTACACACAAAACTAAACTCAGATTGATTAACAACATCAACCTAAAGCCAGATACGCTAAACTTGATAGAAGAGAAAGTATGGAATAGTCTTGAATTCATTGGCACAGGAACAAACTTTTTTAAACATAATATCACTAGCATAGACACTAGTATGAACAATTAATAAATGGGACCTCATAAAATTGAAAGCCTTCTGTATTGCGAAAGATACCATCATTCAGACAAATTGGCAGCATTCAAAATGTGAAAGTTTTTTTTTTTTGTCTGATTTGATCACTTCCCCCTTGGTGGAGATGTCTGGTGGCACACAGAGGAAGGGGAAGCAGTATATCTGGACAAGACCTGATAGGCTGTTGGCAAATGGTGGGGGAGGACATCCCCTTCTGTCAGAGGTCTGGGGGAAGGGAATATGGTGAAAGAGGGAGAGAAGGTTGGAACAGAAAGATACAAGTGAGGGGATGACAACTGGGATGTAATCTGAATAAATTATAATAAATTAAAATTAAAAATTCAAAAAAAACCATAATGATTTTCACAAGCTTCCAGTAGAGGGCTAATATTCCAAGTATGAAAGAATTCAAACAACTAGACATCGAGAAAACAAATAACCCAATTAGAATTGTGGTATGAATCTAAACAAAGAATTCTCAAAAGAGGAAACGCAAATGGCTGAGAAACACTGGGGAAGAAAAGTCTAATATCCATAGTCATCAGGGAAATGCAAAACAAAACTACTTTGATATTTCACGTTAGACCAATCAGAATGGCTATGACTAATAACACAAGTGACATCTCATAATGGTGAGGATATAGAATAAGGGGAACATTTCTCTACTGCTGGTGGGAGTGGAAACTGTAAAGCCTCCATGGAAACCAGTGTGGCAGTTCCAGAAGATAGGAATCCATCTACACTTACCTCCAGATCCAGATATACCACTCCTTGGCTCCACCCCACCCAAAACATTAGCTCAACTGTGTTCACTTCTGTTCTATTCATCATGGCCACAAATTGGAGACAACCTAGATGTCTCTCAACAGAAGAATGGATAAAAAAATATGTGAAAAGTTACATAATGGGCTATTACTCAGCCATTAAAAATGAAATCATGAAATTTGCGGGGGAAAAATGGATGGAACTAGAAAAATCACCCTGTGTGAGGCAACCCAGACCCAAATAGACAGCTATGGTATCTATTCACTTACACATGCACACTAGCTTTTCGGTCCATGACAACCAAGCTACAATCAGTAAAACAACAGAGGTTAGGTATAGAGTAAGGAATTGGGTCAAGGCTGATTGATGTCCCTAGGAAAGGAAAATAGAGTAGATATTTATATATGTGGTGGGAACTGGAACAGGAAGATTAGGTGAATACAGAAGAGAAGGATGAGGAAGGGAATATTTGTAGGGACATCTAAAATAAATTGGCATTTAAGGAGTAATATGGTAATGGAATAGAGTATAAGCCTCCTAAATTATATACATATATGAAAGTGATGTCATTAAACCTCCCAAATAATGGGGGAGAGAGAGCCTTTACTGGCCATCTCTTGTCAGCAAATGGAGTACAGGGATTGGGCTACATATAATTGGGTTTCTGGCAGAGAAGTCCTATGGTAACACCTAAACAACCCAGGCTGTTGCCAAGTCTATAGGTTTGCTCTCCACAAACCAACAAGGCCCTATTGCTGAAGACAACATTTACACAACTCATTGATCATGGAAAAGTTGAGTGAGTGCACACATCTCTCTGTCCTAATATCTTTGGTACAAGAATGTACTCTGCATGCTACTTAAGAAGACACAAACACCAACCCAGCCACAAACCCTTTGATATGCAATGTTGTCCTGCCTGCAAGATATGCTAGGGCAATGGTGCCACAAAGCCTGTGGGAGTAACCAGCCAATAACTGATTTGACTTAAGTTCACTCTGTGTGATGGAACTTATACCGAATAGCGCTTGAGTGAACAAGAACCTGAGACTAGATAGCCCTTGGGACCTAGGATAAAGCCAAATACAATTGTTCTTAAAAAAGAAAATAATAAAACAAAATTATTCCTAGTAACATTCTGTTATACTCATAGGTCAGTACCCTGATGAGCCATCATCAGAGAAACTTCCTACTGCAGCGGATGGGAACAACTACAAAGGCTTACGTTTAGACATTCTGCAGAGAATGAGAGACCTTGGAAGACTCTGCCCTAAAAGGGATGTGTCCAACAATTTTTTCCTCTCAAGGATGAGAGAACCCTGTGACTGAGGAAGAAAATATGTAAAAGCCAGGGGCAAGGGAAAACACCAAAAAAACCCAACATGATTAATGTCCATATAAACTCATAGAGACTTAGGCAGAATGAACAGGTCCTACATAGATCCACACTAGATGAGGCTCTAGAGCTGAAAGGAGAAGCAGACACATGCCCCCATCCCTAACCCAGAAGCTATGTCCAGTTCATAACCACTTGCCAATGAAAATTTAGTTTTCCCCAAGGTAATCTCAATGAATAATCAAACTACTCATAAAGGTAGGCTGCATGCCCAGGAGTCGATGGTCAATAGCATCCTTGGCGGATTCTTGTCTCACAGTGTCATGTCAGGTTTATTTCTATTTAAAATTATATATATATGCATCTATATATACATTTTTATATATTATATTTTTATGTAACTTATATACAATTCTTTTTACCCTGCATGTCATGTGTATATATACTATAGCTGCCAGTTTAGTGTTTCTGAAGGGATTCCTAAGTATATGAACGATTAGGTTTCTGTTTCTTGTGTCTTCTCTTGGGCTCACTTCCTTCTGTTTGATTTGTTAAATTCTGATATGTTCATTTTTGTTTTATGTTATTATATTATAAGATATTTTACTAATATCCCTTAGAGTCCTATTTGTTTTTATAACAAGAGAGAGAGAGGATGGATCCAGCTTGTAGGGAAGATGGGAACAAACTGAGAAGAGAAGAGGGGACACCATTATCAGAATACATTATGTGAGGAAAATATCTATTTTTAATAAAAGGAAGTAAAATAAAATCTACAACTGAGAGGCTGGGGAAAAGGCTCTGTGGATAAAATATTTGGCATATAAGCATGAAGAACTGCATTCAGATTCCCCAGAACATGTCTGAAGCAAGACACAGTGTCTGTTTGCATCTGTAATGGCAGCCCTTCAGTGACATGATGGAAGGACAAGCAGGCCAGCCTAGCAAACAAAATATAAACAAGAGACTGTCTTACACAAGGAGGAAGGTGAGGGTGCACCCAACCTTCGACTTGCGGCCATATATATACATATACAGCTTAAAAAATCAAACAAGCAATAATAAAAATTTGATGAAGTAACTAAATATAAAATAATTACCTGGAAAGCAGCACCATATATATATATATAAAGATTAATTTATTCCAAAGACATTTATTAAATACGTATTGTGTGGATAGCCAGTTGCAAATGCTCAAAAATTTATAAACTAGGAATCTGTAACTTAGGAGACAGAATTCCAGCTTTAGAAAGTGAAGCTTAAACATAAAATCAAATACAAGGCAAGAACCTACAGGTTAATTCAAGATATCCTTGATGCATAAAATTACTCTTTGGCTAGTTATTTATAGAATTCTAATCATTGGCAGAGATCAATTTTTCCTTTTGTCACATAAAGTTAACAGGTCACAGTGGATGTTTGTTTCATAATTAAAAGCACATGATGGTTATTAAAACTTTTCCTACAGATTTCTATTTCTTTCCTTATAACATGGCCTTTTCCAAAACCACTGACATGTCAACATAAAATACAGTACACGAAGCCTGGGTGTGGAAAAAAGAAGCTCTCAATCTTGTGAAATCCACTTACTTCAGGTTTTGACACATTCATGCATGCTGTGATCTGCCAAATATTTATAGTGAATTCACACATTAATTTGAAGAGTTGACATATGTATAATGCTGTGATTTCAGAATATGTGCCTTCATCTCCATTTGCCCAAGTGTTATTTAGTACTCCTCAAACCTTATGCTTTTCTTTTCACACGGTCTTTGATCTTTCTTATTAAGTTTATTTTAAAGTCTCTTACATTTTGTCTACTGTGAATTCTTTTTACTTCAATTTCTAACTGATTATTCCTAACATGAAGAGAAATTACTCTTACATCTATAGCATTCCTATTGAAGGGAGCTATTTCCCTGAATTCTCTTGACAATTTTAATAGAATTCCTTGGATAGAAAGGGTGCAGTTTATGTTTCATTCTATAAATATATATATTTTTTATCAATAAGATACTTTGGCATCACCATCTAAAGCATCATAAATTGGCTCTTGTATATGTTGAAATTTAACTACCATGATAAGTGTCCAGAATGCTGTTAGGAATTATGCTGGTTTTGCAAATGGTGGTAGCAGATTGTTTCAGATACTTGACCTCAACTAGATCCTAATAGTTGGCTAGGTTTCCTGGACCAGGGATGATTTATTTCCTGTTGCGTGGACCTTAAATCCAATTAAACTGTTGATGGTTAGCAACATATGAGTACCACTAATGTACCCTTAGGCATACCTTGACATGCTTGTCATTGTTGTGGTTCATATGTGTTATGGCTAGGTAAAAATAGTGGTTACTTCCTTCCCTTGAAAGTTTGCATAGTACTTTCCAGTATAGTTCTCAACTCACATCAAAGAAGCTTCTCTTTGCCACACAGACCATTTCTGAAAACCCCAACAAGACAAAAATCAGACAATAGTACCCAGCCAGAGTTGATACATCTGCAATATGTACACATAAGATTTAGGGAACATCACAGAAAGATGAGTGCAAAAATTATAAAAGTCAGAGTATTGAAAATTTCCTGAGAGAGTGTCTTTCATAAATGACAGGGAAGCTTCACCCATGCACTAACACCTGAACAAAGACACCACCAACAGACATACTAACATGGGGGGAACATCTCACATGTCCCACTTGTACACAAAGAACCACATGCAACTAAGGAATCTTGAGAGCAGGAGAAATAATCATCAGCTACGAAATCATATATATAAGCAACACTCAGTGGACTGAATGAGTTGTTCTGATATATTTATGCATATATATGTACCAATAGCAATTACAGAATATGAGATGGAGAAGGAGGCCATGGAAGGAACAGGAGGCAAAAAAGGGGAGGAGGAAATTATGTGGTTATATTGTAGTCTCAAAAAAGAATATAGTAACACAAAAGAAAGAAAAAAATAGAGTAATCAATTTCTTTCAGTCTTACTTCAGTAAGTGACCCGAAGGCAAAAAGATAGGATGATAAAATTTCAAAAATATGTAAAAAGTACCAAGCAGATACAATTTTACAGTACTTTTCAATATTATATTAGAAATTATGTTTGCCCTGATTTACAATTTCAGTTTATTGTTTTTTCTTTTTGTATTAATTTAAACTGGACCTAATATATGTTGGGTAATAATCTATTTCTCATGGCTGCACAGATGGCTCTGTGACAAGATATATTCATCAAAATAAAAGAAATGGAAAAAAACACAGGTACAACTCAGCAACAGTTAAATAAGATTTCTCAAAGTGCTGAGAGTAAGCTGAGGGAGACGCAGTTATTACATCTGTCCTCTGATTCATTTTCAAGCATATTTTGAAACATGATTAATGGTTTTATAAATACTTTTCTCACTTCATCCACACCAACAAAAGATTTCAAATTAATTCACTATTTCTGATTCCTTCTCTAATGGGTTGTTGAAGAACACGGCAGCAAATCAATCCACTGCAGACTTCGGTCTCTGAAGTACGATGTACTCTTTTACATCAAGAACCAAGTAAGACTGCAACCTGTGAATGGCACCATGAGATGGATTGCATCAGTTTGTCTTAAAGAAGAAAATTGACACGGCCATTTCAAGATGCTTAACTTCTAATATCAAGGGTACTTTACATGTACTTCAATTTTTCCCAGGCGAACAATATGCTTTGGGATATCTGAAAGAACCTCACACTTCATAGAGTTTAAATAGACACATTCTATCCTGGAAAAGTTGGCAGAAAGAAAGTGCAAGTTTGCAGTTGGGGTGGGGGGACCTATTTAATGCAGACTTGTAAACATGGCATGACTGCTGTATATATCAACTCACAGTACCTGTGGCTACCTGTACAATATATACAGAAGATCAATCCAGTCAAAATTATAACATGGATGGTAGAGGGGCACATAAGTTTGTATCGTTGGAGGGAAAATTATTAGCAGTTGGTGTTGATGCTTGTTTTTAAACTTTTTAAATTTGGGGTATTGAAGCCTTTACCTCCTTTCCACCCACCACTTAACTCTGGGTAAGAGAAAAAGAAAGTTGGCAGAGAGAGAGGGTGCAGACTCCTTTACTTCTCCTGGCTGTTTAGGGTCAAGTAGTTCCTTTGGGGGCAGTACCAATCTCTGTCAGCAGCAAACACAGAAAGCAGTCTCCTTTGATCTGCAACATTGAAATGTTTCTCTCCATCTTCCTCCAAGCCAGCACACCATCCATATCTGGTCTCTCCAAACTGCTACATGCCACATGTTATCACCACATGTTACCTTCCCTCTCCAGGCTCTCCTATTTATCTTCCTGAAAGTCCTATGCCATGCCCCTTTCCATGATGCACGAGGCAGGCTGTCACAAGCTGGCAAAGACCATGCCCCACATGAGAAAATTATCAGCTGTAGACAAACTAAAGCCCAAACTAAAATCCCACACTTGGGGTGAAAACAAAAACATATTTATAAAACATAACAGAGTTTATAAAGAAACTAAAACTGCCATTATGATTTGGTGGCTGCTGAGAGAGAAAGGGTCAGTCCTTTGGGGACATAGCTGCTGGTATATTGCCCATACCATACAGTTTCATATGGACAGCATTAATTGTACTCAGAGGATTATTATCTTTTTAAAAACGTACATGAAGTTTGGAGGAAGATAAAATGAGGATCTCTAGGAGGAGCTGGAAGTAGGTAGTGCTGAGTGGGTATGACCAGAATGATTTTTATAAATGAATGAAAATTTTCAAAGAATAAATATATAAATAAAATATTATTTTAACAGATAGCAGAAGAGGTATAGATGCAACAAGCACCAATTGGATGTATCACTCTGTTTCATAGGAACATTTGTGAAAATGTTACTTGCAAACAAATATGTGTCAAAGCATTGTGCTCTCGAGAGCTGGTTTCATATTATGTATTCAGGGTCCTCTGCTGTAATAGTCACTATAGAGTTAAATGCCTATACTTAGCATGTCTCCCAGTCTTCATCTGGGACCCAGTATAACAAGAGAGTTTCCTTCATAAATGCAAATAAAGATTATAAGCATCTAGAAAATATAAACACCTCCAGGTTTCATGGGACCCAACATACACAGAGAAAATGGATGGTGTCACTCAGAAAGCCAAGATTTTTTTAAAGGCATCGAAAGAAAAGTGTTTTTGAGGACACAAGGCAGTTGAAATTGAAAAGATCAGAAATTGAAAATTTGTAAGGATATACAAGCTGATTAGTGGCACAAAGTAGAGAGACTTAGAGTAATCCCAAATATAAATGGAAACATGGGGTAGGACAGAGGCCAAAGACAGACTGAGTCCGAAAGAATCAAATCCTAAAACCCAGAATGGCACAAAGGATGTTTGCTTCTCAGGACAGAAATGATGCAATTAGAACCCTGCGTTACATCATTTCCTGGAAGGTTATAATTAGAAAATAAAAGAGCATGTTTTTATATTAAGCCATGAAGTGTTTTTTAAAAATGTATAATACTGAGTAATTGTACAAACTTATGGGGTATGTGCTGGATAGTTTTACATCAACTTGATAGAAATCAATGTCATCTGAGAGGAGGGGACCTCAATTAAGAAAAAGCTTCTGTAAGATAAGGCTGTGAGGGAAGCCTGTAGAACAATTGGTGCTGTCAGGTCTGATGCAGCATCAGGATTCATTCATCTCAGCATGCTGGACACTGACATCCTGCATCCTCCATGTTCCAGCACCAAGTGCTTCAGTTGCTGTTCTTCATCAGAACAGGGCAGCTCCCAGGACAGCTTTGAAGAATGCTTCCTATCCCAATTGGTCCAGAATTTCAGACTGTCCTACACAGGACTCTAATTAAGCCTGGAATTTCTCAATGAATGCTATTCTTAGCTTGTTTAACCATTTTCCCCAATTTTATTTGGTCCCCAAAAAGGTATTGTTCATCCCAAATCAGCTGGTAAAAACCATTTCCCTTGAGGGGGAGGTTTCTTGGGCAATAGATATTTATTTTCCTTGGGAGTCGGTTATAAATTATTATAGCTCTTATTTAGAGAGAAAACAAGGTTGGACACCGGGATGTCTCTCCTTTCCTTTATCTTTCATTCTTACACTTGGAGATAGGGGCTGAAAAGAAAGAAGGGAGAATATAGAAATATATAGGGATGATAGGACAAAAAGTATATTAGTGAATCTACTTCTCAATGCCTTAATGCCTCAATGCCTAACTCACAAGGTTATTTTTAATTCACTGGTATAGAATTTTGTATATAGATGCAAAATAAGTTTAATTTCAGGTCAATTAGTATAAAATTCAAATTCAAATTTCAGGTCAATTAGTATAGAATTCAAATTTAAGGTTATTCTTCACACACACACACACACACACACACACTATATATATACAGTTTAACTTCTGGCAACGCTCAGCCTACCTCAGAGATGATGATGAGCATCAAAGAGCCCTCTTGTGGAGATGGCTTCAAATGTGGCAAACAAGCCACTTATCAAAATGTCCTCATTTCTACCTCAGACAGAATTCTGCCTAAAAATGGGCAAACTTGAATGCAGACAGATTTGGTGGCCAAACTTTGCCAAGACAGGGCAAGCAAATCCTCAATAGTTCATGCCTCACAAATATGTCTGTCAAATACATTGAATCAGAAGGCTGAAGATGATTCTCCAACATTACAGAGAATTTTGGGTGACTGTTGAGGATGCAAACTGTCTCTCATCTTCTCATTTGAGAAGCTGCCTTGTATTCGCAGGTAATTAATTTTATTCTTTATCAAGTCTTTGATGGGTTTGAAAACCAGATAGTTTAGTTTACAATTAAGCTTAGTTGTTTAGGGGTTAAGATGTCTTTAGGTCTAGATAGATTTTTTAAGTTGATAATGATGAGATATGATAGATATTGATTTACATACAGATTCTTGGACTCAGCAAGATAGGAAAGATGTTTTCTTCAAGGCTGCCAAATACAACTAGCCAAAACACTATGAACATAACATTTATATAATTCCTGATTGTTTCGTGGTTCTTCTTGCTGTAGGTTGTTATTTATTGTATATATATATATATATATATATATATATGTGTGTGTGTGTGTGTGTGTGTGTGTGTGTGTGTGTGTGTGTGTGAAAATATTAAATAAAACTAAACACATTTCTTCTGTAAAAAATGGTTCTCGGAAAGATGGTATCAGGAATTGATGAGTATCAGAAAAGGTTGCTTGGTACAATGAGCACATCTCTGTTTGCATTTTTAAAAGTATTATGACAGTGGTGTGCTATTGGGTGACTGGACTTATATCTACAAATGCTCAATCTGTCTTTTACCTTGTACAACTGTGTAAGTGCATTTGCTACAAGCTGGGCATGTGCTAGGAACCACAGGACATGCCTGGCTGGATGTTTATATTTGGCTTGGTGAAATTGTGCTTTGTAGTGCAAAATACCATTTTCCAGGGAGTGATTGACCCAGTGGGAGGGGGAAGGAAAACTACTGGGATCTTTGTAATGCTGATGTTATTATTTCTTCAAATTAAAAACAAGCAATAATAACACTGCTCAGGTGAGCAGATTGGTGACTATATAAATAAAGATTGCTTAAGCTATTTAGGGCCTCTTGTTGACCATCAACTGGCCACTCTCACTGATGCCACATATCCATCCTCAGTTTCAGAAACCTCTGGCCACTGACACTGAGTAAGCCATGGGGAGCAAGGCAGTAAGCAGCACCCCTCCATGGCCTTCACATCAGCGCCTACCTCCAGCTTCCTGCCTTGTTTGAGTTTCTGTCCTAACTTCCTTCAATGACGAACATTGGTAAAGAAGTATAAGACAAATAAACCCTTACCTCCTCTAGCTGCTTTGGTCATGGCTTTCCATTCCAGTTATAGAAACCCAATCTAAGAGAGCATACAATATCATTTTGAAGACATGCATGTCCCATCTAATAATCAAACAGGTGCAATTAGCATCACCACCTCACCTTATGAGATCATGAGAAATCTTTTCCCGCTTTGAGACATCTATGCTAAATGAAAAGTGGCTATAGTAACTGGCTCCACGACACAGTACCAAAACTTGCTCCTCCCAGTTGTAACCTTCCACTTGATTATCAACATTTCCCCATGTCCCCACAACATGTATGAACCTGCTCGGTACTGAGTCAAAGAAGTCAGGGAAAGAAAGCCAGCCACCACATGATCTCACTCTTAGAGTACAGAGTCTAAACAAGTTATGTCATAAAAATTGAGAGCAGAGCAGAGATTAGCAGAGCTTAGGAGCACAGAATACTTTCACAAACAAGACACAGAAAGCAAAGACCACGAGGGAGATTTTTCTACATTAAAATTTCAAAATTACGTACAGAAAAAGAAACAGTTTACCAAGCAAAAGCATTAAAGTTTTGTAGTAATTTTTAGTAACCTGGTAGCCTAAGCTAACTATATATCAGACATTGTTCTGCCTGTTTTAACATTTTATTCTTACAACAAAGTTGTTGATACTTTAATCTCTGTTTTCCTGAGAGGAAGTCTAATTGCAGAGAACAAAGAGAAGCTTTGGAGATAAAAGTCAGCAAGTAGCAGAGATAAGATATTTAGACTGACAAATCAAATAATTGAGCAATCAAAGAATGAATATTATTGTAAGGAAAATGCTACGGACATGCAGTCCATAGAAGAGGAACTTGCCCTCAATAATATAAATATGGGTACTTGTTCATTTTCAATTTTAGTGATAAAATGCAAACTAAAATGCTCAGACCCATTAAAAGTGATGAAGTTTTTAGTATATCCTTTTCAACTGGGACTTTTTATGCAGAGCTGACATTCAGGAAAGTTTAAAACTTACAAACTGTCCTAATTGAGCTAAGGAGATTATTTCAGATACGCAAACATGTAATGAACAGAGATTTTTATGGAAGCATAGGAGACAAAATTTATAAATGTTAAAAATGATACTCAGGCAAGTTTCAGAATACATGTGAAGCCTGAAAGAAATTTGTCTGTGGGTGATGCAAGTCTAAAACTCTATCATATATTATTTATGACTATACATATGCAAGGTAAATATTTTAAAAATAGGAACATTCATGAGAATTTTTAATAATTAGCCCCGAGAAGGAAAAGAATTGATATTGAGCTATTTCTCAAGAAAAATGTTGTAGGAAACAAACGAGGGGGAATGTTAGCTTCTATGGAGTGTAGGAAATGGGAAGAGGGAATTGAATGGTTTTTAAGGGAGGAACTACAAAGCAGAGGACAATAGAGGCAGATGTGGCCATGAAATAAAGGTGTTGTCCAATGAGTATCAAAGAAGAAATGCTATTTTCCCAAAGATTTAGGGGAAGAGGAAGAAAAGAGAGTAAGATTCAAGTCTAGTAAGTGCTGTCCCCTGGGTCAAAACTAGTAAAAATTTATTCTCAATTTTAGTATTCCTTTTTTTTAAGTTAAATTTATCTTTTAAAATATATCCACTTTATATCCCAATCACAGTCTCATCCCAAACTGCCTGGATCCTCTTCCTCTGTGGCCTGGTAAGGCACTACCTCAGGGGGAAGTGACCAAAGAGCATGCAACAGACCCCACGGCAGGGACAGGCCGCAATTCCTTTACTAGGGGATGATATTATCGTTTCTTTTCACTTCACACAAACCTTTCATGTCTCTCAGGGCAGTTCTGTTTATGTCTTCATCTAGGAAAGCAGGCATGACAATTCTTGAAAAGAATAAAAAGAATAAGTAGACAAGGAGTTGGATTAAAATCCAAATAGAATAACTCCTGGGTCTTGATAAATAACTAAATAACTCTTTAGCAGAGATGGCAGAGGAAAAGATGAAGGAATGTGTGTAAAATGCTCCTCAAGTGAATCTGGGGAAGGTAAAGCTTTGAACAAGAACAAATTTTAAAAAGAGAGAGAGATAATGAGACACAACTAAGTAAACACCTGCATACACCATGAAACACCCATGAGTAGGTCTTTGTAAGGCTTATGTTGTCCAAATTTTTTGCTAAATGAATGCTCTCAATCTCTTCTATAACTTTGTGTCTCATCATAACAAGAACTTAACTCCTACTTTGAATTTTGACTCCTCTCATTGGTAAAAGGTTTCCAATTGTTTCTCTGACTTCTGAATTTCCCCCTGGGTGTTCTGAATTCATATTCCTTGGGATCCTCAAGGAAACCTTTGGTACTCTGCTCCTGACCATAGCAAGCCCTTCTCCTTCATAAAAGGAAGATCTACATCTCTAGACTTCTTAAATGAGACATATCTATCGTTCCATCCATTCTAGGAAGGGTCTATCCATTTCCCTTCAAGTGTATTCACTTTTGCTCCCCTGGGCTTTATAAACATTCACTTATATCTCTCAGATAAATCATGGTACTGGAGGTCTAATAACACTGAATGAAGCTGCATCTTCGGAATGTAAAGGGAATTCATTGATTTGGTCAATCTTATAAAATCTTCTCCTTTTCCTTTTCATCAGGGAAAAAATGTCCAACTAATTTCATCCTCAGTAAAGTGGTAGATGTGCTATTTCAATTGAACCAGCTGATCAATCAAGTCAGATAAGTGGTTTTACTGTTTCTCTTGGTTGAATTAATTAGGTGTTTAATTGAACTGAACAGATGCATAGGTTTCTGAGTATTGCATGGACAAAACCACAGAGAAAATCAACATCTCAACATGTAATTATATAGACCACATGGCTTAATTTTGTTCACATTTCCAGCTGAATTCCTTGTGTGTAAGTTTCTTGTTATATAAATCCTAAGTAGTACATTCCCAAATACAAGATGGAAATTCAGCAAAGGTTCCTACAAGGTATGGAAGTGGAGGGATTGGCAAAGAATCAATCAGTGCCTTGGTAGAAATTGTGTTAAGTTTATCCATAAAATCAGCATATTTAGAACAAGATGTATAGAGGTTTGATATGCAAATATATGCTAAGGTTCACAGAGTTCCAGAGATAAAAGCATGATGTTCCAACCTCCTGTGCATACTGCAGTTAGAAAACTTATGCCAGCGAGACACAAAATGTACTGTTCCTGCTCAAAAAGAGATTTTAAACACAAAATTATTCACATAACTAGAACAGAATGAGAGTAGTTTGTATGCATGTGTTTCTCAAAGACTGAATTCCACCCCTGAAAAGAATTGTCGATATAGTTCACATTGATATCTTCAATATTGATTATACCCTAAAGAAGGCTTCTTTTGGGGTTATAATTTTATTTTAGTGACAGATCATGGGCCCTCATCTGGGTATCTAATATAGATGACTGAAAGTCTGAACAAGAATAAAAGGATTCCCAGCAACTAAGAGAGGAAAGGTAAGAAGAGATGAGTAAAGAATGTAAAACTTTCTTCCAAGAGTCTAACCCCCTCTCTTTTATTTTGTAAGGACATTGTAAGATGTTCTAGCAGGCATGCCCAGCCTGCAGGCCACAGGCTGTAGGCCACAGGCCGCAGACCACATGTATTCCAGGATAACTATGAAAGAAGCCAACACAAAATAATAAGTTCTTAAAAACACAGGGTTGGGCTGGAGAGATGACTCGTAAGTTGTTGGTCCTTGCTGCTCCCGCAAAGGTTCCAAGTTTTGTTCCCAGGATCCACATTGCGTGGCTCATAACTGCATGTATCTTTGGTTCCAAAGGGTCCAAAGCATTATTCTAGTCTACATGAGCATGTGTGCATGCACACACACACACACACACACACACACACACACACACACACACACACACATGCAGAGAGAGAGAGAGAGAGAGAGAGAGAGAGAGAGAGAGAGAGAGAGAGAGAGAGAGAGAGAGAGATCTATGGAGAAGTTGCCTTATTTTATTGTGCTTGTAACTTAACTGATAGGACTTAATGCATGAATTTTATGATGGGAACATATTGCAAGGCCAAATTGTTGAGCATACATGATAATTAATAGATTGAAAGAGGAATACAGTCCTT
Source organism: Acomys minous (assembly GCF_964271855.1). Taxonomy (NCBI): domain Eukaryota; kingdom Metazoa; phylum Chordata; class Mammalia; order Rodentia; family Muridae; genus Acomys; species Acomys minous. Next base: position 37,599,391 of record NC_140500.1, on the reverse strand, counting down.
GGCCTGGAATATTCAGTATTCATCTGAATGGCACCAAATATCGATTTCCAGAGATGAGGATGCAGGAAATTTTCATCGTTCTGTGAGGACATTGGAATGATAGATATGAATATTGGATAATGAAATGACAATGTTGATTTTCTAACATATTTCTGCATTGTGGCAGGAGGGAAGCAAAGAAAGAGAAAATAATACAAAATTATAGTGTAGAATATGTTGTGTATACAGCTTCACACGCCAGGAAGTGTTGGTCTGAGAGTTGAAATCCATCTTCTACTCCTGAAGCCATCTCTGAAAATTCTTTTATTTTTTCCTATTTGATTTTCTTTTTAATCTTTTTTATTTACTTAGTTCATTCACATTACATCTCAATTGTTTCCCCCTCACTTGAATCCACCTGTTCCTCCCTTCCTCCTGCTTTCACCCTATTCCTCTCCCCTAGGTCTATGACCAAGGGGGACCTCCTCCCCCACTATATGGTTATAGGCTATCTATCAGGTCTCATCTTAGTAGCCTGCTTATCCTTTCTCTGAGTGCCACTATGCCTCCACACCACTGGGAAACATGGGGCACCAGAGTTCATGTCAGAGTCAGTTCACGATCCTTCTGAATTCATCTGGAATTACACTTCATTTTGGTTTTCCTTTGTGCATATTGTCACAACGTCTGTTATCCTTTTCAAACTTGTTGAAGATTTTTCTGTGAGTTATGGGCATTTTTCACAAGGCAGCAAAGGTTTTACTTGCTACAGATGAATTACCATAAACCAGTGAGAAGAGAATAATATAAGCATATTGAGATGTGGGTGTCAGGCAGAGAGTTAGAATTACCCATTAGCTACATGACTTGCTCCCACACATCAGCTTGTCTGTGTGCTACATTTCAATATGTGCCTCAGCACAACCTGAAATCAAAGTGTATCATGAACTATCAGGGTCATCTGCAAACAGTCAAAACTGCTTATGCTAAATCCATAAATGCCACCGGTCTTCAACACAAATGCAAGCCTCTACAAAGCTTCACAAAATATGTAAAATGCAATTATTATAAGTTTGAAGCAAGAAACCCCCTTCTAAGGGAAGAGTTGCTAAAAATATTCATAGAAATTGTCAGATATTCACAGCAGATTTAGAAGCTTCCTTTGCACCTTCTTGGGTGCTGATATGATGTAGGAGACTGAAAACGTCCAGAGTTCTATAACATCTACATTCAGTCAGGAAGAGGGAGCACCTCTTGTTCTTAAGGGCTGCTTTTGAGCTGCCTTTGTCTTGACAGACACATCTAACTGAGTTCCAGGAGATCTTTGAACATGCAAAGAACAAATGTAGAGCTGTTGCAATAGAAAAAAAAATAAGATCAAATAGGTCACCATGTACAACATTCCAACATCTTACAGTGTGCACAGTATATGCCCATCTCACAGGCAGAGCAAGGTGTTTTCCTTTGAATATGCTTTTTCTTTTCTTTTACAACTTAAAAAAAATCCTATTCAAATCTCTTCCCCACAACCCTTCCCAGAACTACCCACCTTTCATACCCACCCAACTTGCTCCTCTTTCTGTTTTATTTGTTTTTAAGTGCCATGAAAGCATAGGACAAATAAAATGCCAGCATGGGGAAGGGAGTTTTATACATATCCCACTCCTAGTGAGGGAGGTCCTGGCAATTGTTAGCTGCTGGGAGAAAGAGAGATGGTTCTCTCTAGGAGTGTAAGCCTTGCTAAATGGACCACACTCCAATCATGGGCACACATTCAAGAATATTTGGACAGCACAAATTGGTCTTGGGAGATTAAAAAAAACAATAAAAACTAACATTAGATTAATACACCTTGAAGACTAACATAAAAAAGGTGGTGTGTGTGTGGGGGGGGGGGGTAGAATTACTTAAGAATTAGTTTATCTCTATGGTCCTGAAGCCTAGTAGCTGAAACAGCCAAGGACCCACAAATTAAATCCATGATTATTTTTCCAGATAACGAGATTAATTTCATCTAAGCATCAAGATGGGTAGTTAACAAGTTAAACTGTTAGTTCTGTTGATATGGTATATTAGATTGGAAAGTAGCACACTTACCAATGCAAAATTACTTGCTTTAAAAAATTACTTTTGATCTTTCTTTCATGAGGTTATATAATTTTGCAGTAAGAAATTAACCAAGATATTTGGTTGGATGTATATAAAGATATAAAAATGTCTCAGAATTTATAATTATTTGGCAAGGAGGCTGTAATAAAAATATGTTCAGCTGTTTGCCCAGAACATTTAGAAATGAAATTTAGTAAGCTCGGTTGGATTTAAATACTCAGGCTATGAGTTCAACTTCCCTCACTAAAACAGTTCCCACACTATCTACACATTGTAATTTATTTTATCTCACTAACAATCAATTCTATGAGGATTCTCATATAAACTCATATCTAAATAATCACATGAAGTTAGTAAGAGTGGTGATTAAAAATCCAGCTGGGGTAAGTGAACTTAATTAAGTAATGCCTTGTTCAGCATCTGGTTGGAACCATGTGGTCTTGAAGAGCACCATCTCTCTGATGGCAACAAACATGTGTCACTCTTGGTGGAGCAAGATGGACAGGGTCAATGCAGTACGTGGTACCTCAAGGGATCTAAGGATTCTTCAGACCTGCAGACTGGGAATGAAAACATCAGCTACTTCCTAGGGTCTGTTCTGTGGCCCTGCCGTTTAAGAAGACAAAGGATACAAATTCTTCTAAGGCTGATAGACTACAGAGGGAGTAATGTTCCTTCCAGATTATCCCTTAGCCACGTTTAAGTTAATGCACCCCATTATCAGGACTATCATTATGCAAACTTGCCGAGTCCTTACTGTGGGGCAGATATTCTACAAAGTATGTAACAGAAATTGTTCATTCAATGCTTTAAACAGTGGCAGGTACATAATAATCCATGCTTTGCCGACAGGTAAGCAATTTATCAAGTTTTGCTTAATTCCAACTATAAGAGGACACGAATGCAAATTTTTCTGACATCAAGCACAATGATCTTAATAAATGCCCCTTCTTCCTGAGTCCTTCCTTTGTATACTTCCTGTCCCGCCTAATTGTCTTTCTGTATGGCTATGACTTTTGGTTCCTACTAATTTCTTCCCCAGTTTGGTGGTTCTCATAGTAGCTCTCACACTATTGTCAAGCACTAGCCTTGGACTTCCTTGTGCACACACACACACATGTACACAAATACACACGCATAAACCCACACTATCAAGTTCACTCAACATACATACACACATATGCACACACACACACAATCACACACAGTGATTGAAGATAGTATGATGTTTTAAGATCATAGAGATGAAATATGATAGATATTGATTTTTCATTCAGAATTTTAGACTCAACAAGATAGGAAAGATATTTACTCCAAGTTTGCCAAGCACAAATAGCCAAATCACTATGAATTTAACATTTATATAATTCCTGATTGTTTCATAGTTCTTCCTGCTGTATGTAGTTATTTTACTTATGTGTAATAATGTAAATTTATAACTTAAAATAAATATAATAAAAATACATCTTCAAAAATAAATTAACAGGTTTCATATTAGTCAGGATTCTCTGAATAGAACGTACAGAAAAAATACACATCAAATATATTAACTATATTCTATATACTAAAAGATGTATTAGATTGACATAAAAGATGCAAGAGTATACACAACAACTACCAATACCAAAGGTATATTTAGATTTAAAAAAAAAAACTTAATTAGCCAGGCCTGATGCCACATGCCTTTAATCCCAGAACTTGGGAGGCAGATACAGGCAGATCCCTGAGTTTGAGACTAGCCTGGTCTACAAAGTGAGTTCCAGAACAGCCAGAGCTACACAGAGAGATCCTGTCTTGAAAAAAATAGTTAATTAATTATTATGGAGATGTACAGGTGCCATGGTGTATGTGCATATGGAGGTCAGAGGACAAAGAACTTGGTCATCTTTTCTTCTACTATGTGCGTCTCAGGGACCAAACTTAAGCCATCAGGCCCAATGGCAAGTGTTTTTTTCTACTGAGCCATCTTGTTGACACCAGAAGGTATCTTCTACACTCTATGCCATACATGGCCCTTCATGTAAATTACTTATCTCACATAATTGCTTTAAAATGCTCATACTCAATCCCTGGCCTTGACAAAATGAACATGCTATCTGACCTTTAGGGTCTAACATTTTTCAATAATAATCATATTATTGCATCATGGTTGTTGTAAAGTTTATGGAAAAATACTTAACCTTATTTTCATAGTATAAGTATTTGTTGAAATATGGCTGCTTCCTCTGTGTAAAAATCAAAGATTAGCTAATCAAAGTTGTTAAACAAAGTCCTGCTTCTGCATTGACATTATTAGTATTTGAGTTCTAAAACCTAGACAATTATTGATCCTCTCACTTGTCTTTAAAGGCCCAAGATCAAGTACAAAAGAGGCTGTGGAAGGTGAACTCAGTGAAGCAGAAGACAGAATTGCTCCTGCGTGTTTTGCCTGCACATAAATTATAATCCTTCTTATCTCTCCGGATCCTGGGGTAAAAGCAATCCCTTAGGTAAAAAATAAAAAAGTAGTAATGTTGAACTGAACAAGCTTTTCTTCTCTGGGAAAAGCATTTATAGGCAAGGCACTTCAGTGTGGTCTTCAGTGCATTACAGGTAGCCTCAAGGTGTGGATGATGATGGAATGTAATAGGAAAAGAGTCTTGACCCAACTCTAAAACTCATTGGTATATGAGTAAACTAGCGATCATAGCTAGGAAAAACATACTTTTGGGGGTGGAGCACTTCCTTGTGCGAACAGCAAAATCTTAATTCTCTGAGAGGGAGGCCTTGCCAAGAGCAAGGTGCCATGTAACTTCCTGGTCAGCTCAGGTCTTCTTAAAAGTACAAGGGCATGCATAGACTCACTCATGTCTCCCAAGACCACAAATCAGTCAGTTTGTATACTTGTGATGCACATGAACTCACTTAGGTATAGACACATAGAAATAAGTAAGTAAATAATAAAGAGTTTTAAAAAGAAACACACTCTCTCTTTAAAGATAGTGCATTAAAAAAGCTACTACATGGCAACTTCACCAGGTATGCAAATCAAAGACTGATAACTACTTGTCAAATATATCTGGAGGCAAGTTTTTCTTAAAGCTAGTAAGAAAAATATCTTTCCTGTAGTAGCTTGAATGAGATGCCATAGACAGTGGCATTTTAACACTTGGCCTCTGGTTTGTGACACTGTTTGGGCAGGTTTAGGAGGTGTGGCCTCACTGGAGGAAGTATGTCACTGGGGCTTGCTGGGCTATAGAAGTTTAAAGACACATGTCGTTCCCAGATTGTTCTCTTTGTTTTGGGCTTGTGGTTCAAGATGTGAGCCCTCAGCCTCAAGCCACCATACCTTCTCTCTGCCGTTATTAAAGGTAACTCTGAAACCATAAGCCCAAATAAACCCTTCCATCTGTAAGCTGTTCATGGTGTTTTACCATATTAAAAAACTACTAATACACCTCTTGATATACATTTTTTAAAGTTACTATTATGCCCAAGTCAACTACAGGATGAATTCTACTTTTAATTATTGCTTTCATTTTTGATATCAAAATATAAATACATCATTTCTCCCTTAGCATTCCTTCCTCAAAACCTTCTAATACATCCCTTCTTTCCAATCCATGGCTTCTTTTTTTTTTTTTATTAATTAGTACATATATACAAATATGTACTGTATATGCACATATCTCTAAATGCACAAATAGAGTCTGCTCAGTCTGTATAATATTACTTGTATATCTGTTTTCAGGGCTGACCATTTGGTATTGCATAGTCAGTTGCTGTCCTCTTTCAAGGGGAAGACTGTTTCTCCCATTCTCAGAATTCCTTAATTGCCTAAGTTATTCATGTGCATAAGCTCAACCCTTATGAGCTTTATCTCATACACATTAGCTTGTCTATTTTTGTTGTTCTCGTTCAGCTCCTTTTTAGGCAGTCATGTTGGCAAAACTCTGTGGTTGTATTTTCTGAAATTGCTAGGAGACACAATCTCACCGCAAACTCCCTGATAGGCACTCTGGCTCTTGCAGATTTTCCTCCCCTCTTTTGCAATGGTTCCTAAGCCTTAGGTATGCGAGCTGTATTATAGATGAATTTACTGGGACTAGGTTCCACAACACTGAGTTTTGTCTGGTTTTATTTTTCTGTAATGCTTATTTTTTGTTACAAAAAGAAATTTACTGGATGAGGGGTAAGAACTATACTTATCTGTAGGTATAAAGACAAATACTTAGAAAATAATTGTTGGTCAAGGCTGAAGATCATGCTCCAAGGTTATAGAGAGTTTTCAGTGATGGCTCAGGTAGCAAACTGTGTCATCTTCTCATTTGGGAAGCTACTACATTACATTCCCTGTATACTCAGATAATCAATTTTATGACTTCTCAAGTCTCTGGTGGGTTTGAAGACCAGATAGTTTAGTTTTACAATTAAGCTTACTTGTCTAGAAGTTAAGATATTTTAGGTCTAGATAGATGTCTTAAGTTGATAATGTCAACATATGATAGATATGTCTTAAGTTGATAATGACAAGATATGATAGATATTGATTTCATTCAGAACATTAGACGTACCAAGATAGAAAAGACATTTAGATGTTTTCTTCAAGGCTGCTAAATACAAATAGTCAAAACACATTTAAATAGTTCCTGATTGTCTCATGGTTCTTCTTGCTGTAGGGATTTTATTGAATATATATGTAATACTATAAGTGTATATGTAAAAAATAAAAAATATTAAAAAAATTAAAAAACAAAATGAAAAATTTTTGTACATCAAATTATAAGATCAAAAAAAGGAAAAGTTGACCTTCATATTAGATAAATTGTTATCAGTCACATATATACAATGTGTGTTTAATATCTAGAAAATATGGAGAATTCTAACCACTCAGTTAGAAAAAGGCCATTCAAACCCCAAATGGGCAGAGTATGTGAAGGCAGATTTATGCAAACAAGAGTAATGAATGGCCAGTGTAGCCACTCCTTATTATTGTAGCACCTATGATGTTAATGAGAAGCAAGTATGGGAAGATGTGGAGATGTTGGAACCCTCACATCTTGCAGGCAAGAAGGTAGTATCATATTGCCGCTGTGGAAGACAGTTTAGTCTTTGCTCCAAGAGTTCAAAATAGAATAGACATATAATCTTTCTATTTCACCCTCAAACATGTACTTTAGAGAATGGACATGACATGGCTACTGCATCATACATTAGCTCACAGCACTAGTGCTTACCTGCCCAAGATCAAGCCCATCAAAATCTGAACAAAGAGAAGGGGACGGAGCCCAGAGGCTCCACTCTTTGGTAGAGAGGCTATTGGTAGTTGATGACTGCCAAGGAAGAGAAAATCACTCTCCTTTGTGGATGTGACTGCTGGTAGGTTACTCTTGTGCTTACAGATGGCCTCAAACACAAGCAAAAACAGGGAAAATTGACTGAACTCAGGATTTTATTAATAGCAGCAACCTCCCCGCAACAAAAATCCAACCAGCCAAACCAAAACCAAACCAAAGGAGGACATGAAGCCAGAAGGGTGCTCCAATAGAGGGACACTAGGGGTGGACAGATGGATATGATCAATATGAATTACATCCATGTATTAAACTTTCAAGGAATAAAAATATAACTAGTATAAGACATGAGCCTTACATGACCCCATGTTCATATATATACCCTAGAATGAAAAAAAATGTCAAGGACGGACAGATGAAAGGCTCATGAGGATTAGATTTAGAGTAATGGAAAGTATTGTTTATTGGGGACAGTTTCTGTTTGGTGTAATGGAATTATCTACAAACAGTGAAAATGGCTCAGTACTACTACGAACACAATCAATGCTACTAAGTTTTCTAAGTGATTTCAACCTCTCAAATCCTCATCGATATTTGAACATTATTGCTGAGAATGCAACCTGTTATAAGGTGTTCAGGAAAACAGGAACACCTCTAAAAATTTTAAAGAGAACTATGTGTGGTCTAATGATCCACCAACCCCACTCTGTGGTAGCCAGTGCCAAGGGGATGAAGTCAGGGTCTGAAGAGTTTTGGCATTCTCGTGTTCATTGAAACACTAGTCACTGTAGCTGAAATGTGGAAACATCCTAAATGCCCTTCAACCTGAGAATAATCACAGAGATGTGGTGCAACTGAATTTATTCAGCCTTAAAAGGGAGAAAAACTCTGCAATATTCATGAGTACAGATAAGCCCCGAGGTCATTACGCCAAGTGAAATAAGCCAGTTATACAGAGGAAATGCTGCAGGATTCCACTTACACAACATATCTAAGATTGTCAAATTCGCAGAATTAAAGAGTAGGACTGGGACTGTCAAAGACAGGAGGAACAGGAAGAAAAACTTCTAATCACCGTGTCAAGGTTCTACTAAGCTGCTGAAACTCTAGAACTGAGGGTAAGTTCTAGGTGATTTTCTGCACAACTCTATAGTCAATGATACTCTATTGTAGCCTTAAAAATTTAGGACTATGGGATCAACAAATTGGCTCAGCAGGGAAAAGTGCTTATCTCCAGATCTGACCACCACATTTAATCCCTGGGACTCACATGGTGGAAAGAGCTGACTCTGAAAGCTGTCCCTGACCTCTACAGACATATCATGGAATGTGCCCACATACAGACATACACACACACACATACACACACACACACACACACACACACACACACACACACACACACACTAAAGGTAATAAAAATTAAGATTATCAGTGCCCTTATTTGTGTCATGTGTTCTTGCCACAATAAACCTTAAAAAGCATTGATATGGTAATTTTAGCTTACATAGCACAGCATAAACTATGGCTATTAACTACCACTTATGAAGTAATCATTGACATGTTTCAGGGATTGTAGCCTTCGTAACATAGAGATAATTAATTACATATCCAATGCTTACAGTTTTGACAGAAGAATATTTTATGTGCTACCAATAGCCAAACACTGTTACATCAGTGATGCCACCTCACCACACCCTCAACTTGTCACACGTGGGGTACCTTTTATCTCACTCCATTTCATTCTACTATAAGACATGACTGTGAAAGCCAAGGGCTTCCTTCTTACTCCACCTTCTTTCACGACTGTAGAGCCTTATTTTAAAGTCAGATGTTGATACAAACATTATGAAAAGATACTAGGCACACCAACTACCCTCTGCATGGCTTTTAGGAGAGGGTACAGTGATGAGAAGGCAAGAGACATGCATGCAGGTATTTCTACACAAGAAAGAGATGAAAGGTAATTGGGTAATTCTAGACCAAAATTCATTCAGTGACTGACATGGAAATTTCAAATTTTAAATATGTGGACTATTTAGGCTCAGTCATCAACCTAATAGCCTTGAATTTGATCAAGATTAATGACTAACATAGACTCTCCATTCCTTTTCTATGTTGTGTGAAGACATTGATGGACAATCTAAGAACAACACCCACTTAGTGGTGGTGGTGGTGGGGAACTTATCTCAAAGACACAACAGCAGTTCCTGTCTTATTCCTGTCCAGTGTTGACATTTAAAACATAAACATTGGGCCGTTCCTGCCAGATTCACACACACACACAGAGAGAGAGAGAGAGAGAGAGAGAGAGAGAGAGAGAGAGAGAGAGAGAGAGAGAGAGAGAGAGTTAAGTAGCAAAGTAGCACATAGGCCTGTATCTTGGCTTCATAATAAAAGAGTATTCTGTCTGCAGAATGAAAGAGAAGAAAAAGACACATGATATTTGTGTGCCCAGTCCTGATCTAAAGTGACTGGTACTTGATTACTGGGGATAAGGGAATTATGATCAATAACTGTAGAAAGAATTCTGAAAAATATCTTAGCAATGCTCACAAAACTACACATGTATAAAAATGCATTTGAGATGTTTCTGCATCTTACAGTTTTTGCTATTTCACTATTTCCAACACTGCCTTCTTTGTTATTTTATCTTCATCAATAACTTTTGATTCTAGGTTAAGGAAACTTTTAGTAAGAGTTATGTTATGCTGTGGCTCATAGCCATCTGTAAATCCTGTCTTAGAGAACTCTAACACTTCTTCTAGCCCCCATGGGCACTGCATGCACATACTGTGCACACATGCTAGGCAAAATACCCATACACATAAAATTTTTTTAAAGTAAAGAAAATTCTTTTTTCTTTTTTTTGTTATTTTATATTTATTTAATTAATTTACTAGCCCAGAAGGCATGTCCCATGAAAGTCTTCACTTACCAGGAGATTAGGATAGATGTGAGGACATCCTACTGGGACTCTAGGTAAGAGAAATATAAGAGATGGGGAAATAGAAATATCCAGAGAGTCCTAGAAACCTACATGAAGAACATCATAACAGGTGGATTGGGGCCCAGGGTGGTCTGCTCAAACTATTGCACTAACCAAGGACAATACAGTAGTAAACATTGAACCCCTACTCTGATCTAGCCAATGGACAGCACATTCTCCACAGTTATGTGGAGAGCCAGGACTGATTCTGACATGAACTCTGGTGCTCCATATTTGACCACCTCCCCTTGGTGGGGAGGCCTGGTGGCACTCAAAGAAAATTATATTTTAAATAATCATGCTATGGACTAGGTCAATTACTCAGTAAGGAAAAGTACCTGTTACTCAAATCCTGAAGACTTGAGTTTGGATCCCAGAACTCACATAAAAGTCTGATATAATGGCTCAGGTGTTTATTATCATAGTCCCCCCCCCTACAGAGAGATATGGGCCTGAGAAAAGAGAACCGATGGACATTTTCAGGATGTGTGATCTGGGATATGTCTCAAACACTGTGGAAAGGCAAGGGCCAAGATGTAAAGGTTGTCTCTAACCACATGTACACCGTGTCATGTGCGTTATGGCCCTCCCCCACAAAAATATGCATTCACACTTACACATCCAGACATCATGTGCACATGCATTTTATAAAAAGAAGTATGAAATAATCCAACACAAGAGATCAAGTTATAAGGACCCCAATGCCCTTACCCTTATGTCAATGCTGTTTCACTTTCCTGATCAGAGAATCTTAACTCTACTAGGAGAAATGTCTCTTGTAACCAAAAGTTCCAGTACTTTACCTTCAGGCATGTTGGATGCATGAGTTCATAGACAACCTCAGGCCTTCCCTCTGTTTGTTTAGTCTCCTTTTTTTTTTTTTTTTTTTTTTTTGATTCTAGCTAGTTTTGTTTACAATTGCATTTTCTTAAGAATCTACTTGCCAAAACAAGCAAAGGAAATTCAAGCCACAGTTAGAATTGTCCTAGGATTCCTCATTATACAAATACAGAATGGTCAGGGTAATAGACTCGGGCAACTGGCAACACTTGGGCCACACAGCCTTACCCTTAGAAAGCAGGCCGTAATCTCACTCAAAAAAGGAAGACCCAAAGTGAAAGAGAAGTGTTCATAAACTCAGTGCTACTGTTTACAGAACACCAAATGCTGAGGAGGCAGAAACAACACGAATTTTCAGAGGTAAAAGATTTGTTTTTAATACAGAAAACCACTCAGAGCTCCCATTTCTACTCCTCACAGTGACTAAGACCCCACTGCAATCCTGTTAGTTCCTCGTGTTGCTGCTTCCCCATCTGTGCTGCTGAAACATGCGGTCACCTGGCGGGTCGCATGCTGTTTACCTTTTATACTGCTAAAATGCTCAGGGAGGGAACATGCTATATGCACGCATCCATAAAAAGCAGGCAAAGAGAGGTGTTCCCCAGTTTCCTGGAGGAGCAGCCAGCTGCCTGAGAGACATCAAGTGCTCGAAAGGAAATGCTAATTTCTTTTCTGTCCTCACCATATAATTTAAAAATTGCTTTCCCACATCCTATATTTTAGGGGTTATATTTTATCTCGGAATGTCTGCACATCAGTCTCTTGACTGTCCAAAGGTTATCATAACAATTTTTTTTCTCCGTTCCACTGAGCCTCTTCAAGAGAGCGACAGGGTTGGTTAGCATTCCAGGGCAGTGACAAAACTCTCTTTGCCCTCACTCTCAGACCTCAGAACAAAAATTGATTTTTTTTCACACGCCTCTGATAAAGAAAGACAGTCATTTAGATTTTTTTTACCCTCTGTCTTCTTGATAAATAAAGTAGTTTGGGTTAAAGGTATAAATCCTCCCTGTTTAGTCACAGAGGCAAAGTCTGGTGCTTATCAGCACACAGGAAAGATGGGTGAAGAGAGCCTTTGTGAGGATTCTCCCAGGATGGGTGGAGGGAACCTCGCCTGGAGGTTGATCAATAAGCCAGTAGTGGTTAGAAGAATTATTAATGTGACATGGAAGAGCAAAGAACAGTGGGAAAGGCAAAGCAGCTCAACTCTTCTAGTGTTTCCTCTCAGAACCTCCATATGAAATGGCTGACATGAACTAAGTTCTCTCTCTCTCTCTCTCTCTCTCTCTCTCTCTCTCTCTCTCTCTCTCTCTCAGCTGCTATTGCAAGTAAAGAGTCAGGTCAACCTGCTTCTCAGTTAGTGAGCTCCATCCTTATTTGTGGAGCTGGGTTTTCACCCTACCTGTTTCTACTTTCATTTTTTACTTTCAGTGGTGAATATAGCTTAGGAATAAGGCTTTTAATCAAGGAGGTAAAAATATAATTTTTATCAAATGACAATTTAGTGAACACTAAAGAATAATAGCTAAAAACGGAAAAAGCTGCCAAGCAGATTAAAAGTTGCATTCTTTTCATTGGCTATAAAGGCAGGAGAGATGGCTCAGAGGTTAAAAACAGTTGCTGTTCGTTCATGAGAACCAGAATTCAAATGCTGTCATGCCCAGAAGCTCATGAATGCATGTAACTCCATCTCCAGAGGATCCAAAGTCCTCTTCTGGCTTTCATGCATACCCACACACAGGTGCAAACATTCACACAAGTAGTTTTTTAATTGATATAGTGACAAAAATGATTTGTAATGTTCATGTGGTGGCCATTCTCCCAAATGTCTTACATTTTCAAGTATTGTCATCTTCACTCCTTGTTGGATGTTAACAGCCATGTAATAAATGATGAAACTAAGGCACAAACAGAAGTTGCACAAATGCCCTATGGTTATAATTATTGACATGAGTGGATGGATCAATCAGTATTAGAGCTTACTGCAGCACAATTTCCTGGACTGGACACTTGGAGTGTTCAAAATGGAAAATTCTGGCTGACTACAAGATTTACCATTCTCTGTTTTCTTACTTGGAATGCACTGTGACCAGCAGCTTTTGGTTTCAGGAACTTTAACTTTTCTATGGTGATGGACTATGTATAATCTTGAACTGTGAGCCAAAATAAACCCTTTCTCCTTTGGGTTGTTTTTGTCAGAGAACTTGTTATTACTACAATAAAGATATTAAGCCATAAAAAAGAGTATATACTGCTCTTGCAGTTCTTAGCACCTATATTAGGAGTCTCAAAACTGTTTAAAACTCAAGCTTCAGAAGATCCCTTACTCCCTTCTGGCCCCCCAAACACACACACACACACACACACACACACACACACACACACATACACACACATACATCATTAAGTTTCTTAACCTAAAAATAAATATATAAATAGTTAGAAAATAGATAATAGTTGCTATTTTTATTTTAGGGTAAATATTTTACATTGAAATAGTGTCATTTGGTTTGATAATGCACTTAGTTCATTGACCATTTTAACCTGAAGGTTGTACATTCAATTCTAACCTCAACAATTGCTCACAGATAAAAGACCACCTTTTCTCCCAGCCTTCTTCTCATCATTAAATGAACACACACAGAGAGACAGAGAGACAGAGACAGAGACAGAGAGACAGAGACAAAGACAGAGAGACAGAGAGACAGAGAGACAGAGGGAGAGATACGGGGCAAGGAGGGAGAGAGATAGACACAGACACACAGACAGACAGACAGACAGACAGACAGACAGACAGACAAAAACAGAGAGAGGAGAGGCAGTGAGGCAAGGCAAGGAGACAGGAGGGGAGGAGAGATATCGATGATCCAAGCTGGCCAGGCTTGTCAATTTTGGTGACTCTTGTTTTCTTTACTACACCTTCCTCTCACTTCCCCCTTTCTACCACCTTTAACAACCCAAATTCAGCATCTCTTGCTGTACTGGTACAACAATTTCTGAACTGTTCCATCCCCCTTCACTCTTATCACTCTTCTCTTTGTAGGACTGCTCTATCCTGCCCAAATAACTACAAATAGTATAACTGTACTATGACTCTGCTTTAAATTCTTTAGGTTTTGCTATTGATATGAGGGGCAATTCAACAAGTTAGCATTAAATGCAAGATGCTTAATGATCTGTATTACATACACTTACCTCACCCCCCCCCACACACACAGCATGTTTTTGTGTTGACTCTGTTTACTCTTCAAATGCAAGGACTTCTTGTTCCTACATCACATAGAGTTGTGTGTGCTTGAAGGCAGGAACTGCATCATTGGGTCGCTGTGTCATTGGGCAAGCATCACGGAATATAGTTACACAAATCTTCCTGATGCAACCAGGATATTCAATGATTAGAAGATACCCAGGATGCTGCCAAGTAACCCAGCCAGTTTACAATAATAATTATTATATGAAAAACAACAGCCTCTGAGATAATGGTAAGCAAACCAGTAGCTGAGTCAGCATATCATTGTTCACTATAATTTACTATACATAAATATAATGCTGTACTTTTATGCGGTTGGCTTCCCAGATTTGTTTACACCAACATTACCACAAACACACAAACAATGTGTTGCACTTCCGTGCTAGGACAAGTCTGATGTCACAAAATTATAGGACCTTTTTTTAGCTCCATTATAAGGTTATAGGACCATAGTAGTATAAGCAGTCCATCACTAAGCAAAATATCACCACACTGCCTCCCACTTCACAAATGTTCTTCCATCTGTCTGAAAGCCTTCTGCTGGACTTAAGCCTTTCTGCCCATCAGCTCCCAAACTGAGCCCACCAACAATTTGTTATTCAAGTCATTCCTACTCAGCATTTCCCATGCATCAACCATTCTGCCAGTGCTGGTGATATGAAAGTAAATGTATGTAAACCTAGACATTGAAAAGCTCAGAAACTGTTCACTGTTTGCTCAGAATTAGGGCTTCAGCAACATACATCCCAGATCCAGGCCCAGACAATTCAGGGAAATACTCTCATAATCCCTCAGCCTGATGAATTTATAGTCTAGGAAGAGACAACCTTTAACAAACAACACCTGAGCAGGGCCTGTCCCTGCTATGGACTCTGTCGCCTGTTCTTTGATCACTTTCCCCCTGGCTGGGTGCCTTACCAGGCCTTAGAGGAAGAGATGCAGGCAGTCCTGATGAGTCGTAGTGGCTGGGGTCTATTGGTAGAGGAGAAGGGCTCCCCATCTCTGATGACTAGGGGAGGGGAATACGGAAGGAGAGGGAAGGAGGGTGGGACCAAGAAGGGACAAAGGACAGGGCTACAATTGGAATGTGAAGTGAGTAAAAAAAAATTTTTAATGAATTTAAATTTAAAAAAGAAAAAAGAATAAAAACAAACAATACTTGCAGGAAATGAGTGAGTGAAGAAGTTACTTTTTATAGCACCGAAAGACAGTCACTGTAAACATCTTTTATATTTATATAATTTTAGAGCAAATTGCAAGTGAACCTGAAATTAACCACCAGATGAAAAGAAAACTACTTAAGTGGTTCAAAATAGGGAACCCAAATCTTCACACTAACAGAGGCAGCCAGGGCAGCTCTTCCTCCTGGAAGGAGACCCGTGAGTACAGAAAGAACCTCCATCTTCCTCCGAGGCCGAGTACAGAAAGAACCTCCATCTTCCTCCGAGGCCAATGTACTCCCAAATTGTATCTGCTCCGATGAACCGCGGTGTAGAAGGAACGGATGCCAGGACAGTTTCAAGTGAAGCACGCCGAGACGTAGGGAGTAAAGGGCTTTTTAGTGTCCCACACTGAAGCATCTCGTCCATTCTCACCAGAAAAAGGGCAACAACAAAAGTACCTAGCTCTTGGGATCTTAAGAGAGTTAAATGTAACAGACGCCTGGGAAGGTGCCTGGCACACACAATCCTGTGTAGGTTTTGTCTTAAAACACCATGTCTTCTACTTTCTGGCCTCTACTTGCTATCCCCATTATTCATTCTATAAGTGGTTTCCAGAAATGTGTAAAAACCAACAGGAGACAGCAGAGAAGGCTCTGTTTTCAGCTAATTGTAACAACAGTAGGTGGCGGAACTTCTGGAGCACTGGTTGAAATAGAGGTTTGATTTTTTAGGTTCACTAGGTTTCTCCAATACATACTAGAAAACAGACATATTAAACCTCCAACCTTCTTAGACTTGGTTCACAGTAATACTCATGCTGATATGAACATGTGGTTTACAGGACTAGATTTTTTAAAGACAGGTCGATGCATATTCTGATAACAAAATCCTCTTTAAAATCATTGTTATGCAATCTTTTCCATATTATAACAAAAATAAATTTGAGTAAGCAAATTATCTTTCTTACTTTAAGCAAATGTCACTACACTGGAAATCCATGGTGAACTGAGATCCTTTGTACAGATTTAAATTAGTCCTAATAAAGAAGAAGCAAAAACAATCCCATCTTTTGCTATGAGGCCTAAACACCATCTGACATTTATATTCTAGAAATAGGAACACAGCCGTGTCCTTTGAAAAGGTGGCTGAATTAAACAGGGAAAATAATGAAATCAAGTATATGCACCGTCATGTTTCTGGCTTACTTTTAACATCCTGGTTACTGTGAGTTAGCGCAGATATGTAGGAATAAATACATCCAGGGCTCAGGCATCAAATTGTGAGCAGATGGGCAGCCAAGTCTGCCTGAGTTAGCAGTGTGAATTCCAGAGACTGCTGAATGGAGATGCTCAGGGCATGTGGTACACAGAACAGCATCATCCCTCACTTGTGCTGCCTATCAACTACCTCTGAGCAGGGGGTCTTGGTCCTCACCATGAATGGCCCTTGATTGGTGCATCAGTCTCTTCAGTACCTCACCCTCAGCCCAGATTTGTTGACTCCATTAGTCTCCTGTCTCCTCCAGGTCTTTCTATCCCCCAACTCGTCCAAAAGATTCCCTGTGTTCCACCCCAAAATTTGGCTGAGTCAGAGCATCTACTTTGATTCCCCACTGGGTTGAGTCTTTTAGAGGACCTTTATTGTAGGTAAGCCCCTGTCCTGTGTTTCTCTTCGACTCCTTCCAGTATCTATTCTATTTGCCCTTCTAAATGAGAATTAAGCATCCTCCCTGGGTTCCTCCTTGTCATTTAGCTTCTTTTGTTCTGCATTTTGTAGTATGGTCATCCCATACCACACTAGTGGTTTTCTTAACTGATGCTTGATGTGAAAAGGCCCTTCTCTATGTGGGTGGTGCCACCACTGGGATGGTGGTCCTGAGTTCTATAATAAACCATATCGAATAAGGCAGGAGGAGCAGGCCCCTAAGCAACATTCCTCCATGGCCTCAGCATCAGTTCCTGCCTATTGAGTTCCAGCTCTGACTTCCCTCAGTGATGAGTTCCCTGGGAATAACATGTAAGATGTAAAATGAAAGAAACCCTTCCTCCCTAAGTTACTTTTCCCCATGAGGTTTTATCACAGCAAATGAAACCCTAAGCCATAGTTTTCTCAAAGTAAGTCATCTCAATAAACAAATAACAATATTTTCTAATGTAAAACTCAAGAAATTTTAGAATACCCTGGAGATGGCCCAGCATTCATCTGAATATGACTCTATGATTTTTAAGTTTTTCAAAAAGGAGAGAGAATAGTGATATGATGAAACAAAACTAAATCATTGTGGTTCACAAAAGAATAAATGCTAGAACTATATCCGCTTCTCTTTGGAATGACTATACTTCTGTTTGGTCATGCCATATTTCCAAAAAATAATTCCCTATGTTTAATTTACAATTTAAAATATTTATGTATGTATTTATTTATGTATGTACGTATTTAGTGTATGTGGATGTGTGTGTGTGTGTGTGTGTGTGTGTGTGTGCGCACACACACACACACATAAGGGTGCATGTGCGTACCATATGTGCCTAGATGCACATGTGTGGAGGGAAGAAGAGGGATCCAGACCCTCTGGAGCTGGAACAATAGGCTGTTGTGAGCCACCAGAGGTGAGTGCTTAGGATCAAACTCAAGTCCTCTGCAAGGGAAGCAAGTACTCACAAACAATGAGCCATCTCTCCACCCCTAATTTACAAATTTGTCTAAGATGAAAGCTCAATATTAAAGGGTTATGGAAATCATATTAGTTTATTCGTGAGTCCCAGTGTAAAGTTAAATTACAAGAGTGAAATGGGCATGCCTAAAACTCCAGCTCAGCAAAGCAGTGTCTGATTCAATGGATGGTAACGGAATTATTGTGCAGTTTTGCTACTTATGTTGTTAATAAGAAGATGGACATTAATAAAATTAATAAACTATAAAGACCACTATGGCTTACTGTTAATTTTTGAACATGAATCCTGTAATAAATTCATTTATAAATATGATTTGACTCGTTTAAATATTATTAAACCATGACAAACTGAAAGTGTGTTTTCTCCCTGTGGGCTCAGGTGCATGGGAACAAAGCTGTTATTTTGTAGGCTAGACGCTCACACTGGCAGCCTGAGTTGTTACAGTGGTGTGTGTTTCCTGTCACCACCCAGCAAAGAGAGTTAGATCAAACAATGTGGCCACAATCCTACGGAAAACTAGTACGTATATACTCTTCGTCCCCACTCATCAGTCAGGAAAGCGCTGTCTTTTTCCTCAAAATTAGACGTCTTTCAAAACTCCTCCCTACCTTGCCTATCAATGCCCTGATATGTGATCATTGCTTGAAAGGGTAGGCAGAGTGAAACGCTGAGAAACCTCCAGCACCAGCGTTTTCTGCATGAGCTGACCCACTTGCCTTGGCTCAAATCTTCATCTTTTATTTTCTGAACTGTTACCAAAACTAGAATCATGTCTTATGTACTTTGGGACCTTCCTCTAACCAATCTTACCTATAGACATTTTCTAAAATGATATTACATATCTATTGATAATACTTCATGTTATGCAAAAACTATTAAGTGTCATGGAGGATGTACTTTACATCTGGTCCTTCTTATTCAAAAAGATCTGAGAAAACTGTATATATCTCAACAGCCCTCAAAGAAAAATGTAAATGAACTAATTAAAATTTGGGTCAAAATATATGCCCAGACTCTTAAGTTTCTGTCTTTCAATCTGATTAATTATTTTCCATACAAATGCTATAAGAATCAGAAAAAGCACCCCAAGTTGAGGATATGAGGAATCATAATATTTTTCCTCTTCTTAAGAGCATAAGAATGTAGAGAAATTAAAACCAATTCTCTTTTCTAGTTATCGTCTGTATTTACTGCTTTCCTGGAGTGCCTGACAGATATATTTATTTAATCTTTGCTGCATTCTTGTCTGGAGAGTCAAATTAAGGGGTGACAGCTGGACAGCTGCCTGGGACATCAGCTCATAAAGCCCATCACACCATCTCTAGAATAAAGTATAAGCACGTCGCTAGTTAACTCAGCTTTCCACGGGAGACTACTAACATAATTGGCAGAAGGCGGCAACATGCTCAAGTGCAAATTGGGAAAACACTTTTCCTGGTGCTGAACTTCTCAGTTGAGTTGTTCTGCAAAGAATAATTGCAAATTGTATGTTGCAATTACAGACTCCTCCAGCAGCCTTGAGACAAGCTAGCTGACACTTGGGCAGCATGCTCATGCTGATGTATGGCCAATCATTCAGTTGTTTTCTCATCAGAAAATGGGCACTGTACTTTATTAGCTGCATTTCAGCTTGTGGAATATAAGCCCAATGCATGTGATAATTATACTTTTATATAAATTGGAAGCAAGAGCAAGGATGGGGAAAGCACAGAAGGTGATTTATCAGCTCAAAAGTGAGAGATCTGAAGTTGCGGTTACATTTAAATAAAACATTACATATGTTACCCCCTAAACAATGTACACCCCTTTGTGATTTTTTCTCTTCCTGCTTATATGTAGTAAATACTATTTACTTAAGGGTCATGGGAGCAATATAATGCTGAAAATAAAACTATTCCAAAAAAACTACTTTAAATGACTTTTTTCTTTTTAAATATATTTTATTAATTTATTCATATTATATCTCAATTGTTATCCCATCCCTTGTATCCTCCCATTCCTCCCTCCCTCTCATTTTCTCCTTACTCCCCTCCCCTATAACTGTGACTGAGGGGGACCTCCTCCCCCTGTATATGCTCATAGGGTATCAAGTCTCTTCTTGGTAGCCTGCTGTCCTTCCTCTGAGTGCCACCAGGTCTCTTCATCCAGGGGACGTGGCCAAATATGGGGCACCAGAGTTTGTGTGAAAGTCAGACTCTACTCTCCACTCAACTGTGGAGAATTTTCTGTCCATTGGGTAGATCTGGTACATTTACACTATGGAGTACTACTTAGCTATTAAAAACAAGGAATTCCCGAAATTTGTGGATAAATGGATTGAACTAGAAATGATCATAATGAGTGAGTTCACCCAGAAGCAGAAAGACTCAAATGGTATATACTCACTTATATCTGGACACTAGCCCAAGGGGCATGTCCCATGAAAGTCTTCACTTATCAGGAAAGTGGGACAGAGGGGAGGACATCTTATTGGGACTCTAGGTGAGAGAAGCATGGGAGAATGGAGAAATAGAAGGATCCAGAGGGTCCTAGAAACCTACAAGAAGAACATTATTATGGACTGATCTGGGCCCAGGGGTCCTGCTCAAACTATGGCACCAGCCAAGGACAATACAGGCCATAAACTTCAAACCCTTACCCAGATCTACCCAATGGACAGGACATTAAATGACTTTTTAAAAAGTCATATCAACAGAAAGTCCACTCATTTCCATCACTCATGAATAAATGTTATGTTTTTATGAACAAAAAATTAAAAGGCTGACCCCATGTTTTCAGAGTGATATAGTCACTGTTCTAAGGCCAGCATAGTGCCTGATATAAGTAATGTAAGTTTGTCTAAGTTCTTCCTGATACAAGAGAACTCAAGAGGCTAAAAGGTAATGCTATTCATACAGGATTCTTGAAACTGAGCAATATCTCATAACACTACAGGAGAACTGGAAACTGACAAGCCCGTGTTCATTTCTGACTATATATAAATACATATCAATCTTGCACTTAGGTTTAAAGGAGTTAGCATGAAGAATACATGATGTGCAACTAGCAAACATACATAAGAACATAGACTTTTCATATATATAGCAAAATAGAAAGGCAACACAAAATATGGCTATAAATATTGTTTGAGGCTTCATGTACTTCTTTGAAAATCTAATGAGGGTTTTCTATAACTGCTTTTAACTATACCACACTTACAAACCAAATTCAAGTTCCTATTTGCGAGAGTTTATGGGTTGCTGCAGTCCATGTACAGATCCATAAATTAGTATGAAAGCCCATATTAGCACTGCATTAGTGGAATAATTATGAAATTCATACAAACATAGATTTAGATCCTGACCATGTAACTCATCATCAAAAAATGACAGTGGACACATTAACAGTGTCAACAGTAGAATGCTCACCTCTAGCTGGAAATAGAAATGTCTGCCTTGGAGCATCATGTTTAGTTACAACAAGATAATTTTTAATGAGGACCTACCTATCAGCTGTATTTTCTCATGTGTCATCAAGAAAAAAGATGGTAATTTGGGAAAAGATTCAAAGTACTATGCACAATCCTATCTAAAATTAGAAGTTAAAATTATATTCAATATAACATCAATCATTCCAATATTAAGGGCTTCTCTCAGTGGGACTGACTTTTTTTCTGCTGTGATATTTTCTTTATTGGAAATGTTCATCTAGAAACTGAAAGACTGGTTATTCTTCACAGCATGGACAAAAGAGACTTAGGGTTGTAATACAGTATCACCACCTGGGTCTGTACACACCTGATAAGAAGCCATCTCACATGTAAAAGGATGTGGAAAGAGCAGAGTCTGCACAGACTTGTGGGTGAGTTCTATCTTTGTTTCCCATTGAGAGTTTGGACCAGGCACAACAACTGAGAATTTTGAGTCTTATTGGGGTAGATCTTTATTACAGAATGCAGTAAAAATATTTCTCAAGGAATAAAATTGGCTTGGATACTTTCCAAGAGTATTGGCAACGCCTTGAAGTGCTTAAGGAGATCTATGTGATTCCACTGGCCAGCAACTCAAAAAGAGGTAAGTCATGAATGGTAGTGGGGTTTTCTTTGCTAGCATGAGATGTCTCCTATGGGCCTTGTCAGCTCATTAAACCTCTTTCTGTATATCGATATGTATTTTTTTTAGGAAGCTTTCATAGAATTGAGATGTAATATGCTTTTGTTGGGAGAAATAAGAAATTATTAGAATTTAATGAGACTTCAGTAGATTTGCCTAGCATAAAAAATGATTTCTTTTAAGGCTAAGTAATTGTATTTTTTATATTTATATATGTTTATTTCTTTTGTTCAAGAGTAGGGTCATGGGCCACGGTATATGTATGGAATTCAGAAGACAACTGTGTCAATTAATTCTTACCTTCCACCATTTGGGTCCCAAGAACCAAGGCAAGTCATCAGATTTAACAACAAGTTCCTTTACTTCGTGTGCCATCTCACTGGCCCAAGCCAAAAAAATTCTAAAATGTCTTAAGCCTATTTCTACTGCTTAGTACAAAGAAATTTCTACAGAAAATGTAGTTTTCCATTAAAAAAAAAACCAGAGAGATAAGTTGGGAACTAAAGGTTTTGAAGTTCACTCAAGGTCACTTCCTGTAGCAAAGCTTTAGGATTCAATATTCCTCTCAAGGCAAATGAAATTTCTAGAACAAGGAAGCAGGAGATACCTAGGATATGAAGGCCATCCTGATATATATCACATCTCAGGCACTGTACCAGAAGGAGTCCTGCAAATCTGCAACAGCATCTTGAACACATTCATCAAATAGCAAAGAACTTCTCTGCAGCAAGCTCCAGGGAAGCAACATAGCACACTGGAGCCTTTTTGAGTGAGACTGGGGTGTGGAGATAGAAGTGGGCAGTTATAAAGGTGAGCTGAGGTGATGAGTCATACAGAAACACCTGGGAGACCAACTGTCATTCTGAAAAATAAAGTAAGAAAATGTAGCGATTGGTCTGAAGACTTTGAAGTTTATACTTTTAAAAAAGAAATACATAAATATCCTTACCTGTTCATAAGAAATAATCGTGCTTGCTGATCAAATAATATGTAGGTTCTGTTTGAAAGCAGTAATTAGCTGGTTCTTGGCAGTAGCATATCACCCCATAAGTCATGTCTACCACCCAAGTGAAATACAAACCTCACGTAAGTGGACTCCATCCCCCTTTCCCATATTAGCTGCCTGAAAGCACATAAATTAGGCCACCTTAGTCTGAACCTCCCTGCTCCCTGCCCCAGTTTTCTGCAGATTACAGTTTTAATGATACTTGGGAGTTTTTTACTCTTATGTCTCAAGAGTGTTGACAGAAGCTGCACTGTCATAGTGCCGGTAAGAAAGGCTGAGATCTGAATGTTTTTCCTTCTCCCACACTGTAAGGTCATGCTTAGTATCTGTGCTTTCATGATTAAAGACTAAAGCAGAAACCCCTGTTTCCAGTTTCTTTTTCTATTTCTTCACTGTCAGAAATGGGATTTTCTTTTTTTTTTCTTTTTAAAAAATTTTATTAATTTATTCATATATTTTTTCCTCCTTTATTAATTTATTCTTGTTACATCTCAATGGTTATCCCATCCCTTGTATCCTCCCATTCTTCCCTCCCTCCCAATTTCCCCTTATTCCCCTCCCCTATGACTGTTCCTGAGGGGGATTACCTCCCCCTCTATATGATCATAGGGTATCAAGTCTCTTCTTGGTAACTTGCTGTCCTTCCTCTGAGTGCCACCAGGTCTCCCCCTCCAGGGGACATGGTCAAAGGTGAGGCACCAGAGTATGTGAGAAAGTCATATCCCACTCTCCACTCTGCTGTGGGGAGTGTTCTGTCCATTGTCTAGATCTGGGTAGGGGCTTAAGGTTTACCGCCTGTATTGTCCTTGACTGGTGCCTTAGTTTGAGCGGGACCCCTGGGCCCAAATCTGCCTATCATAATGTTCTACTTGTAGGCTTCTAGGACCCTCTGGGTCCTTCTACTTTGCCTTTCTCCCATGATTCTCTCATCTAGAGTCCCACTAGAATGTCCTCTCCTCTAGAAAATCCCGAAATCAAAACAGCGGGATTTTCTTTTTTTACTAGAGGACTCATAACTCATTTTTTGAATTGAAAAAAAAACCATACAGGCAAAGGTGTCTTCTTGTTTAGTTATGAAAAGCCCTGAGTCGATGGCATGCACCCTGACCCTTTCAGATGAAATAATATAAGACAGACTTTCTGTACAAAGTAAATAAACCCCTGAGTTGGAGATCAAAAAGAAACCGAGTAAATGAAAAAGGACAGGTCAGTAGTATTAACAATGTTAAAGTGTGTGTGTGTGTGTGTGTGTGTGTGTGTGTGTGTGTGTGTGTGTGAGAGAGAGAGAGAGAGAGAGAGAGAGAGAGAGAGAGAGAGAGAGAGAGAGAGAGAGAAGTTCAGGTGTCCGGTGTGTTATGGGTATTACGGAGGTGCATATATTCATGCTACTATCAAAATCAGAGGAGACACCTTTGGTATCTTCCATAGTTTTTGAGACAGAATCTCTTGTACTCACTTATCACTTCATTTTCCAGGCCAGGTGATGTGGTAGCTTCCAGAAAGTCTCCTGGAACCTTCTCCCATCTCATCATAGGAATAAAGGATACCAGACAAGTGCAAGAGTGCCACTCTTACATGAACTCTAGAGATTCAAACTCAGGTTTCACATTCTCATCACAAGTCATCATCCGCTGAGCCATCTTCTTAGTCCCTTAAAAAGGAATTCTTATTGCCCTGACAGTTGTTGTGGTAATAGTTCTCACTTCTAGAGAGACAAAGAGATGGCAGGTATATCACAAGGAGAGTTATATGCTTCTACTTAATTCTCTCTGGAGCCCGGTGAACTACCAGCTGCCTTGTCCACTTTTTGATGAGCAAACTAAGGTTTCAACATATCAAACTAATAACCATGACATGAGTGGAGGCAGAATTCATCTTCAGCCTGATCTGATTTCATATCCAGCTACTGAGCTCTCAGGCTTTCTCAGCCTGTTTCTGTTTTTAAAGTGACAATCACCTTAGTGCCATACAATTCTGAATTCTTAGGCAACAAGCTGCTGTACTTATTCCCTAAAAATGGAAAAAGTATCTTCTCTCCCCTCTCATATGAGATAAGCTTATTCCAGGCATGTGGACCAAGTGTCCTTGGCATCTCTCAGTGAAGTGAGAGGCTCTCAGAAGTCTGGGTCTAACCAAGGACTGATGGAGCACCTCAACCTCACTTTTTCCTGGGTTTCTCTGAAGGTCAAGGTTCATGTACCTTCTAATAAAAACTGTTCCAACTTGGAGTCTCTTACAGTAATGGGCTGCCAGGAACTGTGCCATCATTTCTTTGCCCCTATGACATGCAGAATATCCTTAGTGAGACCAACCCTTTTTGAAAGATGATTTGCCCTCAGATATATAAGTGAAAATGAAGCTGAGCAAGGGTTATCTTGAGTGTTATATAAGCAAGTCCCTCACAATGTTTTACTTTGCACTATACTTGCAAGTGATAGGTAAAAAGAATGAGAAGAAATATCTTATATCACATGATCTTAAATTAGTTAAACTGTCTAACCCAAGAACCATTCACATCACACACACACACACACACACACACACACACACACACACACACACACGTGTGCACATGCAAACATGAGATGGGGGGGCGAGGAAGGGAGATTTTGGTTTGGTTTAGTTTGGATTTTTGCTTTTACAATAGTAAAATCTGTCTCTCTATCTCTTATACCCACATATTTTCTCCCTTATTTTTATTAGTTCTTTGAGAATCTCATGCAATATATGTTGATTATGCTCACACATACTGACTCCTCCTATATCAACTTCCTTCCCCTACTTACATAACTTTGTGTCCTCATTATTTAAAATCCCACTGAATCCAATTTGTGCTGTTCATGTACTTTGGGATGTATGACCATCCACCAGAGTATAGTTGATCTACCACACATCATATCTTTAAAGTAAACTCTCATGTTCCCAGAAGTTATCAATTGCCAATGGACCCTCAGCTAAAATGGCAACACCATGTAAAAGATCTACACACAAATTTCCATAATCTTTAAAAGTTATCACGTATCTCTGAGACTTCCCTTTTCTTTTTTTATAATTTTTATTATATCTCATTTTGCATATACATTTATATAATTACACATAAATAAAATAAACTACATACAGCAAGAAGAACAAAGAAACAATCAGGACTTATATAAATGTTACATTCATAGTGTTTTGCCTATTTGTATTTGGCAGCCTTGAAGAAAGCATGTTTCCTACCTTGGTGACTCTAAAATTCTGAATGTTAATCAATATCTATCAAATCCCATCTATATCAACTTAAAACATCTATCTAGACCTAAAAACATCTTAACTATTAAACAACTAAGCTTAATTGTAAAACTAAACTATCTGGTCTTCAACTCCATCAGATATTTGAGAAGGAATAAAATTAATTACCTAAGCTAAACAGAAGCGCAGGTTAGCAGCTTCCCAAATGAGAAGATGACAGAGACAGTTTGCTGCCTGAACAGTCACCCAGCACTCTCTATAACATTAGAGTATCATCTTCAGCCTTCTTGCCCAATATATCTGACATACATATTGGTGAGGCAGGAAGTATTGAGGACTTGCTTACCCCGTCTTGCCAGTTTGGCAGTCAACTCTGTATCTAAGTTATGCAGAATTCTGTCTGTGGCAGAAACAAGCACATTTTGCCCAGTGGCTTATTTGCTACATTTGGAGCCACTGCCATAAGGAGGTTCTTTGATGTCCATCATCTTCTTTGAGATAGGCTGGGTGTTGCCAGGAGTTAACCTGTCTTCTTGTCAAAGAATATTTAAAATAAAACATCTTTAAATGTAATATTCTGTGGGTTTCTGAGGCTTTTGAAAACCTTTTCTAACTCTTTTAGCTCATAATCTATACAATCATATCTATCTCTTAAACCTAGGTTGTATATTCTTGTGATAAAAATAGTCTAGAAACTGACATGTCCATGATATGATCAACTAACAATTATCTTGTATTACTTAATTGTCCTCAACAGCCTGCTATACCACTTTCCAGGAAGTAAACCTTGTATAGAGTTGTATGGCTACAATACCTCATATTAGAGTATATATACATACATACATATATACACATATATATGTATTTATACATAATGTGTATGAAGAATAATCTTAAATTTAATTTCTATGACAATGTATCAAAATTAAACTTATTTTTGCATCAATATACAAAAATTCTATAACAATGAGTTAAAAATAAGCTTATTTGGAGATTCCAAGATGGCACCAACCAATAAGCCACGTATCTGATCTACCCCGAGGAGACCAGGGACAGAAATGGAGCAACAGATTGCTGGACGTTGAGAACTGTAGGTGAGTGGGGCCCCAAATGCCTCAGGCCAAACAAGGGCCTACCCCCCTGGGACAAGCAACATCCCAGAGGTGCTAAACACACTCCCCAAACTCTGGAATGGAATCCACATGCAAACTGCAGCCTGCATATAAAGCACAGACTCGCTGTTTGGGGGGGAGGGGGTTCTGGAGTCCCAAGCCAGAGGAGTCTCAGTGAAGAGGGTGAATCTGCCCTAGGATTCCTCCTTCCACACCACCCCAAACTGCGGAGGTCACCCGCCTAGGCCGAGTGGAAACACAGGCGGTGGGACCCAACAGAGACAGCTAAAGTGGGACTGCAGCTCACTGGCCATCCGGAGCCCAACCTAACACCAATCACAGCGGACTGAGCCTACAAACAGCGGCAGTGAGAAATCAGCTTGGACTGTGTCCACAGACCTATCGGGAGACGTGGGTCTTACCTAGAGCGATAGCTGAGCATCAGAGCCGGGCAGGAAGATCTGGTTCCACGGGCGACAGCCAGAGCTCTGCAACTCTAGTGTTCCTACCCAGCCGCCAAGGCACTGGCCCTGTACTCCCCGAAGGAGAGAGCCTAACTGGGGCTCCTGGCCCGAGAAAGGCAGGCACTCTCACATTATCAGGAGATGAAACGTGGATCTTGCTTGCAGTGTCTAATTGCTGACCAAGAGAGAACTTGGTCCCTCCAGGCATATAGTTCTGGGAGAGATTGGACACCTCTACAGGATATAGAGACAGAGCTAAAAGATAGCTACACCCCCAGAAGATCTTATCTACCTGGGGTCTTGACTACAAAGCCACAGGAAGGACAGGCAGCTGGGATCAACCTACACAACCAGAACATTTGTGTGCGGACCTTATTCTAGGTCCCAAAACTGTTGATCTGAATTACAGCAGTAAAGTCCAAACAGATATCTACTTTGGCTGACTCAGCCTGGAGCCCACGGTGCAGAGGAAAATCACCAGAAGGGAAACCGGATCACCTACCTGTTTCACGGAAATACTCCCTGATCCCCACAGGCAAGAACACCTGACCTATAATCAGTCATCAATTAACCACTCTCAACCAGCGAAGGTCACTACAAAATACCTTCCAACAACAGAGCCATCAAAATGACAAGAGGACAGCAAAAGAACACTAACAAAAACCAAAACAGTTTGGCATCTCTGGATCCCAACATTCCCAATGAAAACAACCTGGAGATCCTAACAACAATAGATAGTCAAGAAAATGACCTCAAGTCCTTAGTAAAGAAGATGATAATGGAAGAAACAAATAAAATCTGTAAACAAATGCAGGAGGAGGCAAACAAGAGGGCTGAAGAGTTAAAAGAGTCATATAAAGAGGCACTTGAAGAATTTCAGAAAATATAAATAACCAGATGAAGGAAATCATTAAAACAGTCCAAGACCTGAAGATAAAAATGGAAGCTATGATACAGGAACACACAGAAGAAAAATGTGATCAAGAGGCATCAGAGAAGAAAGCAAACATCCCAGAAGTGGCCTTATCTAACAGATTGCAAGAAATGGAAGAACAAATATCGGGACTTGAAGATACAATCACAGAACTGGAAACAACCATCCAGGTAAATGCTAAATCTGAAAAGTTCCTGACACAGAGCATTCAAGAAATAAAAGACAACATGAAAGGATGAAACTTGAGAATAATAGGGATTGAAGAAGGCAACCGACTCCATAGCCCAGAAAATATCTTTAATAGAATAATAGAAGAAAATTTCGCCAATTTGAAGAAGGAGATGCATACGAGCATACAAGAGGTCTACAGAACACCAAATAGAATAGACCTGAAAAGAAAATCTTCCCGCCATATAATAATAACAACACAAAATATACAGAACAAGGAAAAATATTAAAAGCAGCAAGAGAAAAAGGCCAAGTAACATATGAAGGCAAACCTATCAGAATTACTCCTGACTTCTCAGCAGAGACCATGAAAGCCAGAAGGGCCTGGACAAAGGTACTGCAAACCCTAAGAGAACACAGATACCAGGCAAGACTACTATATCCAGCAAAATTATCAATAACCATTGACAGAGAAGACAAGATATTCCATGACAAAAACAAATTCAAACAGTACCTAGCCACAAACCCGGCTTTACAGAAGTTACTAGAAGGAAAACTCCACCCCAATTGGTCAAACTACAACCAAAACTACATAGGAAATAGGTAACTATACCTTTGCAAAATAACAACCTCTCAAAATCTCCACTGTTACAAATACCCAAAATGAAGAGACTTACCAATCACTAGTCATTAATATCTCTCAATGTCAATGGTCTCAATTCTCCAATAAAAAGACACAGACTAATGGAGTGGTTGCATAAACACGACCCAACATTCTTCTGCATTCAAGAAACACATCTCAACCACAAGGACAGACATTGCCTCAGAGTAAAAGGTTGGGGAAAAATATTCCAAGCAAATGGTCACAAGAAACAAGCTGGGGTAGCCATTCTAATATCTAATAAAATAGACTTTGAACCAAAATTAATCAAAAGAGATGAGGATGGACACTTCGTACTCGTCAAAGGTAAAGTCAGCCAAGAAGACATCACAATTTTGAACATCTATGCTCTGAATACAAGGGCTCCCACATTTGTAAAAGAGTTATTAACAAAGCTTGCCCCACTCATCGATACCCACACATTAATAGTGGGAGACTTCAACACCCCACTTTCACTCAAGGATAGGACTTTGATTCAAAAACTAATTCGGGAAATAACCTCATTCACCACTGTCATGAATCAAATGGATCTAACAGATATCTACAGAACTTTCCATCCAAACGCAAAGGATTATACCTTTTTCTCAGCACCTCATGGAATGTTCTCTAAAACTGATCACATAGTTGGTCATGAAGCAAACCTCAACAGATACAAGAAGATTGAAATAATACCTTGTATCTTATCAGATCACCATGGTCTAAAGCTGAACTTCAACAACAACAGAAATAACAAAAAGCATACTAACACATGGAAACTAAACAACTTTCTACTTAATGATACCTGGGTCACGGAAGAAATAAGGGAAGAAATAAAAGACTTCCTGAAATTCAATGAAAATGATGGAACAATATACCCAAATTTGTGGGACACATTGAAAGCACTGCTAATAGGAAAATTCATAGCACTAAGTACCTTTAAAAAGAAAATGGAATCATCCCACATAAACAACTTAACAACACATCTGGAAGCTCTAGAAAAAAAAAAAAGAAACAGAAACACCAAGAGGAGTAGACGCCTAGAAATAATCAAACTCAGGGCTGAAATCAATAAATTAGAAACAAAGAGAACAATCCAAAGAATCAACAAAACCAAGAACTGATTCTTTGAGAAAATTAACAAGATAGACAAACTGTTAGCCAATCTAACTAAAAGACAGAGAAACACTATCCAAATTAAGAAAATCAGAAATGAAAAGGGAGACATAACAGACACCAAAGAAATACAAAGAATCATAAGAACCTACTTTAAAGGGATTTATGTCACAAAATTCAAAAATTTAAGGGAAATGGACAAATTTCTCGACCAATTCCATTTGCCAAAATTGAACCAAGACCAGATAAACAAACTAAATAGCCCTATTTCGCCTATGGAAATAGAAGCAACCATTGATAGTCTCCCAACCAAAAAAAGCCCAGGGCCGGATGGTTTCAGCACAGAATTCTACCAGTCCTTCAAAGAGGAGCTAATACCAATATTATTCAATCTATTCTGAAAGATAG
Organism: Acomys minous; assembly: GCF_964271855.1. Taxonomy (NCBI): domain Eukaryota; kingdom Metazoa; phylum Chordata; class Mammalia; order Rodentia; family Muridae; genus Acomys; species Acomys minous. The sequence goes on along the minus strand of NC_140500.1, from coordinate 37,567,946 downwards.
AAATGGACGGAATATTACCAAATTCCTTCTATGAGGCCACAGTCACATTGATACCTAGACCTCACAAAGACTCAACAAAAAAAGAGAATTTCAGACCAATTTCTCTTATGAACATTGATGCAAAAATACTCAACAAAATACTCACAAAGCGAATACAACAGCATATCAAAGATATCATTCACCATGACCAGGTAGAATTCATTCCAGGCATGCAGGGATGGTTTAACATACAGAAATCCATCAATGTAATCCATCATATAAACAAATTGAAAGAGAAAAACCACATGATCATCTCTTTAGATGCAGAAAAAGCATTTGACAAAATCCAGCACCCATTTATGTTTAAAGCTCTGGAGAGATCGGGAATACAAGGCACTTATCTAAACATAATAAAGGCTGTATACAGCAAACCAACAGCCAACATTAAATTAAATGGAGAGATACTCAAGGAAATCCCTCTAAAATCGGGAACCAGACAAGGCTGCCCTCTGTCCCCATATCTCTTCAATATAGTTCTTGAAGTTCTAGCCAGAACAATAAGACATCAAAAGAAGATCAAGGGGATCCAAATGGGAAAGAAAGAAGTCAAATTATTCCTACTTGCAGATGATATGATAGTGTATATAAGTGACCCCCAAAATTCCACCAGAGAACTCCTACAGCTGATAAACACCTTCAGCAAATTGACAGGATACAAAATAAACTCAAAAAAGTCTGTAGCTTTCCTGTATACAAATGACAAACAGGCAGAGGAAGAAATTAGGAAAACTACTCCCTTCACGATAGCCATAAACAATATAAAATATCTAGGAGTAACTCTAACCAAGCAAGTGAAGGACTTATTCTAAAAAAAACTTCAAACCTTTCAAGAAAGAGATTGAAGATGACATCAGAAGATGGAGAGATTTACCTTGTTCATGGATCGGGAGAATCAACATAGTAAAAATGGCCATCGTACCAAAAGCAATTTACAGATTCAGTGCAAACCCTATCAAAATACCTACAAAATATTTTGAAGATATTGAAAGATCAATTCTCAAAATCATATGGAAAAATAAAAAACCCAGAATAGCAAAAACAATTCTATACAATAAAAGATTCTCTGGAGGAATCTCCATACCTGATCTCAAGCTGTACTACAGAGCAACAGTAATTAAAACAGCATGGTATTGGCAAAGCAATAGACTGGTGGATAAATGGAATTGAATTGAAGACCCAGAGATGAATCCACACACATTTGGTCACTTGATTTTTGACAAAGAAGCCAAATCTATTCAATAGAAAAATGATAGCATCTTCAACAAATGGTGCTGGTCTAACTGGATGTCTGCATGTAGAAAAATGCAATTAGACCCTTATTTGTCACCATGCACAAAACTCAAGTTCAAGTGGATTAAAGACCTCAACCTAAAACCAGAGACATTAACTCAATTAGAGGAAAAAGTGGGGAAGAGCCTAGGACACATAGGCACAGGAAACAACTTCCTGAACAGTACACCAACAGCCCAGGCCTTAATGTCAACAATTAATAAATGGTACCTCATGAGGCTGAGAAGCTCCTGTAAGGCAGGAGATACTGTCAGTACAACAAAGCGACAGCCTACAGACTGGGAAAAGATCTTCACCAACCCTTCATCTGACAGAGGTTTAATATCCAAAATATATAAAGAACTCAAGGAATTAAACACCATAAAACCAAACAACCCAATTGTGAAATGGGGCTTGGAACTTAACAAAGAATTCTCAACAGAGGAATATCAAATGGCTGAGAAACACTTAAAGAAATGCTCATCCTTGTTAGTCATCAGAGAAATGCAAATCAAAACGACACTGAGATTCCATCTTACACCCATCAGAATGGCTAAAATCAAAAACTCAAATGACACCACATGTTGGCGAGGATGTGGAGAGAGATGAACACTCCTTCATTGCTGGTGGGAATGCAAACTAGAACAACCACTGTGTAAATCTATCTGGCCCTTTCTCAGAAAAATGGGAATAGGGCTTTCTCAAGACCCAGCTATTCCACTCCTTGGAATATACCCAGAAGATGCTCTAGCACACAACAGGGACATATGCTCAACCATGTTCATAGCTGCCTTATTCATAATAGCCAGAACATGGAAACAGCCTATGTGTCCCTCAGTAGAAGAATGGACTAAGAAACTGTGGTACATTTACACTATGGAATACTACTCAGCTATTAAAAAGAAGGAATTCCCGAAATTTGTGGACAAATGGATTGACCTAGAAATTATCATAATGAGTGAGTTCACCCAGAAGCAAAAAGAGACAAACGGTACTCACTTATATCAAAACACTAGTCCAAGGGATATGTACCTTGAAAAACTTTACTTACTAAGAAAGTGGGTCAGAGAAAAGGACATCCTATTGAGACTTTAGGCGAGAGTAGCATGGAAGAATGGGGAAATAGTAGGACCCACAGGGTCCTGGAAACCTACAAGAAGAACTTTATGACAGGCAGATCTGGGTCCTGGGGTGTTCCTCAAACTAAGGCACCAATCAAGGAGAATATAGGCAGTAAACTTCGAACCCCTACCAAGACCTTGCCGACGAACATGATATTCTTCACCATTGAGTGGAGAGTGAGATCTGACTCTCACATGAACTTTGGTGCCCCTTTTCTGACCACTGAATGGGGAGGCCTGGCGGCACTCAGAGGAAGGATAGCAAGTTACCAAGAAGAGACTCGATATCCTAAAAGCATAGATAGGGGGAGGAGGTCTCCCTCAATCACAGACATAGGAGAGGGGAGAAGGGGGGAAGTGGGAGGGAGGGAAGAATGGGAAGAAACAGGGGAAGGGCTAACAATCGAGATGTAATATGAATAAATTAATAAAAAATAAAAAAATAACTTTATTTGTGAGTAACAATTAAGGCCTTAAGTTGAGGGGTAGATTCAATAATTACTTTTCTGTCCTATCATACCTGTATATTTCTATATCCCCTTTCTTTCTTTTCAACCCCCATCTCCATATCTATGAAAGAAAGATAAAAGAAAAGAGAGACATTCTTGAGTCCAACCTCATTTTCTGTCTGAATAAAACTAATAACAACTTATAACCAACTCCCAATGAAAATAAGCATCTGTCGTGCAAGAGAACAAACAAAAACCTACCCAAACCCCCTTAGGGAAGATGGGGTATAATTTTCTCAAGGTTTCTCCAGCCTGATTTGAGGCAAATAATACCTTTGTAGGGGCCAAATTAAAATTGGGGGAAAATGGTTGAACAAGCCAGGAATAGCATTTGTCATCCAGTTTCTAAACGTTGAGAAACTCCAGGCTTAATATGAGTACTCTGTGGGACAGTCTGAAATGCTGGACCAATTGGGGTCAGAAGCTTTCCTGTTCTGATGAGTAACAGTAACTGAAGCATTGGGGGATGAAATAAGAAGGATGCATGATGTCAGTGTCAAGCATGCTGAGGGGAATGAATCATGTCAGGTCTGATTCAGCACCAGTGTTCCATTCTTTTGCTCTGAAAACATTTATTTTCTTAAAAGCACTATACAGACATAAAATTATAAATGTATAAGGTGTACATGATGCCCAGAACAATTAAGGCTGATTCTCTGCTCTTTGTATGAGCAGAAAAAAAGACACATTTTAAAAAGAATCTATTGATCTGACACAAAATCTCCATTTTTAAAGCCTCTGTTGATCAGACCCAGGTTCCCCAGAGAAGTTATGTAAACAGGACCCACTGATCTCCACACTGCTACAGACTTACTCAGTGTGACTATAAATGTTTCTCTAGGGGCATGGTTATATGCCACAACATATCCAGGATTAATTGTCACATCTGGAGGACAAAAGAGATAGAGGGAGGAGAGGAAGGCGTTACCCCTTGAAAGAGTGTTGAGAAAAACAGACTGTGCTTTCAGCCTCAGTGATCCAGATCTTGTCCATGATTAACTAAGTGAAAGTAAATATTACCATAGTATCAAGTATGCTCACAGATAGGGAAAATAAGGATAGCTAGTGGCACATACAATTTAAGTAATAACCATAGAGGCCACCAAAATTCACCACAGGTCCTTGCCAAGCAGGAAGAGTGCAATCAGTGAAGCACTCATAGTCTGTTCCCTGCAGATGCTGCATGGCAACCTTCAGCTCGGCCTGCTTTCTTATAAAACCCAGGACCACCAGCCCAGGAGGGGCACCATCCATAATGGGATAGTCAGTGTCCAATTCTTTTGTTCTGATAGCATATGATTTCTCACAAACACTATATAGTCCTAAAATTATAAATGTGTGAGGTGTTCAGGATGCACAGAACATTTAAGCCTGTCTATCTGCTCTTTGTCTGAGTAGAAGAAAGACATCTGCAAATCTTCATTCATGCCATATGAAGAATGGCATCTAAAAATAAGTCACAGGGACTCTGTGACCAACAAGAAGCATTGTTTATGCATAGACATTCATGTCTCAGTTAGTCTCAAAGCTATTCCCATGGAGTGTGATTAGCAATATAAGCTACTTACTTGTTCTGCAGTTTACATCCCGATTGTAGCCCCCTCTCTCCTCATCTCCAGATCCCATCCTCCCTCTCTCATCTCATCTCCCTCCCCTACTCCTCAGAAAGGGGAGCCCTCCTCCCCTAACATCTGACCTTAGCCTATCAAGTCTCTTCTGTATTACCTGTGTCCTCTTCCTCTGTAGCCTGTATATGCCACCCTGCCAGAGGGGAAGTGATCAATGTTGGAGGACAAGAGTCCATGTCATAAGCTGTCCCTACTCCCTATATTATGGCAACCTCAAGCATACTGTGCTGCCACCTACTAAACTGAGTAGAAGGTATAGGTCCACATCATACACAGTCCTTGGTTGTTGCATCATTCTCTGTATTGTAATGTGGTTACCCTACGTTAAGTGGCTAATAGCCGCTCATGAGTAACTATATACCATGTGTGTATTTCTGGATCTGGGTTACTTCACTCAGGATGATTGTCTCTAGTTCTGTCCATTTGCCTGCAAATTTCAAGACTACCTTGGTTATATATATATATATATATATATATATATATATATATATATATATATATATATATATATATATATATAGTATTACATTGTATAAATGAAGCATAGTTTCTTTATCCATTCTTCAGTTGAGGGACATCTAGGTTGTTTCTGTATTCTGGCTATTACGGATAAGGCTGCTGTGAACATAGTTGAGCAAATGTCCTTTTTGTATGGTGGAGCATCTTTAGGGTATATGCCTAGGAGTACTCTAGCTGGATCTTGAGGTAGAATTATTCCCAATTTCCTAAGATAGTGCCAGATTGATTTCCAAAGTGGTTGTACAATTTGTACTTTCACCAGCAGTGGGGGAGTGTTCCTCTTTATCCATATCCTTGCCAGCATGTGCTGTCACTTGAATTTTTTATCTTATCCATTCTGAAAAGTATAAGAATGAATCTCAGAGTTGTTTTGATGTGTATTTCCCTCATGACCAGGGATGTTGATGTTGAGCATTTCCTTATATGTTTCTCTGCCATTCAATATTCATCTGTTGAGAATTCTCTTAGCTCTGTACCCCCTTTTTAAGTGATATATTTGGCTTGGTGGTGTTTAATTTCTTGAGTTATTTATATATTTTAGATATTAGCCCATTGTCAGATGTAGGGTTGATGAAGATCTTCTTCCAGACTGTAGGCTGTCAATTTGTTTTGTTGATTTTTTCCTTTGACTTAGAGAAGCTTTTAAGTTTCATGAGGTCCCATTTATTAATTGTTGATCTTTGAGCCTGAACTGTTGGTGTTCCGTTCAAGAAGTTATCTCCTGTGCCAATGAGTTCAAGGTTCTTCCCAACTTTTTCTTCTAACAGATTTAGAGTGTCCCAATTTAAGTTGAGGTCTTTAACCCACTTGGACTTTAGTTTTGTGCACCATGGCAAATATGGGTCTGTTTTCATTTTTCTACATGTAGCCATCCAGTTAGTCCAGCACCATTTATTGAAGATGCTTTTTTTCCCATTGTATGGAATTTGCTCCTTTGTCAAAAATCAAATTTCCATATGTGTGTGGGTTTTTCCCCTGGGACTTCTATTTGATTTCACTGATCAACCAGCCTATTTCCATGTCAGTACCATGCTGTTTTTATTACTGTTGTGCTATAGTACAGCTTGAGATCAGGATAGAGATTCCTCCAGAAGATCTTTTATTGTATAGTATTGTTTTAGCTATTCTGAGTTTTTTCTTTTTCTATACAAAGTTGAGAATTGAGCTTTCAAGGTCTGTAAAGAATTGTCTTGGAATTTTAATGGGAGTTGCACTGAGTATGTAAATTGCCTTTGGTAAGATGGCTATTTTTATTATGTTGATTCTCCTGAACCATGAACATGGGAGATCATTTCATCTTCTCTTATCTTCTTTTTCTTTCTTTAGAGGCTTGAAGTTTTTTTTTCCATATAAGACTTTCACTTGCTTGGTTAGAGTTTTACCAAGATACTTCATATTATTTGTTGCTAATGTGAATGGTATAGTTTCCATGATTTCTTTCTCAGCCTGTTTGTCATTTGTATACAGCAGGGCTATTGATTTTTTTGAGTTGATTCTGTATCCAGTCACTTTGCTGAAGATGTTTATCAGCTATAGGAGTTCCTTAGTAGACTTTTTATGGTCACTTATGTATATTATCGTGTCATCTGTGAATAGCAATAGTTTGACTTCTTCCTTTCCTATTTGTATACCTTTGATCTCATTTAGCTATCTTATTGCTTTAGCTAGGACTTCAAGTACCATATTGAAGATACATGAAGAGAGTGGATAGCTTTGTCTTGTCCCTTATTTCAGTGGAATTGATTTAAGTTTCTCTCCATTTGGTTTGATGTTGGCTATAGGCTTGTTGTATATTGCCTTTATTATGGTGAGGTATGTGCCTTGTATCTCTGCTCTCTCCAAGACTTTAAACACGAATGGGTATTGGATTTTGTCAACTGCTTTTACATCATCTACAGAGATGAAAATGAAGTTTTTTTCCCTCAGTTCATGTATATGGTTTATTACATTGATGGATTCCAATGTATTGAACTACCCCTGCATTCTCACCATGTTGTAAAACATACACTGAAATCCCAGATTTTTTAAAGGAGGAAGAAAGGATAAAGTTAAAAGTATTAAGGAGTCCAATGCTGGTGAACATTTCAAAGTAAACTGGTTAGTTGGCTACTGATCTTTAAATTTTATTTTAGGACGTTATTAAAATTCATAGTTCACCACTAAAACCTCAGGGCTAAGTTAACATTTTCATTCAGATAATGATATACTTCAGGCACAAATGCAATTGAGAATATTTTATTTCTACATTCCAGATATCTTGAATGACTTGGAACATGTCTGGCTTTTTCCCTTCTTTTCCTAGATCCCCAGGTTATGTCACCCATGTGTAGCCACCAGGATAAGTACATATTTTAAGTGGCTTATCAAGCAGGCATCTGCTGGGAATTTGTCATTGTGATTAATTAAAGTAGAGGCAAGTGTGGGGAGGAATCTTCTTGCATGCCCTCCACTGTGAAGTGACTTTTTGAAGAGACTATCTTATCACAATTAAATTCCAATTTCACAGTTTACTAATTTTTTTCCACTCCAAACATGACAGCATTCACAATGCCAAAGGAGTGTAAAGAGCTGACATACTATTTACTGTCTGGCTGCACATTATATTCCCATATGGAAAGTAGGCAGCGTGCCTTTATACATGGCTTGGAGGGAAGTTAAATTGGCTTGCTTGAGATTAACCATGGGACTTTTTAATGAATTTTCAATCAGGAAAATTTTTTGTATAAGCATAGAGATAATTCAGGTGGACCTCATCATTGATTGTTTGAACTTTCTCATATGTGTTTGAAGGTCATCAATTTTCTGTGGGAAAGCTGGACATTATTAAAGAACTGTTATTAAACTTCATGTCTAGAGGTCCCCGAAGAAGGAACACAACCCCAAGGAAGCAGAATCCTAATGCTCATTCTTAGGAAATATACTGGCTATAGTGGCAAAACATTTTCTTATATTCCAACCTCAGTAGATTTTAAAAGAATATACCAAAAATTGTTGACTGTCAGTGCTTCAAGCATTAGTATAAAATAGAACACATAAGCTCTGACATTAAATTGAGCCCACTCTGTTTTTGTGAAGACCTTTGACAACACTACTTCCACAAGATACCTTTGAACTTTCTGTTGTTGATTTGTGTTTTTTAAGGTGGCAGTAAAAGTTTTCATTACAGGAATGATTTTAAGCAACCTGTATCCACAAATCTCCAAAGTCCAGAGACTTTATCCACCTCACTGATGGGCAATTTGAAGTTTAAGGTTGAGTTTTTGCTAATAAATACACATCCAGCATGTTGAAATCTTTACACCATTCTATTTGACTGTGAAATGAGCATTCTAGCTACCATGCCATGCGGCCATGCACCTCAAAGATTATGTGGCACAAATCACTGAACAAATATTTCATAAATGAATGAGTCTGATGATAAGTACTGATATATAGCCACCATGAGCAAGAGAGCAGTGAACACCAACAAACTAGACAGGGAAAAGGCTTATTGTAAATATGAAACTGGGATGAGGCTGCCTATCAGATGGTAGAGAGAGAATAGCCACAGACATTTGGAGGAGGTCCAGAGCAGTCATGGATATGTCTAACACATAAAGGAAAGATAGAAGCAGACTGACAACTCTCAGGGCTATCTCTTGGGAGCAGAGAGAAAAGGGGGAAGTGGGCTACCAATTTTAAAGAGAAGGGAGGGAGTGGGAGATATTAGAAAATCAGGAGGCTAGTGTTGGAGCTAGAGGAGCCAGGTAGCTCCCATTTGCACTATGGGTTCATGTTAATGAAGAAAAAAGGATCCAAGAAGTTATTGTGGGATTTTATATACATCATAGGTATTTGCCAGTAGAGAGCTAGATGCTCCATTCACCAGAGACAATGGGAGAGAAGAGAAGAGCTTTTTTTTTCTGATAGAAAGAAAAGAGTTTCTGAGGAATAGTGAGTATGGGCTTTTATCTATTACCAGCAATCCTTTTGTTTTCCCTGTCATTTTAGACATCATCAATGGCTTTGCCCTTTGGCAGAGGGATGGAGGGAGATTGGGTCCTAACAGTTATGAAGATATTTCTTAGATTTTCACCAAATGTCCGTGATTAGAATATCAGGATCATATGATTTCATATTTTATAGATATATGATTTCATGGATTAAGTGGCTCATAACTATACGTAACTCCAGCTCAAGAAAATCCTACCCTATTTCTTGCCTAACACAGACACTAGGGAGATATTTGGCACATAAACATAAATACAAACAAAAGGTGTGTGTGTGTGTATGTGTGTGTGTTTACAAGTACCCTAGAATCACCTTTACTGATTTAGGCAGATAGATGTTAGAATTATGTTTTATCATACATTCAAAAAGCAGGTATTTTAAGCTAAATTATATTCCAAAGAAAGTTTAACAAAGAAATTTGTATTATATGGGGACTTTGGAAGGTTCTTGACCTTGGCACAAGCCTTTACTAGATATTATCTACAACTTACAGAGACAAAATTCTGTGACTTTATTATTTGGAGACACAAAATAGTTGGCATGCATGAATTGACTAAGGAGTCATATCTTCTTTGGCATGGGGAATGATTGGGGAGGTGTTAGTTACAGAACACAGATTGCTAGATTCACTTGGGAAAGCATGATAATGGTTAGATAAACTAACTAATGCATCTGTAATTAAGATCAGAGCCCAAGATTATGACTATTTAATTAATAATTTAGAGTTAACCAAATATAATATGTTTAAATAGCAGTCAATCTTCTGACTTAGACCCAAATAAGCATTATCCCCCATGGACCTCATATGATGTTTAATATTTGAGGGAGTAATAAGCAAAATGCTTTCCCACTTATCTTATATGAGGAAACATATGACCATGAGTCAGGGATATGGCACATCAAAGAAGAAGTCACATATACTTTCAAATGTTCATAAAGTAATAATCACTGTTAACAAAATATTTATCATTTGTTTTATCTCCTAGGCATGCTGGTTATAGGGCACACATTTTAAGCAAAGCCAAACTATTTAGTAAACCATTATTAAAAAGAAAATGGTTTAGAAATGCACTCCACAAAAGCCACCAGGCCAATAAGATTTGTCTTACCTTCAACTTTATCATCCCTGAATTATTTTGACTTTGTATTCTCAAAATTCTATGACAAGAGAGCACTAGTAACAGTGTCAAATGTACTTTTCTTCCTACACATACATACAAGATCATGGAGAATTCAGTTACTACTATAGACAGGAAATTTGGGTGAAGGAGCAGGAACTAGCTGTGGGGAAGCCCATGACGAAAAAAAAAAAGTTAGTGTTACAAAATCCCAGGTGATGCATTGCCAGAAGACTGCCAGCACCAGCAACAATGAGATGGCTAATGGCCAGTGTAAGAACACAATCAACAAGTGCCAGGGCAGGATGATACAATCAGAGCTCAGATATCCTACTACAATAAGACCTTTGTATCCACACACAGCTGAGGCACAAGACAGTTACCTTAAATCCAATCTTATAAAGATAATAGAGGCCTTTAAAAAGGAAATGAATAAATCCCTTAAAGAAACACACAAAAATACAATCAGACATGTGAAGGAAATGAATAAAACTGTTCATGACCAGAAAAAAGAAATAGAAGCATTAAACACGCACGCACACACACATACACACACACACACACACACACACACACACACACACACACACACACACACACAGTGAGGGAATCCTGAAGAAGGAAAACCTAGGTAAGATTCCATCTTCTAGCCTTCAGAATGGTTAAAATTAAAAACTCAAGTGACATCATATACTAGCAAGGATGTGGAGCAAAAGAAACATTTCTCCATTGCTGGTGGGGGTACAAACTTGTACAACCACTTTGGAAATAAATTTTATGGCTTCTCAGAAAATTGAAAATAGACCTACCTCAAGACCCAGCTATACCACTCCTGGTCATATACCCAATAGAAGCTTCACCATACCACAAGGACACTTTCTCAGCTATTTTTATAGCAGCTTTATTTGTAGTAGCTATTACTCGGAAACAACTTAGATGTCCCTCAACTGAAGAATGGATAAAGAAAATGTGGTACATTTACACAATGGAATACTACTCAGCTATTAAAAACAAAGACATCATGTAACTTGCAGGCAAATGAATGAAGCTAGAAAAAAATAATCCTGGTTGAGGTAATCCAGCACCAGAAAGACACACACTGTATGTACTCATTTATAAGTAGATATTAACTATAAAGTACAGGATAACTGTGCTACAATCCAAAGACCCAAAGAAGCTATGTAACAAGGAAGGCCCAAAGTAGGATGCTTGCATACCAATACAAAGGGGAAATAAAGCAGATACCTGAAGTAGATGAAAGGAGGGAACTATGTGGGTGAGAGGTAGGGAGGGTAATGGGAGGAGGGGATCAGGTTTTGGGAGAGCTGAGTGAGGGAATGGGAAGGACACGGACAAAGCCCAGAAATCAGTGGGGTGGGCATCTCTGCGACAATGGAGCCTCCCGAGAGTCTATGGGCATGATCCTAGCTGAAATTCCTAGCAGCTGGAGATATGAAGCCTTAAGTGTTTACCTCCTATAGCCAGGTGAGTCTTCCAGGGGAGGGAGGGGATGACATTGCACCCATAGACCTTTCAACGCAAAATTTGTCCTGCCTACAAGAAGTGTAGGGGTTAAAATGGAGCAGAGATTGAGGGAATGGCCCACCAATGACTGTCCCAACTTGAGACACACCCAAACCACTATTAATGATACTCTATTGTATTTACAGGCATAAATGAAGCATAACTGTCTTCTGAGAGGCTACATCCAGCAGCTGATGAAGAGAACCACAGCCAAACAATAGGCAGAGCTCTCAAGAAGTTTTGTGGAAGAGTGGGAAGAAGGACTGAAGGAGTGAGAAATGTCAAGGATATCCCAAGAAGACCTACTCACCTGTATTCCTCATGTGGATCCCCTAACATTGGGAGTGGGGGCTGTCCCTGATTCTGTTGCCTTCCTTTGGATCCCTTTCTCCAATCTGTGCTACCTTGTCTGGCCTCAATGGGAGAGGATACACTTAGACATGCTGGGATTTGATGTGCCAGGGTTGGTAGTTACCCATGTGTGTGTGGGGCGGGACTCCCCTTCTCTGAGGAGAAGAGGAGAGGGAAGGAGGGGACAAATGCCAGAGAGTGGGACTGGGTAGAGTGGAGAAAGTGATCTGCAAACCAAGCTGCAAAGTGAATAAGTAAGTAAATTAATGGGAAAAAAGTGATTTCACATTAGAAAAAACAAAAGAAGGGAAGCATATACATAACCTTACAGAATGGGAAAAGATCTTCACCAACTTCACATCTGACAGAGGGCTCATATCCAAAATATATAAAACCTAAAAAAAAATCTAGATATTAACAAACCAAATAACACAATTAAAAACTGGGTAGAGATCTAAATATAGAATTCTTAACATAGGAATCTCTAATCGCCAAGAAGCATTTGAAGAAATGTTCAACATTCTTAGCCATCAGGGAAATGCAAATCAAAATGACTCTGAGATTCCATCTTACATCTGCCAGAATGGATAAGATAAAAAATTCAAGTGACATCACATGTTGGGAAGGATGTGGAGCAAAGAGAACACTTCTGGGTGGATTTGCATTGCTGGGTAGGAAAGCAAATCAATCTGAAATCAGTGAATATCAATCTAGTGGTTTCTCAGAAAATTGTGACTAGCACTACCTCAAGACCTAGCTCCACCATAGCATCAGAACACTTGCTCAACTATGTTCATAGCTTTATTCATAATAGCCAGAAACTAGAAACAACCTAGATGTTCTTCTACTGAAGATGGATTTTGAAAATGTGGTACATTTATACAATGGAGGATTACTCAGCCAATAAAGACAATGGCATCATGAAATTTGCAGGCAAACAGATGGAACTAGAAAAGATAATCCTGAATGATGTATCCCAGATCCAGAAAGATATGTCCATACTTGTAAGTAGATATTAGTCATGAAGTACAGGATAACCATGCTACAAATAAAAGATGCAAAGGAGAGCCCAAGGAAGAACACTTGAATCTCACTGAGAAGGGGAAATAGATTAGACATTAGGGAAGGGGGTCATGAGGGAAGGAGGGGACTGGGTCAGGGTAAGGTTGGGGGTGAGGAAAGAAAAAGAACAACAGAAAAAAATCCCATGTGAATACCAGCTCCATTATTGGATGCATGAACTGGGGTGAGATTCTATAGCCAGAACCAACATAGCATAGAGTTGAAAGTTGAGTGGAGTAACTTATGAGACCAGATAGCTTCCCATGACTTCAATATCCATACATAATAATGTCTGATTATTTCCTAGAGACTTAGAAGCCTAGCATTAGAACCTCTGCCACTGGTAGTAAGTCTGACAAACCACTGGAAACAAGAGGTAATTAACCCCACCAGTGCATCTCCTTACTTCTTTCCAATAATCCTTCATTGGCATCCTCTGGTTGAAAGAGATAGTATTAAACATAAATAGTATGTATCATTGATATTGATGAAAATAGACAGATTCATCACCACAAAAGCTCCATACCAATCTTCCAGAGAAAGGTAGATACAAATTCTTTTGAGACCCCCCCAAGCAAAACCCAGAAGATTGGGTTAACAATGCAATAGAGGAAACATGGTAAGAGTTAAAACATGGCTTTTTAGGCATCAGCTATGACTCCGTTTCTTGTAGATACTATCAAAAGTAGTTTAGATCTGGATATAGGCTAAGAGAAAGTGGTTAGTCATAAAGCCACGGTACAGGGTGAGCTGAGGAAATCTACCAAATGGATTGTCTAGAAGCAAACTGTTTATATGAAGGAATAATTCCACATCGAGTAGGAAAGAAAAAAAAAGAGACTCCTATGATGACACTGAGCTGCTAAGTTAAGACACAGACTGATGACAAGGAGGCATTGTGGATTCTAGAATAGAGATGAGATAAAAAGAGAATATTTCTGAGAGACTGTTCTGGCAGGTGTATGTGGGATGGATTGGCAGAGGGAGGAGCATTGGGAGAGTTACATGAGGGAACTATTTTAGGAACTGAGACAAAGTTTCTGTCTAGGGCAGTGGTTTGCATATTCAAGCCACAAAATTCTAGACAAGGAAGATCTGATTTGGAGGGCAAAAAAAAAAAAAAAAAAAAGAAAAGAAAATAATTATACTGATCCTCATGGATATGCTGGCTCTCTTCATCTAACAACGGAGCCTTATCTATAGGGACCAAGCAATAACCTGGATGATTAATAGAATACTTAATGTTTGGCAGCTTGGGAGAAGAAATTAGATTTTGCTTGCCTATTTCCCCCTTCTCCCCCATTCAGGATCAGACAAGATGATCAGAGAACAAAAAGAATGGCTAATAAAAATATGTCTGCTGAGGGATTTTTAATTATAACTCTTTAACTGCATCCTCAGGAGTCAACCTGAGCTTCATTCCATGTTAGAAAAAATATACTTGTGCTGCCTGTGTCTCATATACAACATATTCTGTCTTCACAAGTGACCCGAAGGAGAACCCAAGGGAGGGGAACTTCCAAGACCTCAGGTTCCAGGAAAGAGTCCACAGTAATTCTCTTCATGCTGCTGATTTGAAGAGTGATATAAAAAGAACTGTGTTTTAGAACCTTTTTTTTTTTTCACTTTTAAAATTTATTCTAGTTTATTCACATTACATCCCGATTGTTATCCTCTTGCTCTTATCGTTTCATTCCCACTCTCCCTCTCTCTTTCACCCTATTCCTCTCCCCTAGACCTCTGATGGGGGGGGGGGCTCTCCTCCTCCACCATCTGACCACAGCATATCATGTCTCATCAGGACAGCATGCATCCCCTTCCTCTGTGTGCCCTCAGGGCCTCCCCCACAAGGGGAAGTGATCAAATTGAAGTCACCAGAGTTCATGCCAGAGGCAGTCCCTGCTCCCCCAACAACCATGAAGAATGGGCAGTTCACTGCCTATATCTGAGCAGGGGGGGGTCTATGTTCTTTGCATGCATTGTCCTTGGTTGATGCAGAACCTTCTAAACCAGCTTTTCATAATAGCCCAGTGTTTCCATGTACAATTAAGACATTTGGAGCCTTCTATTGATGAATAGTACTTCAAAGGCCTCTTATTGAAATGTTTGTCAATATTTAGTGGACGTGAGTATTGTTTAATACTATCAGTAAAACTGAGTTGAAGTCTGTTGTATTCGTAGGTTGGCAAAATTACCAATATCTTTGGGAAAACATCAAGGTAAGTCAGATCCTATTTTAGAGGTATCATCTTGTCCCTAATATTTCTCTAGCAAGTGGTTTCTCGCCTGTAGACTTGTTAAAACAGACTTCTTGAAACCCTGGTGGAAATAAAAATTCATGAGGCCCCACTTTATCTTTCAAGCTGAAGTAATTCAGACTTTGTGAACTTTTTAAGAGACCTGTTCTGCAAAAATGTATTCAATAAAATAGAGAACTTTATATTTCAGTCAAACCATGTCTAAATCTACAAATTCTGTAAGCATTCAGACAGTAAAGCAAACAGTGGAGGACTCCTTCCTGCTTACGGAGCTCTTCCACTCTAGGCTCTCGCCAGTGTGCCTGGTTACCTTCGGATCAGTATCCTCAGAGCACATCTGACTGCCCTAGGAATACCTCACACACCTTGTTCAAGCCTTGGTTACTGCAGTTCCTGCCCGGTTCTTTATGATAGAGAGTCATTCTTAGAAAGAGGTATGTTTGCCTTTATTTGCAGGGTTTGAGGGCAGCAGGAGTCAGATTCCAGGCCATCTTGGTTAGATCGTAGCGCTCGTGACATTAAATGCAATTTACTGGTAGAGCATATAGCCTGTCTTTGCGTCCTCGGGACTATGACCTAATTCAGACACACTACAAGTACTAAGTATTCAGTCAATAAAAGAATAAGAGGCAGGCTTCAGCCTTGCTTGCCCTCAAGGGATTCTGAAACAGTCGCCAAATGAAAGGCAGTAATGATTAAATCACCCTCCCCCATTAATATAACTCCCAGAGGAACATAAATGCAAAAGGACATCTATAACCTGAAGAACCTTGTATAATCCTGGAAAGGCTCTTCCAGTGTGTGCTAATCTGTGCCCATCTCATCCCCCAGAGCAGCCAGACCTGGTGTGTTCTGTTGTTGCTGCTCATGTCAAAGGCCAACTCGTCTTTCCCAAATAGCACACCAAAGACTCTCCCAAACCCACCCCGCCCACTCCTGAGACAGGATTTCTCTGTACAACACAGCCCTGGCTATCCTGTAACTTTCTTTGTAGACCATGCTGGCCTCACAAAAATCTGCTAGCCTGGGATTAAAGATGTGTGTCATCACACATGGCTTCATACTAAAAAAATTAAAGACTCTTCCAGCCTCCAACAACTTCCCAGTTCCTGAAATTATAATTAAAAATTGATATGCCTCACTCCATGGGTTCCTCCTAATATATTCTTGATTTTTTAATAGTCACCCTTTTAGTGTCCTCCCATCACAAAATGTATGTCACACTGATAATAACTCTTCTGAATGTCATTATATAGCCTTCTTATTCTAACAGGATACTGACAAAATCAAACCAGATATGCACAAACAATGCCATCTTTTAAGAAATCAATGTGGATGAACAAAATTTTATATTTTTTTGATTTGTAAATAGTTAACTGGTCCAAATGATGTGTATGACTGGTGTCACACCACAGCAAGAGGGAGAGAGAGCAGTTAGTTCTCCCATCTAGGAAAGAAAAGAATTATCTTAAAATCATGAACAAAGATAATAGGCATTAAATGACTAATTCACTGATAAGCAAGTCAGAAAGCTTTTGGATTCCATAGTTCATTTGTTGGGTTTCCCCTCTATCATCAAAGATTTCTCCGTATACTTGAGAATAAATAAATCTTGTTGAGTGTAAAAATTACATGGTACACGTGGCATACATAAGTGATGTGAGGTGTCGAGGGAGTGGCTCCAGAGAAAGTGAGCTTATTTAGGATGAGCCCATTACAGAGCAGAATCTTAATCTCTTTTTCCATTCCCAGTGCTCACTGTTACATACTTTCCTTTATAAAAAACATTAAACAATTGGAAAACCTTCCAGGTAGAACTTCAAAATTCCTTTTTAGTGGTCTTTGTCTTTTATCTGTTGATCAAATCATTCTTTAAAAGAATGTTGTCTCTAGGATCCTATGAAATGATTTTAAAGATGGCGTATCAAACCACAGTCTTGGAAACCCACGGTTATTGTCTTTTGTATTTCAAGAACTATAAACAGATCAAAGAGAAGCAGGCAAAGAAAAGTTCCATTTTCTCTACAAGAATCTCTCCCTTTCATGCACAAAACTTATAGGCATGAAGAAAATAAACCTTAGAAACCCAGCCACAAGAATATAGGTAACCCGGTGTGTGTGTGTGTGTGTGTGTGTGTGTGTGTGTGTGTGTGTGTGTGTGTGTGTGTGTGTGTATTAGAAACAGGGAAATAGATAGAGATAGAGATAGACAGATACGGAATGTTTAAAGAAAGAGATGAACAGTATGTGGACCTCTGTCTTGGTGCTTCCTGGCCACAAACTCATATAGTTTCATTCTGTAATTAAGTGACTCGTTCCAAATAAAACCATGTTTACTTTGGTTTTTAACATCTTTTCATGTTTTATTATTTATTTATTTATTAAATATTTTTACATATACATTTATTTTAGTACACATGTATCTAGTAAACTACCTACTGCAAGAAGTACCACAAAACAATCAGGAATTATATAAATGTTACCTTCTTAGTGTTTTGGCCATTTGTGTTTGGCAGCCTTGAAGAAAACATATTTCCTATCTTGATGCATCTAAAATTCTGGATGTAAATCAGTATCTATCATATCTCATCATTATCAGCTTAAAACATCTATCTAGACCTAAAAATATCTTATCTCCTAAATAACTAAGCTAAATTATAAAACTAAGCTATCTGTTCTTCAGTGCCATCAGAGACTTAAAAAGGATTAAAATTAATTACCTGAATATATAAGGAGTGTAGGTTAGCAGCTTCCCAAATGAGGAGATGACTGAGACAGTTTGCTGCCTGAGCAGTCATGTAAAACTCTCTATAACATTACAGCATCATCTTCAGCCCTCTGGCTCAATATATCTTACAGACATATTTGTGAGACCGGAGCTATTGAGGATTTGCTTACCCTGTCTTGGCAAAGGTTGGCTATTGGCTCTGCCTGCATCCAAGCTTGCCCATTTTTAAGCAGAATTCTGTTTGTGATAGAAATGAGGATATTTTGCCTAATGGCACATTTGAAGCTGTCTCTTTGACTTTCTTCTTCTTTGAGGTAGGCTGTGTGTTTCCTGAAGTTAACCTGTCTCATTACCAAAGAATCTTTAAAATAATTAAAAAAAAATCTTTAAATGCCATATCCTGTAGGTCTCTGAGGTTTTTGAAGACCTTATCTAACTATTTTGCCTTCTCTTTCTAGGGAATCATTTCCATCTGTTACACCTAGGATGTATATTCTTGTGATAAAAATAGACTAGTAATTGATATAACCATGATTTGATCAACAGTTAACTCGCATAACTTACTTATTCTAAACAGCCTGCAATAGCACTTTCAAAGTATTGGAAGTAAACGTTGTATTATAATTGAGTTGTATGGGTACTTTTAATGATATTCTCAACACAAATCTGTATTCCTTAAATATATTACCTAAGGACATACTAGATATACTGAGACAATGAAAAATAAGACAAAAATTCACTATCAAAAGACATTTGGTAAAAACTAATATTAAAAAGTTTCAATTTTCTCATTTTTATACACTCATTTACTTTTCTAGTGCATTGAGACTTTATATAAGTTTACTTTATATGAAAAATTTTTTCATACTTTCTATTCTCTTTATTATAGAATAGATTTATTAAATCTAGTAAATTTCAAGGCAAAACACAGTATGGACTTTGTCCTAAGATTAAGTTCAACCTATTAAAAATAATTGAAATGTATCAGATTAGGGATTTTTCTCATTGTTCTGATTAAAAATAAACTGACAAAAGCAGCTTATAGAAGTAAGTGTTTATTTTAGCTCTCAGTGTGAGGGCACAGAGATAGATGAGGTGTCAGGGAACAGAGAGAGCTGAGTGCTGGCTTTTAGGTCACTTTCTCTTTTTCATTCACTCTGGGACCCCACATCACAGATGGTCCCACATTTAGGATGTGTCAACCTTTCTTGGTTTAACAGTGCCTGTGTCAGCTGGGCTTGGTGGTGCATGCCTGTAATCCCAGGAGAGGCAGAGGCAGAGGGAGGTGGGTCTCTGTGAGTTGGAGGCTAATGTGTGCCCAACGAGTAGATCCTGGGCTGTACACAGGGGAAATTTGGCTATTTGGAGCTAAGCATTGTATCTGGAATATATAATTTTTGATTCCTACAGTTTTTAGATTGCACTGTCATTGTCAGAAGTATTAAATAGCATGTTCAAACTGTAGTTTGAAGAAAAGTGGCAACCTCTGAATTAATTACAGCTTAGGAGCAGACAGGCTACATCCTAGTGAGACAGGATTACTGACTTACCAGAAAGACATGAAAATTTCATTGTTCCTAGCTACACTTAAGTAATTCTATTTACTCCTTCTAGGTGAAGCTATGAATATCTTAAAGAATGGGTTATTTCCTTAAAATGACATTTTAAAGCCAAAAAAATTCTAGAAGAAATGTATTTTCCTTAATAAAAACAGAGTAATTGATGTAAACACTTCCAAACTGTGCTTTTCTATGGAATCCTTGTTACTGCTACATTATATACCACTTTTATTATAGTGTTAGATGTGGCTGTAATTGCTTTATTAAAAATATTGCTAACATGAAAGAAAGTCACGAAACTGGAAGCTAGAAATAATGTCAAATGTGTTATCAGTCTGTATTATGACTTTCATTTTGTTCCTGATGGGATTGGATCTACGCATACATAGAGAATTTATTCTATCCAACCTAACATTCAAAATGAGTGAACACTTGTTTTAATATCCCAGCTCTGTACATTTATCACAACTAATACTATAAAGCAATGCAATATCAGTATTTTAAATATAAAATATACTAACAAAAATTTCCTTCTTGTGACAGTGGTGTCATTTATATGAAGAAATGAGGAAAAATGAAAAAAAAAACAAAATAAGCTGAAAATAGTGAAGAATGAGGAGGAGGAAGAAGAAGGAATGAGAGAGACACCAAAAATAGCAGGCTGGCACTGTAGGAGGAGGAGTCAGCTGTAGAGTAATAATGCAGTCACAGAAGGATCCTGTTTGTACATCTTGTATATCAGAAGTCAGAGCCTACCTAGCTAGTTACATGGGGTACTGCAGCTTTATCCTTGTGAGAAAATGCAGAGTAGAACTCTACATTCTGGGTATATATATTGATATATATTGATATATTGATTTTCCCCTAAAGTTCCAGCTTCTTCTAGACCAACATACCATATCTGCCTTCTATCTTCATTTCCTCTTTTTTTTTTTAAATGTAGTAGCACATGGACAATCTAGTTAGGGGTACATCCTCCTTCTCATCCGTTCCAGTTAATCTAACCCAGGAGCAGCCCAGCTAGGACCTGAAAGAGCTGTGCAGAGATTACTGCTCCTATCTTATCCGTCTCAAAAAAAAAAAAAGGGGGGGGGGCAGCTTTAGAATTTTAGCTTTGCCAACTTAACTGGTTGCTATTGTTTTCTTAAACAGTGTTTGTCAGAATATAAATTGATATAGAGTTAATTACTACAGCATAACACTGACACACAGAAAATTTCAGGAGAGAGGCAGAGAGCATGCCACAGAAGCAAAGGGAAACCTGAGGGTTGCAGGCACAGTAGACGAGAACGTGGACTCAGTTAGGGACAGACATAAGTCGGCAACTTTGCCAAAAAATTAACTCTGAAGAAGGGTAAACGGTAGAAAAAGTAAGCCCAGCCTTAGAGATCTATGGGTCACTATCAACTAAACTAACAATTATATGTGTGAGTTCTTGAATTGAAGAGAAAAGGTGCTGCTTAGGAAAAAGAACTTAGAAAACTATCTAAAATTTAGATCAAGACATACATGGAAAGATTCAAGAAGCAAAACAGAATCTAAGAAATATAACTATAAAGACAGCCACAATCAAATTTCTAAAATGCAAAGAATAAGCAGGAACATCAAGTGAGCTATGAGAAGGGAACACTACCACCATTGACTACTGGCTTCTTGTAAGACAAAACGAAACCCACAGTGGAATGAAAAGATATCTTCAAAATGCTGGGAAAACTGCAGTTCTATACTCACAAAATATATTCTTCAAGAATAAAAATAAATAGAATTTTAGCTAAACAAATTAAGAATTTGTCACCAGCATCCCAATGTTTAAAAAATGTTCAAGGAAGGTTTTCAGACAGACAGGAAATACTCCTTGAATGTTGGAATGAGAAGCACGTGTAAATATACATGTCTCTCCATCTTCCTTCTAATTTTTTGTAACACAAATAGCTATGCTAAGAAAAAAAAACATGAAATAGTACTTTGAGATTCATAATGTATCTAGATCAAATAAATACGACAAGAGAATAAGTAGAAGTGAGTGAACAGGACTTTTTTTTTTCAGTTTATTTGAAGCAATGTAATATTAAATCTGAATTGATCATGACTAGTTAAGGAATTATATACCACATTTTTTCGAAAAACGGATAAAAAGAATTCTAAGATTTATAATGAAAAGGCTATCAGGAAAATGAAGCACTGGAAATTTCAGAATCCTGGCATGTCAAAGATGCCACATGAGAAAGTACAATATTTGATCCATCGTCAGAACCCATCCTATTAAAAAAAAGTTTAGATTGCCCATTCTCTAGACTACAAAAGCTTTAAATCACAGTACTGGGCTCCTCACTCAGGAACTCACTTATTCATCTTTTCTTATACTTCACTTGTGAAGAACAACACCTCTGCTCTCACACAGAAAGCCTACATTTTATTAACTATTTAAACATTCACCTCCTATATGCATCAGCTTTTCCCTCTATGGAGTTTTGACAGTTTCCAAAAGGGGTCATCTCTCTTCTCTTCTATGATTCTTCCATTCTCTAGAAACCAACTCTGTCTTCTTTTTATAGTCTCTCCCCAGTAGCCAATCCATGTAACCATGAGATGCTCATAGTTTCTGCCTCTTGATGGTAAATGTGATAAAATGCTATTGTGACTGAGATTACTAGCTTATAGTTTAATAACATAAGCAATAGTCTATGACACATATACATGCATGCATACACACACATGCATGCACATACACACAATTAAAGTGCATCGAAAGTATAACATTATAAAAGGAATCTCTTGTGTACGTATGGATGCAACACCTTTCAATTTAAAAAACCCATGGCCTATGGCTGAAGCAGGAACTAGGCAGGACATCTGGCAGGCAGAAATGATTCTGGGATAGGACCAGGTGTGCAGGATTCAGCTTGCAAGACGTGAGTGGGATGGACGCATGGTGCCTGTGCTCAGGTAATTGGCTATATGGCAGAATGTAGATTAGAATAAATTGATTATTTTAAGTTATGAGCTAGTCACAGAAAAGCCTAGCTACATGGCCTAGGTATTTGTAAAATAATAACTGAGTCTCATGAGTCATTATTCCTGGAGTGAGGGACAAGAGGTAAAACATTGTGACGTACCACTACATAACATGGCTATGATATGTGAATTTCCAGACTTATCTCAAATATTTTTCAATTTCTGTAATTGGCTTACATTAATTGCAGTCCATGTTTATCTTCTCAGTGTGACTATAACATAATTTCTGATTAAAAGAACAAGTAGAGGCATACACATGTTCTAAGCAATGATGCACTCTTTGGCATATTAGCAAAGAAACAATTTCTTTTCTGAAAGACATAAAACTTGGTTTTATAGAGTTATTATTTGACACAGTGTAGGTTTTCTTCTCATGATACTCGATACTGGCCAACTGTCGATTGCTCAGTGTTCGGCTATATATTTACTTATATGATAACATCAAGGAGTTCACACACACAGTAAGTCTTGCTTTTCTTGCTGAAGAGTTGTCAAAATCAATGTCAGAAATATAACTCTGTTTTGGTTTGTCTCTCTCCGTCAGAAGTTTCAGTCATGTTGAAAATATTACTGTGCTTTGATTTGGGAGCCAGATTCATTGAAGATGGGCACAAAGAACTGAAGCACAGCTGCTGTTTCCACAAACATTAAAATCTCAAATATCATACTGAGTGCCTATTCCTTTCATTTCCTCCAGAGAGAGGGACAGAGTTAAGCCAGCCAAGGATGTGTGTCAAGCAAGATACAGAGTAGTAACGCAGACAAATACACATTCAAACAGCTAAGAGAATGGTTTATGAAACTCATCACCTTGATTTTGTAACAAGAAATTTCCTTCTGTACTATAAAATTCTTGCATGCCTCCAAGTAGAATTTGTCAGTTTACCAGTGGTAACTTTATCTGGGGCAACGGTTCCATGCCAGACCTTTAGTCTGAAACAACTCAAGTGTAATATACAGATCTGGGCACATTTCTGAACTGTAAATAATACTCAAAGAGATAGAAATTGGGAGTGAGTACTTTTATAAAATTTTGATAATGTGATTTTGTGTCTCTTGAGTAGGATATATTCAGCCTTGTATTTTTATTACTAATTTATTGGCATTAAAATGAATTATGGATATATTATATACTATTCATCAGTTCTGGAAAACCCTAAGACCTAGGCCAATTATTACATTAGCCCTCATCAAAACACAGACAGACTTGCAAAAACTCCAGCATTTTGTCACTCAAACTGTAAAAATAAGGGCACTTAAAGGGTACTTTCTTGGAGGTGATATTTTATCCTGATTTCAATCTGGGAAATAAATAAAGACACTACTCTGTGTCTCCTGGAAATCAATTTAATCATTTTTTCTAGAAAACAAGACATATGTGTTGGAGGTTGGTCTAATGTATTTTGATGTTGACTACTGCTTGCTGTCTTTTAATGTATCTCAAATACTGCTGTGTAAACTTGCATAAAAACTTAGTCTTGTTTGACCCCTAAATGCCCATATACCTGGGCAGGAAAATGAGATAGGTGTGGCTAAGGTTCGAGGGATTTGGAAAACAGAGAGGTTCTTGGGAAAGGGTGCAGTCAGAAACCAGAAGATAATCTTGGGAAGGAGAAGAAGAGAGAAAGAGAAAAGAAGGGAAAAAAGGAGGCTGCCACCATGGATAACTTAGAGAGGAAACACAGGGCTGACAAGGATGGAAGATTTGGCCCAGATGAAGAATATTAGCAAGTATTTGAAATTATGTATGGGTGGTAGCTTGACAGAAATTATTAGAAGCAGATGGTAGGAGATTAGGGCAGAGAGTTATGGAAGGTAGTTTAGGGGGTTAATGTTTGCCCTGCCCCAGGTGAACCAGGGCTATTTTATTTTATTTATTTTTAAATATATTTTATTAATTTATTCATATTATAGCACTAAACAGAGAATTCTCAACAGAGGAATATCAAATGGCTGAGAAACACTTAAAGAAATGCTCAACATCCTTAGTCATCAGGGAAATGCAAATCAAAACAACTCTGAGATTCTATCTTATACCCATCAGAATGGCTAAGATCAAAAACTCAAGTGACAGCACATGCTGGCGAGGGTGTGGAGAGAGAGAAACACTCCTTCATTGCTGGTGGGAATGCAAACTAGTACAACCACTTTGGAAATCTATCTGGCGCTATCTCAGAAAACTGGGAATAAGGCTTCCTCAAGACCCAGCTATTCCACTCCTTATACCCAGATGATCCAGCATACAGTAAGAACATTTGCTCAACCATGTTCATAGCAGCCTTATTCATAATAGCCAGAACATGGAAACAGCCTAAGTGTCCCTCAGTAGAAGAATGGACAAAGAAATTGTGGTGCATTTACAATATGGAATACTACTCAACCATTAAAAAACAAAGCTATTTTAAAATATAACAGATGTCTGTGTTTTTTACTGATTGATAGCAGGATAGAAAATACTGCTGTAATAACATCTATTAGACCTTATAATAAGCATTTATTAGACCATACCTTTAAATTAATAGCAACAATGTGCTTTATTTTATACGCATGGGTGGTTTGCTAACATGTATGTGTACCATGTGCATGCAGTGCCCATTGATGCCAGAAAAGGGCACCAAACTCAATTGAAATTGGAAGGTTGTGAGCTGTGTAGTGGATGCTGGGAACTAAACCCGGAACTCTTAACCACTTAGCAATCACTCCAGCCCTTCATTATCTTCTAATCTCTTAATCCCTAATTGCTCATGTTTTAGCATTTCCATGTGATTTCTCCTTATAGGTTTTTTAAAAAGCTCTACAGATACATAATTCACCAGTGATAATATACATATTCATCCCAGGGGTATAGCTTGATGTGTTCTGGGTGCTAGATATAATTGTGTAACCTGTATAATCAAGGACTATGGAACTTGGAATAATCCTATAAATAGCCATGCCTTATCTAGTTTTACACTGCTGTGTTTTTGAGGACTTGTTGCATACTTTCTCCCTAGTTGCCACAGCAACAGCATACTTTAGGTAACCTCCATTCAGCATAAAGGGAAAGTTGCAACAATGGGGGCTCTACATTTATTTGTTCCTGAATATGACAAATATGAAGTATCACAGACAAACAAATATTTGACTTACATGTATGGATACCTACAATGTTCTTTATTAAATTTAAGCCACATTTTCCCTCAAGAATGGTACTCAAATCAGTCAAGTTGTCACTTCACGTCTGTGATTGGTGGAGAAGATGAGTAATGTAAACTCATTGACTGCCCATTAGCAGCATCACTCTTACCTAGGAACTTGACAGATATGGGGATCCTTGGCCCTCTCCCAGGCCTGCAACATAAGACCCCGTGGAAGTGGTTTTTATGACTAACTTGATCTTCTATGAATTCAGAGGCATATGGAAGCATGAAGACCAGTGATGTAGAAAATAGTACA
The DNA here is from genome assembly GCF_964271855.1 of Acomys minous. Classification (NCBI taxonomy): domain Eukaryota; kingdom Metazoa; phylum Chordata; class Mammalia; order Rodentia; family Muridae; genus Acomys; species Acomys minous. Next base: position 37,541,821 of record NC_140500.1, on the reverse strand, counting down.
CACAAAATCACAACAGCAGCCCACTTCACTGGAAGATTTAAGGCGAACTAAAATCGCAGGTGAGTCTTACCAAAAATACACAAATCAAATATATAGCGCTGTTATCTACAGTATACTTGCTTGGAAACAGAACAAAATTTACTTCTTCTTTGGAAGTGTGAAGTCAGTACCTATTGTTCAACCTTGTCCCAAGCTTCATTCCCACCCCTTGTTTTCAGTCTCCGAAGGGATAGTTGAGAATGTTATCACAAAGAAATGAGTATTTCTTGAGATCAGACTAATGACCCTGATTTGAATATCATATTATATATGCACATGTCAAAGCAGCATATGGTACTCCATTAATATGTACGAATCCTAAGTTTAACCAGAAAATAAAAGCTGAAAATGTTTTCTTAACACTTAAAACATGAGTTTTCACTACATTTACTGCTCCTTTCTTCTTTTTTGTTTCCTTTATCTATGTGTCTAGGAATATTGAGCAGTTCTGGAAGGAAAACAAAGACATCCTACAGCAATGTTAAGTCTTTTAAAGGGTGGATGGTAGTGAGCAAACTTCCTAAAAAACCTGAGTCCCTGATGCTGAACTTGGGAGTCTGTCATGTTTCTCTGTCTTACCACTCAGATGACAAACATGTACGATTCAGGGCTGAGATGGGCCTGCTTAAGAACCCTGAGAATTTCTCTCCACACAACTCTTTGAGTGTTACCCAGTTTCCCTCTCCATTTCTTCCTCTAATCTTTTATTATGAAATAGCTGCAAGACAGGATTAAAATTAGATTGATATTTGGATGGCTTACCTGCTGTCTAGATTTACTGAAATAAAACTCCTTTCATATCTTTACTTTAAGCAAAATGTAACAGTGCTATTTACTTATGATTATTCCCATAGCTACAGAGCAGACAGCTGCTTACGTTTCTCTTCAGAATGACCAAATTCTACCATACGGTATAAAGAACTTTCAACTATATTAATAAACCTGGAAATTGAAGTGTCTACAAGTCTTAAGCTAAGTATTTAGTTAGGAATTCTACTTTTCCTTGGTATATACATGAACTGAATTTTTGTCCAAGTATCCAATTAACAGTATACAGAGTCATTTCCCTAAACAACTCAGGGATAAAGTACAATATCCATTATATAATTGAGATTTTTTAAAGAAAAATTCGATCTCTTAATGCCATTGCTTCTTTTAAATGGAAACATGATCGACTGAAAGGCACCACCTTCAGATTCAGCACAGCCATCCATCCACGTGCACGCATGTTTTAGTTTAAGTTTTCCTTTCCAGTTGCTAACTCGAAATACCAAATCATACATTTGATTCATTTCAAAGCTTGTTAAAATTTCAAGCCCCCAAGCCCAGACAAAAGCAAAGAAACAAACACCAAACCTCAAAACCAGATGTGTTAAATCGTCCTGGAACCAAATAATCTGACCTGTTGAGACCTAGACTAATGAGCTTACCTGAGACATGGTGCTAATATTTACATAAAAATTATTGAATTGTATGTGACCTGTCGTAATCAGGGTGCTAACTGAGTTATACATGAAGGGCAGACCCGGTGTTGCTGAGAACAGAATAGGGATGGCTGCCACAAAATAGTAAATACAGAGGGACACTAAAAAGTATGAGATAAGGGTGTCCTCTTTCATGGCACCAAATAAAGAAAAGGTTGATTGCAGCAAATATAAATGTGTCTTGTAAAACTCAGCAATGTGAAAAGAATGCATGCTTATGAGTCACAAGAATTGGGGCACGCATTTATTATTAATGTCCAGACATATTGCCCATCAGTGAGAAATCTCAAATCCCTGCTGATCCAGTAAGTGGCCAATGTTTCTGAAATGGTCTCATGAAAATCAACGTTTTGGGGAACAGAATACTTAACCTGAATTTCTGTGACTCTCAAAAATGACCAGAAAAATATTAAACTACTTTCTGAGTGATTTTAGTTGTACACATGGAGAATGTTCTTTTATTTTTTCCATGGCTTTGGTACTGAGTATGTCAATATCACTCCACAAAGATAAACTGGCTTGCTTGCTTAAACTAAGACCTATAGTCTTGTACTCATCGTTAAATTCTATGTATTAGCTGAATGGTATCCTAAGTGCTAAGTGAACCCTTGAAATTTGCAATGATCAGGGTGGCTGTGTCCCATCAGACTTTATTGACACTAGAATCACACTTTGGGGCCAGGGAGATTGTTTATCAGGTAAAGGAACTTGTTGTGAAGCCCGAAGACCTGGGTTTGAACCTCAGGATCTCCTTGGTAGAAGGAAAGAATTGATTTATATAAGATGGCCTCTGATTCCACGCCTGTGCCCCCTTCACATGCATGTGCTCACGCGCCTGCACCAAATGTTACTAAACCCTATTTTTACACCAATTTCATATAGCATAAAATATTATGCTTCTTTTTAAATAGCAAACAAAGAATAGCAACAACATACACACACACGCACACACACACACACACACACATATATATATATATAGAGAGAGAGAGAGGAGAGAAAGAGAGAGGGGGGAGGGAGGGAGGGAGAGAGAGAGAAAGAGAGAGAGAGAGGAGAGAGAGAGAGAGAGAGAGAGAGAGAGAGAGAGAGAGAGAGAGAGAGAGAGAGAGAGAGAGAGAGAGAAGCCTGGTACAGTGGTATTCACTGAAGTTCTAGCACTCCAAATCTGAGAGAAGAAGATTGCAAGCCTGTGCTATGTAGATAGAGACAATGTCCTATAAAAACAACAGCAAAGTCATTTAAAACGTAAAATGCACTGGGCGGGGTGGATCACTAGCTTCTCTTCCAGGAATCCAGTTTTAGCTCTCAGAAGCCACGTGATGGCTCACAACCATTTGGAACTTTTGTTCCAGGAGATGATCTAATATCTTCTTCTGGCCTTGGAGGCATCAGGAACACACTGGGTGCAGATATGCATATAGGCAAAACACCTATACATACAAAATAAAACTAAAGAAGCTTTCTTAACATTTGTGAAACCCCTTCTTAGTTGCAGACCACAAATGCAGGTGTTGGTCTGAGAACTGAGGTTTATGAGCCCCTGGGACACATGGAACATACTTAACTAATCTCCCAACCTGCTATCCTTCCTCTGAGTACCAACAGGTCTCCCCCTCCAGGGGGACATGGTCAAATATGAGGCACCAGAGTTCATGTGAAAGTCATACCCCACTCTCACCTCAACTAGGAGACATTTGGGTTGATTCTAATCTTTGATTTTATAAACAAGAGCACTTTGGTAAATAATTCCATGTATACGGCATTTATCACTTGTAAAACTATGGGTGTCAAAATTCCTCAATGGAAAAGTCTTGGCTCTGGGACAGGGTTTGGTCTTCACATTTATAATAGATATTCCATGTTGTGAAATTGAGTTGTATTTGGTTAGACTTCAAGAGGGGATGTGAGTGAGCCCACCCTCTATGATGTCACCAGTAGCTTCTGCTTAGCTTGTAGGTTTTGCCCTAGCAGGTGAAAAAAAAATGGTACAAGAGTGGAGTTTTAATGTTATTTCTCTCATGAATGAAGTTTGTGGGGATTTTTTTTTTTTGATTCAGAGATATTGCCTGCTGTGAAATATTGGTTCATCACTCTTTTCTCACTATTCTATATTAGGTAATGGCTCTTTCAGAAATGAGCAGCCACATGTACAGGCTAACAATAATGTAAAGGACAAGAAAACAAAATTTGTGAGTTTTAATTTTTGATACAACACTGAGAATGGCATGTGCATTGGACAGCCATGTCATACTCTTTTGTGTATACATGTCTATAAGCACCCATGCATGGTGAGCATGCATACACTAATGCATAAGAAAGTGGTGGTCAGAGGAAGATGTTGCGTATCTTGTATTGCTCTCTGCCTCCCTGCTTTGAGACAGGGTCTCTCACTGAACCTGACGCCCAAAGCTCACGACACTGGCAAGGCTGGCTGTCCCAGTAGTGAGCTCCCTGCACCCATTATTGTCTTGCCCACAAAATTAGGGTGACAGCTACATCCAGTTTTGGCTTGTCATTTCTTCTACTCTTTACATCCATGTAGTTAATTTGTTTTTTGTTTGGTTTTTCAAGACAGGGTTTCTCTATGTAGCCTTGGCTGTCCAGGACTTGCTTTGCAAGCGAGGATGACCTCAAACACACAGAAATTTGCTTGCCTCTGCTCCTCAAGTGCTGGCATTACAGGCCTGCACCACCACGCCTGGTGCAACCCATTTTCTACTTAATTATTCCTATTTTGATTTTGTGATGACTCCTTTAGAAAATAATTTTTTAAATTATTTTTTGAGGTGTAAATTGGTGTAGATATATGCATATGAGTGCAGGTGCCCAGGGAATAGAGGGAACTCAGATTCTCCTGGAGCTGGAGTTACAAGCAGTTCTGGGCTGCCTTATGTGCATTATGGGGGATGAAGTAGAGTCCTTAGGAGGACCAATCGGTGCTCTGATCCGCTGGGCATCTATCTCTCTAGCCTGTGCTGACTTTTGATATTCAGTACAAAGTCTGACTTTAAGTCTGCAGCTGAATTCTCAGTGCTTCCTTTTTGAAGGGTCTGGTAGACTTTCTTTACTCTGAGGTTATTATGTAGTTCTTCTGTTTTCTTCTGGAAATAAAATACTTATATTTTTATGCTTAAGTTATGCTTAAGTTATTGGGTTTAAATGGTAGATGCAGTTCCTTTCTCAGAATTTCATCCAGTTTTTCCAGCTTTATTGCACAGTTCATTTGCTCTCCTTTTACTTCCCTACCCCCAGTATGAAATGTCTCTTTTACTTACTGTTAATTTTATAAAAGCTGATGATAATTACATATTGTAGTCTAGTCACTAACTATAGTTTTAGTAATATTTTATTACTCATAATGTTTCTAAGTATGTGTTCATGTTATCTGAGTCACCTATAAAAAGGTTATCATTTTGCTACCCCTTGTATTAAGGTAGTAAAAAAAATAATATATATGTATATCTATATATACACACATACACATATATATACATGTATATGTACATATATGTACCACAGGTATGCAAAACATATGTGATATAAAATATAATATATATGTACTTCAGGTATAAACAAAATAATCCATCTTTTTAAAATTTTTATTTAAGTAATTTATTCAGATTACATCTCAATTGTTATCCCCTTACTTGTATCTTCCTGTTCCTGCTCCCTCCCTCTTTAATCCTATTGCCCTCCCCTAGGTCTGTGACAGAAGGAAGAAACCATCTTAAACCCATACATTAGAACAAAGATGGACTAAAATACAACATATACATACATGAATTATACATGAAATGTGTATGTATGTATGTATGTATGTATGTATGTATGTATATTTATGTGCTGGGAACAGACTCTTAAACTTTATGGGTACCAGGCAAGTACTCTATCAATAAGTGACATTCTTAGGACTGTTTTCTTTATAATAATATACAATATATAATAATAAACTTGTTATATATAATTCTATAATATATCATAACTTATAATAACATAATCATAAATAAAATTTCAAAATAGTTTCCATATCATTTAAAAATCGCCTTCTTTTAACACTTGTCAAGAGTAACGTCTCTCTTATTCATAAAGATTCCCTTATCTTAATCTTATTGATAGGAAGAAATCTATCCAATCTTGTTCTGTTGTTTTATGTTGGCTTCCAGAGGAAGATAAATATTGTCATGTTGAGAATGAATTTCTCAATCTCCATTTATTTGCTTATTATCTGTCTTAAGCATGACTTTGACCCTACTCCACAACTAGCAATGTACGGATCCATTTTCCCCACTCTGTTTTGCCTTTCCTCCTCCAGGCCTTCTGAAGCCCAGTCTTCCTGATAAACCAAGTGCCTCACTTTACCCCACATAACTTCTGTGAAGATCTTAGCTATTCCATGCTGCCTCTGTGCCCTCTGATCGAGCACATGATATTGGAAAGGGATTACCAGCTTTATTCCCTCTTCTCGTTCACCTTCTATCATCAATGTAACATCCAGAAGTTAAAAAAGGAAGTTTCTGTCTCACACTGTCACTCTCAAACAACAACAACAAAAATCCTTCCTAAAATATAAGCACTACAATGCAAAAGTACACAAGCTGTTGGCAAATGGCCACAGAATACTGGCCACATACCTTCTCATTACTGTCTAGGTAAGAAGGCTGCCTGGTACCTACAACAGCTGTCATATCACTACCTTTTGATGTTATTTTTTACAAATCATTGTTTCTCATAGCTTATTTGTTAACCCAGCTATCACAGAGATACTTGAGACTCTTTCATAATGCAAGGCTTCATAGCACAATCAGAGCAGTTTAGTCTGTTCTTGGATTGTTTGGTTGGTTTAGTTTGTTTTCTTTTGTTTCAAGATAGGGTTTCTCTGTGTAATAGCCCTGTCTGTCCTGGAACTCTCTTCGCAGTCCAGGCTGGCCTCAAACTCACAGAGATCTGCCTGCCTCTGCCTCCTGAGTGCTGGGATTAAGGTCATGCGCCACCTTCTTAACCCTGTATGCTATTTTGTCTTACTCAGAGCAAACATCCCAGTGATACTTGTACTTTCTAACTTTCTTCCTGGTCTTCCTTGGACCTCTACCCATGGCTGAATCACCTGGCCCCTCTCCTAACTTCTCCTCCCCTGCCTGTCAGGAAGTACAACCCCATTCTCTCCCCTGCTCAGCTTTTTTTTCATTTTTATTAATTTATTCTTGTTATATCTCAATGGTTATCCCATCCCTTGTATCCTCCCATTCTTCCCTCCCTCCCATATTCCCCTTCCCTATGACTGTTCCTGAAGGGGACTTCCTCCCCCTGTATATGCTCATAGGGTATCAAGTCTCTTCTTGGTAACCTGCTATCCTTCCTCTGAGTAACACCAGGTCTCCCCCTCCAGGGGACGTGGTCAAACATGAGGCACCAGAGTTTGTGTGAGAGAAGAGTTGTGTGAGCAACACAGAGGTGAGCTTTTCTAACAGAATCCAAGAGATGGAAGAACGAATCTCAGGTCTAGAAGATACAATCACAGATCTCGAAGCAACCATTAAAGAAAATGCCAAATCTGGAAAACTCCTGACACAAAACATCCAAGAAATCAAGGACACTATGAAAAGAAGAAATCTGAGGATAACAGGCATTGAAGAAAGAGAAAATATCAGACTCCAAGGCCCAGAAACTATTCTCAACAAAATCATAGAAGAAAATTTCCCCAATCTAAAGAAAGAGATGCCTATAAACATACAAGAGGCCTACAGAACACCAAATAGAATTGACCAGAAAAGAAAAACTGCCCATCACATAATAATCAAAACACAAAACATACAGAATAAAGAAAAATATTAAAATCTGCAAGGGAAAATGGCCAAATAATATTTAATGGCAAACCTATCAGAATTACACCTGACTTCTCAGCAGAGACCATAAAAGCCAGAAGGGCCTGGGCAGAGATCCTACAAACCCTAAGAGACCACAGATGCCAGCCCAGACTACTTTACCCTGCTCATCTTTTAGCTGTAAGCTGCTTTATGGACATATCAAGGAGACAATTGGGGAGCAGAGTTTACACAAAATTTAGACAGTAAATTATCAAACCAAAGCTTTCTCCCAGACATAGGGAATACAGAAATCAGCATTTAAACCATATAATAAAATTTTGCCTACAACCACCCACCCTCTTTAAATAATGAAAGCTGCTATCAGGCCTGTCTGCCAGGCCAGGTATTGTAACACATGCTCCATAATCATTACCTCACCTTCAACACACCACCTGAGGTCCCATTCGTGGTGTCCATTCCTCTTCAGAGGGAACCTCCACCCATGAGAATCCACCCCCATCACTGAGGACCACCCCCAAGTAGCATCACACCCTCTTGTTGTTACTCCATTCCTCCTGCCAAAGGATCTGGTAAGCTCTCCACACACTTCTGAGAGCAAGGAGTGAGAATCCTCTAACTCTTTAGCTGAGCCAGTGCCACTTCTAGCGCCCCATTAGAAAATTAATACAGTGTAACCCCAAAGCTGAAGCCCAACCACCATTCAGCAGGGCCACAACCTCAGTAATGGGAATGTCAACAAAGAGTGATCTAAGCATACAGATATCCATACCAAGAAATACAACTTGCAATGAATCTATTTCTAAAAGTATCTGTATTCTGGGGTCTTAGGGTTTGAGACTTCAACACACAAAGTTCAGGCACCCCTGTCAACTCATAGTACAGAGTAACCCTGTTGCATCCACACATTTTTATTTTCTGAGGTTTTACTTATTCTCAGTCAGCTGCAGTCTGAGAATTTGTATAGGGAAAAAAATCGAGAAGTGTATGGAATAAGCTGCATGCCATTATGTATAGCATAAGAAAATCTTGTAGTGCTCACAGCCCAGGTTGTGAAGGATGGAGCTATCCATGGTCTCAGGGTTTGTCTGCTGCATACACTACTAATCCATTAGACGTTTATTACCCAGTCATCTTGGTACTCTGTACACTGCCCCAGTATCACAGTACAAGTAACCCTTACTTACCTAAAATAAACAGTAGTGATGCAGCACTTCAGGTGTGCACGAGAGAAGCCATCTTACATCCTTACACCAGGGTAAAGATGGAGTGATTATGGTGCACTAAATCTACCTATACCCATGAAAGAGAGAAAGGGAGATGGAGAGAGAAACTGAGAGAGAATATCCGTATAACAACAATTACAGACTATTTTATAATTCCATTATTGTTGTTAATCTGGTGCTACGTCTAGTTTATAAGTTAAGCTGGGCCATAACCATGTGCATAAGTAGAGAAGGTAGGATGCATAGGGCTAAGTGTGTGCATGATTTCAGGTGTCTTGGATAAGGTTGCAGGGGTACTACTCAAACACTATGTAGTCTTATGTTCCACCCCTCTCTATGCCTCTAAATGTGTTTCTTATGCTAGCAACTGGAGCCATGCATTGCCCTAACAGCTTTCCAACATGTATTCTTAAACTAATCCTTGGAAAGTTCTGCTAATAATCCTGTTATTACACCTATTTTATAAATAACGAAACTGAGTCCAAAGTTAGCGTCATGGTTGAGTGGGTCAAAGGCCATGCTGTCAACTAACTGACAACCTAAATTAAATTTTTTTGGACCCACATGTTATAAGGAGAGAACTGACTCCTAAGAGTTCTCTAACCTACACAATAACAAGTAAATAAATAAGTAAATAAATAAATAAATAATATCACCATGACTAGAAATAACTTAAGAAAGAGTTTATTTTAACTGACAGTTCCAGAGTGTAGACCTATAACAGCAAAGAGGGCATGTAGTAGGCAGCCAGACAGCTAGCTGGCTGATCTCATTTTATTGGCACACAGGAAATACAGAGAACAAATAGGAAGTGGAACAAGACACAAATATACAAAGCCCTTCCTCCCATGATGTGCTTCCTCCAGCAAGGCTGCACCTCCTAATTGTTCCACAACTTCTCCAAACCACATTACCACAGGGAACAAAAATGCTCAAATGTTACAAGCCTATGGGGGACATTTCTTATTTGAATCACCACAGTAACCCACCTGAATGAAGGCAGCATTGTCTTATTATCTGTGAGTCTAGAATTAATAAAAATGGAGAAAGCAGGCTGACCTTACTAGCTTCACCTCTTTCTTCTTGCTGCCTGTTGACACTCACCAGCTGACACTATGGCTTGCCTGCCATAGTAGAGTACATGATAGTGGACTTTATCCCTTGAAGTCAACTAAACCTTTATCCCTCAAGTTGGTTTTGCCAGTGTCTCTCACAACCACTACAGGACAAGAAACTATTAAACCATGTAAGGAATACCAAGATGACACAGCAAGTGTGTTGGGAAGAAGCCAATAGCAGTAAGTCAGAGTAAAAAGCAAGCAGCAAAGGGCTGGTTCTACACTGTAAAGAAGGTCCTTCTATCCTCACTATAGTGAGAAGGCATTGCATGGAATGGAGCCAGCTCACATAAAAATAGAAAAGAAAAAAAAACATAACACATTCAGAGTGGCTCTGACTGCATTTGAGCCGGCATTAAGGAAACACAATGGAAAAGTGCAAACTCAAAAGTGAGGCAGAAGACTCCTCAGGGGGAAAAACACTTGTCTGGTGAAATAAGGGTGAACAGGGTACCTCTCAGTGATGTTTTTGACCTCTTCCAAAGTTATAAGGGCTATGATCATCTTGAATAAATACATATTAAAGCTGCTCCCTTGAGCTATAGATTAAAATTTTTCACTTGTTCCATACATTAAAGAAGAAAAAAAACTCAGTCTTGGTAAGAATATGGGTGCTGTATCTCAAATAGAATGGGGAGGATGTTAAACAAATGATTCTATTTTAACCAAGCTGGGTTAAGAGCACATTCAAACAAATAAGGGATCCTGAGAGGCGGGGAAATGACAGCAAGAAAGATCCAGGAGTACAGCAGAATCAGAGAAAGGGATTGCCAGGGTGGGTGAAAGGACCTAGGCCTGGCTTTGTGACCTGACATGCTTTGGTAGAAGTTCCCTACGGTGCTGACCTAGGTTCTCCTGGTTCCACTGTGCTCAACAAAATAGCGTCTCTAAATCACAACAGTGGGAGCAGAAAGGCTCATTCTGAGGATGATCAACTAATTTGTCAAGGGTAGCTATGTTTGTTTCCTTTCTGTCACTGTGATAAGACATCCCAATGAAAAACAAATTAGAAAAAAAGGGGTTTATTTATTTGGCTTATGCTTCCATGTTACAATTCGACACTGAGGGAAGTCAGGGCAGAGACTGAAGCAAGAACTCAGACAGACACCATGGGAGAACTGTTTCTCCTGGCTCACTCACTCAGCTACCTTTCTTATGCAGCCCACGACTACCTGTCTAGGAATAGTTCTGCCCACAGTGGGCTGGGCCCTGCCCCATATATTAGCAACATAGACAATACCTCCACAGGCATGCTTATAGGAAAATGTGATTTGGGCAGTCCCTCAGCTAAGGCTCCTGGGATGAGTCTACATCGCATCAGTTGACAGCTAAAGTTAACTAGGATGCAAGATGATACGGAAAATTGCATAAAGGCAAAGGGGACTGCAGCGTTAAATGTCCTTCATGCTCTAGATTCTTAGGCTCAGGCAGTATCGTCACTAGGGGAAGAGTCAAAAGGTATCAAACCCTCAGCACCTGTGTATCTGCCAAGCATTTCTTTGTGTTTGTCCTTTCTTGTCCTGAAGCCCTTCAGTAGACTTTAAAGGCAAATCCTATGGTTTTCCTTTACTCTCTGTTCATGGACACTCTTAGGGGGATGCTGCAATCTAACACCATGGTTATGGGGCTGTGACACAGTATCAGGAAGAGGGACAACCACAAACATGCTGCTTTCAAGGGACCCATTCTGTTTGATGTCATAAACTCCAATTATAAACTCTTGGCTGGCTAGAGACCCGTAGTGACCTTCTCTCTTGGGGACTTTGTAATGACAGTTGCTTGGCACCAGAAGACATATAGGCATCCCTGCATTTGTTAAATGACAACCAGCCACACTCCAAGTCATAAATCCAGCACCTTTGGCAATATCATCACCAGTAAATGTCATGTTTCTAATAGCAGTTTCCCTGTAGAAATCAAACTTTTTCTTATACCTTAGATTCTTCGCACTTGGGCAGAACTCCTACAAATAGTCAACTCTTTTTCACAACATTCAGATGAAGATCTAAGTCAGTTAAATAGCTAGAAAAAGAACAGGCTATGGCTGATGAGTTACCATGGAAACGAAATCCCGACTGGAGTCCACTTCCACCCTCCATTGGGTTGGAAAGGCCTCATCTGTACTTTGGCACCAAAGAGAGAAAGACCCGGATACAGTTAACTGTCAATCATCTTTAAGACACATGCACTCACACAGAGAAATGCATTCTGTATTTTGCCAATACCTCACAGTGAGGGATCTGTTCAATGAAAGCTGTTTTTCCTTTCTTCTCTCTCTCTCTCTCTCTCTCTCTCTCTCTCTCTCTCTCTCTCTCTCTCTCTTCTTTTTTTTATAAGATGCACTACAGATTTTATAGTCAAGGATGGTCGGTTTAAATTATACAGCAATTATTGGTCGGCAGGATTGCAGAGAAAATTATAAAGTCAAGGTTCCTATCTGCCCATTTCTTCTTAATACCTCTCACTTTGTAATGTACAAAATGAATTTTCAGTCATTAGTTACAATTCTCTATAGTTGTGCCAGCTTTTGTTCATATATATAAAACCTTCTTTTTTTCTGACTCAGTTGTAAACAAAGTCAACCACTCAATGGAATTTTATTTTTTATTTTATTTTTTGCATATACATTGTATTACAGATATATATGATAAACTACCTACAGCAAGAAGAACCACAAAACAATCAGGAATTATATAAATGTTACATTCATAGTGTTTTGGCTATTTATATTTGGCAGCTTTGAAGAAAACATCTTTCTTATTTGGTGCATCTAAAATTCTGAATGTAAATCAATATCTATCATATTTTGTCATCATCAACTTAAAACATCTATCTAGACCTAAAAACATCTTAACCTCTAAGCAACCAAGCTTGATTTTCAAGCTAAATTATTTGGTATTCAACCCCATCAGAGACTTGAGAAATCTCTTTATGTAAATCACAGTACCCTCTTACTTCATATATAACCTGATTATTTGCTCAATGACACTCAAAAATTTTTATAAGAAATAAAATAAAAATTAGGAAACATTTCCATTTTTATACTGTGCCTTTCCTCAAACAAACTAAATTCTAATGTCTCTGGTTAAATGGAATCTTTCAGTGGTAGGTAGGTTTGGACACTCTAGATTTGCTCTCTACTGATTTACACAAATTATAATAATCATTTAAGAAGTACCAGGATTGAATGTCAAGATGACTCAGGGGATAAGGGTAGCTGCCTCAAAATCTGACAGTCTGAGTTCAAGCCCCTAGAATCACACAGTTGAAGACAAAAGCTAACCCTGCAACTTGTCCTCTAACCTCCAAATGCATTTCATATCATGATTGTGTGACTATGTGTGGACACATTTGTGTATACACACATGCGTGTGTGCACACACACACACGTGTGCACACACACATGCACACACACACACACACACACGCACGCACACGCACACGCACACGCACACACACATTCAAAAGACAATTGCCAAGGCAATGAATTACAGTGTCACCACCCATTCATGTACCAAACCTCTAAGGCTCCTGTCCTCACCAGCAGAACTGTCTCTCCTGTTCACTGAGGTAAACATTCTGACATCAAGCCCATCTGTTTTTCTTCCCTACTCATATTCTCCCAGCACTCACGAGAGTTGAGTTTTAGTTTTGATATTGTCTCTTATTCTTCATGATATCTGGGACACACTAAGTCATCTGCCTGGGCTTCAGTTACCTTATTTTCTCCTGTAGTTAGGCCTATTCAGGAGTCCTCCACATGATATTTAGTCTCTCAGCTCAGGATCCTATGCAATCTGTAGGTTTGATTTGGATGTTGGGGTATAAAAAAGACTCCTAACTTTGGTATATTAACCATTTCTGGGACATGTGATTTTTAGAGTTTATTCCCATTTCTAAGATTCTACAAATCACATTGAAAGGGCATCTCAAAAGTCCATGGAACACAACATATTGTTTCTTCCATTTTATGGTCAGTTCATTAAAGTTTGACGAATTCAGGACATTTTATAACAACTATACTTTGGTCGTAGATTATCTAAATCAAACAAACAAATAAAAAGCAAACCCACTTCTCTTCACAGCTGCTGCCTCCTGGGTTGACACCTGATTTTCTAATCCCTCAGTCCTCAGATAACCACACTCCAATTACCCCTTGGACTTCTCCCACCACCTTCTGTTGAGAGCAAACTAAAGAGAGCAACATGTGCTAAACTGGAAGATACCAGAGGGAACATCTCATTAGGGTTGGGTAGTCATGGACTGCAAAGGTCAGAGACAAATGAGGATCACAAGAGCAATGGTAAATATTAAGGTCACAGACATGAGTATGGACTTGGAATTTCAGTGGGCTGGAGTGTATGGCAGAGCTTAGGAACATGTTAGGGTGACAAATGATTGCATTCGTTTTTTACTGTTTATATCACTCTAGTAGCTGGTCATAAAGTTTAAAATGAGGAAGATTGAGTGAACTCACAGTGAATGTTTACTTACATGTTTTGATTATTTCTGATCTACCCTGCTGTTATGCAATAGCAGATAGTAACAATAAGGACAGACAAGAAAGATGACTTTGTGATTTCTACTACATCTGCCAGTGCTACCATACTGGTTTCTGTGTTTTGCTGGCATTCAGCTAAGACAGTCATGAATCATTTCATATTGTCTTTATGCCAACAATGAAGCTGTCACCATTATCTCGAGCTTACAGATGACTGAGCTCTAAAAGGGCACATGGCTTGCTCAAGGACATTAGTTGCCAGTTCAGACAGCCAGATAGAAATGCAATGCCAACCTCTTAAGTTTGCTTAAAACATTCATATGGTTCCTACAATGGCTTCCTAAGGTCATTCACACACATTACCACTAAACAGCAGGATGTATAATTATACAGCTCCAGCTTTGATTTGGGGATCTTAATAGCTGGAACTACATCAGAGGCTTGCACAAACTGATGCACCAACCAAGGCCATTTCAAGCAGAGAACCCAGACTCCCCTATTCAGATGCAGCCAATGGACAGCTCATTCTCCACATTGGGTATGGGGGAGAGAGTGGGCTCTGCCTCTGACATGAACTCTGGTGCCTTTGACTTGATTATTGCCCTTTGGAGGGAGGGGTGACCTTTCAGGTATACAGAAAAAGGGGAAGGGGATGTAGGCTATCCTGATGAGACCTGATAGGCTGAAGTCAGACAGTGGAGGAGGAGGAACTCCCTGTCAGAGGTCTATGGGAGGGAAAGATGGTGGAAGAGGGAAGGAGGTTGGAAATGGGAAGATAAAAGTGAGGAGATAACAATTTATATGTATTGTGAATAAATGATAATAAAAACTGTTTTAAAAAAAGAAAAATATATTTTAATAAAAAAATATCTGAAAATAAGATGTTGTGAGGACCATGAATCTGTTACTAAAAATCATAGGGAATCATCTGCCTAGCTTCTGTCTCCTCCTAGTATCTCTGAGATGCTCTAGCTCACAGCAGCATCAATGGGACCTCTGTTACCATAGTTTCCTGCATTTTTCCACATCTGAATCCCTATGTGTCCTTTCCTCATGGAAACATAAGCTGTTAGATGTAGGCCCTACCAGAACCCAGTACAATGTCACGGTATATGAACTAATTACAACTGTGATGTTTTTTTCTAGTTGAGTTCACATTAGTCTATGGCCTGGCATAGACATGACTTTTGAGAAAGTCATTCTTGTAGCCACTCTCACACATTATAGATAGCTATGTATATTGTATTTATGTACCCATAAATATAATGTACCAGCAATAATTATAATTATGAATGAAGGGCTATCTATAATCAGTATGTGCCATTTTGAATTGTGTTAATAGAAAGTGGGTACTAGGACAAAGAATTTTGTAGCCCCCAAGTTTCCCTACTATATTTGGACTGTGAAGATTAACCTCTGGCTATTATGTGATGTGGATTAATTTCTGGAGTTGTATGGGTACAGTTAATGTGATTTGTACTTCAACCTCAAAGTCCTAAGAAAACTTTCAAGGCCAAGCTCAGAAGGTTAATCCAAAATTTGCTTTACTCTAAGGAGAGATTTCCATCTTTAATAAAAAATAAAGGCACATGTGTGTCTAAGTAGGAAAAGGCAACAGATAAGTCTGGTGAGTTTTAGCCTTTGATTCAGATGAAAACTAGATAATGCCAACAAATTTAATCACTGTCTACCTCCAGCCCATCAATACTAAACCTGCAGCAAAACTGTGCTTATTTTGGACATGGAAGGAGAAAAACTACCTTCTAAAGAGAGATCAAGAAAATAAAATTAATTTTTGCAGCATGGTATTAAATGAAAACTAGCCATTGCTTTCCCTACCTCTTTGTGATGCCCTCATGTTCTCAGTGTCCACCTTTCTTCCCTACTGACAGATGCATCGTTAATAGGTGAACAGAATCCTGACCCTTAGCTCCTGCCCTCCCTGTCCCTTCGGAGCCAACAGAGACAGTAATGACTTCATGTGACAAGAACTTCTGGCTTGACTAGAAAAACTTTTACTGTAAAATGCTGAGCAGTGACCTGGCATCACAAACTCCTGCTACAAGTTGCCTGTCATCTGTATCCTCATTTTATAGATGATGAAATGAAGGCTCCAGCAAGGAATTCATCTAGAAACCAAAACCACTCTGAAGATGCTTTTAAAAGGCAGTCTGACATACATAATCAATATTCATGAATATTTTAGTAAAATTAATGTACAACCGAAATAATTTCATGTTTTAACCTTAAATTTTAATGAAAACAATGGGTGCCTGTGGCATAAAAACCACTGAGCATCTTTCTTAGTCAAGAATTATCTAGGAGATGGGCGGGGGGGTGGCTGGAAGGATGGCTGAGAGGTTGAGTGAATACTACTCAGCTATTAAAAACAAAGAAATCATGAAACTTTCAGGTAAATGGATGCAACTAGAAAAGACCATCCTGAGTGAGGTAACTCAGACACACATGGTATATAATCATTTATAAGTGGATTTTAGCCATAAAGTATGGGGATAACCATACTACAATTCACAGACTCAAAGAATATAAGTAACAAGGAGGGTTGACGGGGAAGATGTTTAACTCTCACTCAGAGGAGGAAAGACAATAGACAGAAGTAGTGGTTGAAGAGTGGGAAAAAATCAGGAGAGGAAACACAGAGCAATATGAGGTTGGAGACGAGACCCAGGGAAGTCAGGAATGGGAGGAGAGAAGGCCTGTAGAGAAAAGAGAAGCTGTGGGTGTGGGTATCTCAGTGAGACTTCTAGTATCAGGGAGCATAGGTACAGAAGAGGACACCCTCTTACTAGACAAGTCTCCTAGTAGAGGGAGAGGAACATCAACCAACCCACAAAAACATTGACTCGAAATTCACTCTGCCTACAATATGTGCAAGGATAAAGACAGAGCAGAGATTGAGGCAGTGTCCAACCAATGCCTGACCCAACACAAAACTCACCCAATGGGAGAGAACCAACCCCCGACACTACTAATGATGATACTCTGCTATGCTTGCACATAGGAGTCAAGCAAAATGTCCTCTGAAGGCTCCACCCAGCAGCACCTAGAAACAGGTGCTGAGACTCACAGCCAAACATTGGGCTATGTGTAGAGAGTCTTGTGGAAAAATTGGGGGAAGGAGAAAAGCACCTGGAAGTGCCAGGAGCTTCAAAAGAAGACCAAAAGAACCAACTAACCAGGGCCCAGAGGAGCTTGATGAAACTGAAGCAGCAATCAAGGACCTTTCATGAACATGGACCTAGGCTCCCTACAAAGATATAGCTGAGGGGCAGCTCTGGCTTCATGTGGGTCCCCTAGTAAGAGGAGTAGGTTCTCTCTCTGACATGGACTTTCTTGCTAGCTTTGTAATTACTTCCCTCAGTGGGACCACCTTGCCAAGCCGCAGGGGAAGGGACACACTGAGTCTTGATATGACTTGATGAGCTGGGGAGGATGAGAACAGGGTTCTCCTTTTCTGAGGAATGGGGAGGATGATGGGGGAGTGGGAGGGGGTAGCACTGGGAAGTGAGGAGGGATGGGGTACAACTAGGATGATAAACAAACAAACAAACAAACAAACAAACAAATAAATACAATTTTAAAAGGAGAGTACTTCTTACTTTTCCTGAAATCCTGGGCTCAGTTTCCCTGAATCCACAGGAGCCTACAACTCCAGCTCTACTAGATAAGATGTTCTTCTCTGGACTCTGAGGTCACTGTATACATGTTGTGCATATACAGCACATATACATACATACATACATACATACATACATACAAATAAATATATATATATACCTTTAAAAACCATAACTGGCTGTTTGGAGGGAAATATGTATTAATGCCAGAAAAAGTTGAAGACCTGAAGGAGTCAGCGGTAATTCCCAGAAGTTACATGTCAATCAGATTTTTGTAGTTAGATGTTCATCTTTAAACATGCCATAATACCCAGAGAGTTGCCATGTATATTTGTTGAATAACTAGAAATGCCATTACCAGTATTAAAAGGAAGAGCCAGTGAAGTTGATTCTGTTATTTATCACATCCTTCATGCACATAGATTTTAGAAAATTGCAGTCCAGCATGTGTGTGACCATGTATAGGTACATACACAGACACACGCACACAACTATATTCTATGTAAGTTTAGTGTTCTAGGATGCTGAATGGAGAACTAAGTAAGGACTAGGTATAAAGGAGATGCAAGACAGGGAGTGCTCAGAGATACATTGTTGAACAGGATGTGGATGGGGAAATATAGAACAATTCAGGAAGGCTGAGATGTATCATTAACCTCAATGCCAAGGGATGGTGACATGGAATTCATTAAAATCTGTGTTGTAAACTTTAAGTATAGGGCGCTCAGAGTGGAAGACAAAGCCTGGGGCATGACTTTCTCAGTAAAGTACTTCCTTTGCATGCATGAGGACCCGTGTTTGATCACCAGAAGCAATGTTAACCAGAAATCATAGGACTGGAGAGATGGCTCAGTGGTTAAGAACTTGTTCTTGCAAAGGACCTACGTTTGAGTCCCAGTACCCATATGGTGGCTCACAGCCATTTATAACTCTAGTTCTGGGGGACTCAATAACCTTATCTTTTTTTGACCCCTGGAAGCACCAGACACGCAGATGCTGCATGGACAAAAATACAGGCAAAGCTTCATGCACACAAAAATAAGATAAATTAACTTAATAACAAGGCAAAATCCAATTAGGTGTGGTGATACAGGAAAGGCAGGGGAAAAAAGACAGTTTCCTGGGGCTAGCTAGCCTAGCCCACTTGGTAAATTCCAGGACAGAGAGACCTTGTCTCAAATCCTGCTTCCCACTAGCCTCCCAAAAATAACCAAGGTAGAAGATCACTGAGGAAGGACAGCTGAAGTTGTCCTCTGGCCTACACATAGGTGTGTGCACATGTCCACATACACCAAGATGTCAGCAAAAGGACAGACACATACACACACACATACACACACACACACACACACACACACACACACACACACACACATGACAAAGCATGGCACTAAGGTAGATTCTTCCACATTCTGGGGTAGAGCTATAAGCATTCTATAAATATGCCTGATCCTTGGCCATCCATGACAGATGTTTGGAGTAGTCTAAGTATGGCCCATATAAAGCTTTAGTCCTTTCCAAAAGGCTTTCATTCCCAGGACACATAGGACCATTATGTTTTTAGTGATGTCTGACATTAAGAATTATATCTACATCTAAGTTAGAAGTTGGAGGCAAAATTGAGCTTTAGTTTTCTTTTTAAGGATGAATAAATTAATTGCCAATTTACCCTAAACTTCTATGCAAGCATCAGATTGTGAATAGAGAACCTGCCCCCAGGAAGGTACCCTCTTTGATAGACGGTGAAATGTCAGGATATATGAAGCAACTAGATCTTTTAATCCATAGTTTTTCTGCCATTATTTTCTAATTTCCTAGTTAGATATACAGCCTTCAAAACTGAGTATAACTATGGAACAAGCAGGCAAGGGACAACTATTTTTTTCCTAGTGCTAACTGTTTTGCACAAACCCTAGATCCTATCTGAGAACTGATAACAATATTACAGTAATTGTTACTGAGTTATTTCTTAGATCACGTTACCATAGTCAGTCAGATTAGGAAACAAAGCAAAAAAATGCCATTTAATTCATTAAGTTTTTATTAACACAACTAGAAACTCAGCTATCAATGCAGCAACAAACAGACACTTTGTCAAACAGATCTCTGTCACCCCAGATTCTTGTTTTGTCTTGAGACACTTTGTTATGTAGCCCAGGCTAGCCTGGAACTTACCATGTTGAACCCATGATCCTCCTGCCTCTGCCCCCTGAATGCTGGGGTGACTGGCCACATGCCACATACTTTTAGGAATGTATTGTTTAATAGTCATTTACCTCTCATCATTAGCTAAGCTAATCTCAATAAGATATGTTTCCTTTAATAAGTTTCCAGCTATGTTCACATCATGTGCTTTTGTATTTAAAGCTAGTAGGGAATCAAGTCCAGAGCTTTGGGGATCTTACCTAGGCCTATGTGCCTGAGAGTCAAGCAATCTACCCCTGATCTATATGTATCCAGGCCCCCAATTAATTTATTATTTCGTGTTGCAGTTTTTCTTTTAAAAAATCTTGGCACATAGTCTGGCTGGCATGGACATCACTCTGTAGTCCATATTAACCCTGAGTTTGTTACAGGGCTATGTGGACACTCCTGACCCATGTGCATCCCATGCGCTGGGAATATCAGGCCCAGTCCACCACTTCCATCTTTAGCTTCTTAGCTAGGATAGGAGACACTGAAATTTCAAGTGCCTACCATTTCAATGATGATACTCTTCATATTTTAGAAAACATATAACCATGGTCACGTACTATTTTTATAATAAAAAGGGACATAAATTAAATATTCTGGCTAGTAAAAGTCACCACATGGGAAAACTGTTGTTTAGAAGCACCTAATTACAGGATTATTTACAGAACACCATGTGATGCCTCCTTCTGACTTCATGTCATAACACTATGATTGAAGGCTTCAGAGTCAGAGTCAAATTTAGATCTCCCACTTAGAGACTGCAGCAATCACAGTCTTCTGTCACAGAATCACAGCTTATTTGAAATTCACCAAGCTCAAACAAAATGGCAATGAGAAATACAATAGAAGTTTTACTTTGCTCATTAAGATTTACATACTTTCCCTAGGTTAACACTTTTTTTTTTAAATAAGTGGTATTTGATGCAAAATGAATGACTTTACATCTTCTGGCATGATCTGTGTGTGCAAGTGTATATTCAAGGACAGGCACACAGAAGTGTACATGTGCAGGCGCATGTGTGTACATTCGTGTGTGTGCATGCGCGCGCACGCACACACACACACACACACACACACACACACACAGGATATCATTCCTCAGGTGCCATCCACTTTACTTTTGAGAGAAGCTCTCTTATTGGGTTGGTGGTCATAGACGCAAGTAGACTGGATGGCAAGAAAAGCACAGAGGGAGGCCCTACCCCCACCTAAGCCTTGTCTCGGCTTTCCCAAACCCGGCACTACCGATCCTTTCCATTACACCCAGCCTTTCGCCAGGGTGCACAGTATAGAACTAGGATCCTCATAGCTGCAGAGCAAACAGTTTACCAAGTGAGCTCTATTTCTCACACCCTGTAATAAGCTTAATAGAAATGCAAATCAACAACTAAGTCCAAAAAGCGGGTATTGGGGTTTGGGGTTCTGCAAATTATGTGGACAGGACCTCCAAAGTCAAAGTAAGCCATTAATTAAGCAACTTTATTCACCAAGTGGGGAAGGAGACACTTCTAGTCAGCTAGGGTCCTTGCAGCTCAGGCTCCAGAGCTAAAACTTTGGCCCTGGGGGGAGCCAGTAGACTCCTTTTAAAGCACCACAACCAGCTTTATTCATAATAGCCAGAATCTGGAAACAACCTAGATGTCTTTCAGCCAAAGAATGGATAAAGACGTTGTGGTACATTTACACAATGGCATACTATTCATCTATTTTTAAAAAGGACATCATGAAATTTGCAGGCAAATGGGTGGGAACTAGAAAAGATCATCCTGAGGTAATTTAGACCCAGAAAGACACGTGTGGTATATACTCACTTATAAGCGGCTATAAAAAAGGAAAACCATATTACAATCCACATACCTAAAGAAGCTAACTTAACAAGGAGAATCCTAGGAAGGATGCTTAATTAATATTCAGAAGGGTGGAGGTTTCCCCAGTCATGGTCTTCTTCACCTGACCCATTCTCCCATGATTGGGAACCCTGCAGTTCCCTTAGGCCCAGCTAGGTCACTGCCACCATTCTTCCCTTAGGCCCCCCTGGGTTATTGCAATCCTTCCTCAATTAGGCCCTGTTGGGCCATTGCGACCCCACCTGCCCTCCTACCTCCTCCCTTTAGAGCTGCCTATAGCCCCACAGCTCTTCTATGCCCTTATGGCTTTTGTGACCCATTTCCCTGACCCTTTCTTGTGGCTAAGATCCCCTTCTCAGAGACTCAGTTAGTCTTCGGGCTGCTGATGCTCTGGGCTGAGCCAGGCTAAGACTTTCTTCAGGGCGTAGCCAGACTAAGCCAGTCAGTTGAGCTAAGTGACGCCAGGTGACGACCCACTGAACAGCTTGTGTCACTTCAGGGCTTCAGGGCTTCAGGCCTCCACCTTCAGGCTAGGCCTTCAGGCTAGGATGTAAGTCCTGGTACCAGGTGCTAGGCACTGCTCTCAGGCCTTCAAGGCCTCCGCCTACAGGCTTCGATGAAAGTCCTGGTACTGGGTATCTCTCTGGGCTTAGCCAGGCTACGCTTTGACTCCCATCCAGTTGAGCTGAGTGGCACCGGGCGACAACCCACTGAACAGCTTGAGTCACTCCGCCTTCCCCCTCTCAACCATAGGACCTGTGTCTTCTAGTGTCTCTCATTCACTGTCGGATGCCTTTCAGAAAACCTCCAGCCTCTCCATCTGGCACCCGACCTGAAGAGCTCAGATTTTATTCACCTTTGCAATCGAGTTAGGCTGTAATATCCCTTAGACAATCATTCCAAATGGCCGCCTAACGGCACTCTAGATCCCAATATTAATAGGGACCTTTACACATATTGCCAGTGATCTGGGAAATGAAAAGAGATCCCCTACATACAAGCCTTCTCTTATCTCCGCTCCCAGCCTTCGCTCTGTTTTTCCTATCACTGAGAAGCCTAAAGAGGACAGTCCCTCCATTATTTACAATCTGGCTAACAAACCCTTCCCCTAAAGGCCTAAACCCACGGCTCCCTCTCCTCTGACTCCCCCGCTTTCATTTTCTCCCTCTACAGCAACAGATTTGACCAAATCAAGTCTCTCTCCCACCATACCAGTAACCCCCTAGCACTCCTGTTCCTGACTTCTGCTCCACTAAAGTACCTCCTTTACCTCCCCTTACCTGCCTGAACCAGCCACGGCTTCTCCCTTAGCAGGACACTGCTCGGGTAGATGGCTTGGTTAGAGTACGTGTTCCCTTTTCATTAAATGAATTATCTCAAACAGAGAAGAGAGTGGGGTCCTATGCTCCACCTTGATTAAGGAATTCCAGTATATCACTCAGTCTTAGAATCTTACTTTCCATGGTGTCCATATGATCCTTACAAACAATCCGCTTCCCCAGGAGCACAGGTGAGTCTGGGATCAGGCTAGAGCGCATGCAGACGAAACCCATCCAACTGACTCTGCCCACCCCATCAGGACTGAGGCAGTCCCCAGCAAGGATGCTAAGTGGAACTACAATACCCCAGGGGACATTCAAGCTAGGGATCAGTTTATAGCTTGTCTCCTGGTCAGAGTCTGGAAGGCCGCCCTTAAAGCAGTAAATTATGACTAAATCAGAAAGGTCACACACGACAAGCATGAGAACCCACTTCAGTTCCTACAGTGCCATACAAAGGCCCAGGCCCTCTTACAATACACCAATCGGGGTCCTTCGAAGCCACATGGAAGACAACCTCCTTCTCTCAGAGTTTCCCTGATACTAGAGCCAAGCAAAAATGACTGGAGAAAGGACTCCTGACTCCACGGACAGATGTCTTCGTTGTGGCTTTTAACATATACCAAAAATAGAGATGAAAAAGCCCGAAAGCAAAAATACCTGATCTAAGGCCTTTTGGCCTCAGGAGACTTAAGTCCCTTATCTCTGATCTTTTAAGAAAAAAATATTCTATGCCCCACATATTCTCCCTTTAAAATGCACATGCTTGTGATATGCTTGGATCAGAATTTCTGACTTATTAACTCTGCAGTGGTTCCTCCTCCCCCTGTGGTACCAAAGCCTTATACTCTTCTCTCTATCATCCTCCCACAGACTACTCACTTCTCTGCCCTAGTCCTCATGGATGCCTTCTTCTCTATTCCTCTTTACTCACTGTCACAAGATATATTTTACCTGGACTGACCCAGATACTCATCAGTCTACCCAGTTCACTTGGATTGTCCTATCCCAGGAGTTCTGGGACAACCCCCATCTATTTGGCCAGACTCTAGCCTCTGATTTATTATCTTTGCCCCTTCCAAAGTCCAAGCTTAAACAATATATCAATGACCTTCTCCTCTGCAGTCTAACCTACAAATTAGTCACACACATACACACATACACACACACACACACACACACACACACACACACCTCTACCTTATTAAACTTTCTGGCCAGCCAGGGATATAGAGTCTCATCCTCTAAGATTCAAGTGTCCACCCCTCAGATTATTTATGTGGGACTAGATATTAGCCCCACTCACAAGGTTGTTACCCTAGATAGAAAACTTCTAATCCAGTCACTCACAGTCCTAACAACAAAGGACAAAATTCTATCATTCTTATAGTTGGCTGGTTTCTTATGCTCTTGGATTCCCTCTTATTCTCTCTTTGGCTGCCCCTGATATGAGGTGGCCCATGTCCCCTCTCATGAACTACTCCTTGCACTATTACCAACGCCCTGAGGAGGCTTCATCAGGCACTCCTCCAGGCCCTAGCCCTACATCTTCCAGATTTAACTCACCTCTCTCTCTCTCTCTCTCTCTCTCTCTCTCTCTCTCTCTCTCTCTCTCTCTCTCTTTGGTACTGAGAAGGAAGGTTATGTCCTAGGAACCTTCCTTTCTGCCCGTTGCATGCCTTTCAAAAACTTAGACCACACTATACAAGGATAGGCACCTTGTCTGCAAGCTCTGGCTGCAGCTGAACTCATTATATAGGAATCAAAGAAGTTAACCTTTGGGTTGACTATCACTGTCTTATCTCCTCACCATTCCTACCTCCTGACATACAAGGGTCTCCAAACACTACAACCATTCTGAGGTCTGTCTCTTTACGTAGCATTAGTAGAGGGGAACCACACTTAACTTTCAGCCATGCCCACCTCTCAATATTTCAAGTCTTCTTCCTCTGCCAATCTTGAAATACTTCCTATCCCACTCCTGCACTGAAACCCTACAAGAACTATTACATCATCCCATACACATACATGAGCGAATGCTGCCTCAAGCCACCCACACTTGGTACACAGATGGCAACTCCTTCGTACATGAAGGAGTATGCAAAGCAGGATATGCTATTGTTTCAGACACTATTGTGACTGAAGCACAGGCCCTTCTAGAACAGACTATAAACTAACAGGCTGAACTGATAGCTCTTACGCACACCTTCCAACCAGCAAAGGGACAATCCCTAAAGCTCTATACAGACTCTAAGTGTGCTTTTCACATTCTCTTGTCACATGCAGCTCTTTGGAAGGAGCGTGGGATAGTAACAGCAAAAGGAGGGTCCATGACCAATTCAGAACAGATTATGGCCCTGATAGAAGTCTCTCATCTTCCCACAGCCATAGAAATAATACACTGTCGATCACACAAAGCAAACAGTTCCATTGTCGCTAAAAGAAATAACCAAGCTGATGAGGCAGCTGTATCTGTGGCTCTCAGAAGCTTGGGCTCCTCTCAAACAACACAAGTCACTCTCATTGTACCCATATACACATCTCCATATACTCATCAAATTTTACCCTATTTGCACCAGATTTCTCACTCTAATAGCCAGGCTTTGTCCCACTTTCTTAAAACTTATCTTCTGCCCACCTCTGGAGATCTATCCTTCTTAAAAAACTTCTTATAAAATTTGCCAAACTTCTAATCCTACTTTTGGGTATAAGAGTCCTCCTTCCCCCACTCATCAAGCCAAGGGATCCCTCCCTGGGTCAGACTGGCAACTCAGTTCCACCCACATGCCCACAATTAGACGTTTCAATGGGTAGAGGCATTCCCCACCACTAATAAAAGATCACAGATAGTCTCTGACCTCCTCTTTAGAGAAATCATTTCCTGTTTTGGAGTTCCAACTTCCCTTCAATCACATAATAGCCCTGAACTTACCTCTCAAATTTCTCAAACTTTAGCCAATGCCCTTAACATCCCATGGTGTTTCCATATCCCTTATTATCCCCACTCCTCAGGCAAGGTCAAATGAGCCAATCATTCTCTCAAAAACACTATTGAAGTTTCCCAAGAACTTCATAAAGATTGGGTAAAAAACTCCCACCATTAGCTCGCCTGTGAATAAGAGCCCTCCCAAAGAAACTACTCCTAATCTCCCCTTTTGAGCAACCAATTCTGCCTCCTGGCTTCACACCTCAACCATTCCCTCTCTCTGATCACCTTCGTAACCCTGTACTATGCTACCTTCACACACTCCTTTGGAACTTTACCCACCACCCCTTGCCTCATACTGATCCTCTTCCCTTTTCAATCAATATCAGATACCTAGTCCTCTTTTCTCCTCTAGGTCAAACACCCCCTCCTCTTTCTCCTATATGTGCAGGCCCCTTCAGGGTCATCCTTACTACCCCAACTGCAGCTAAGCTTGATGGCTTCTCCCACTGGATTCACTATTTTCATCTCAAACCCTTTATACCATTACCCCAAGTTAATCCTTCTTTTTACATCTCAACCCCAACCGGCCCTTGCTTTCTTAAGTTTCAGAAGACACCAAGGTCGACCCGCTTGCCTCTGGTCTCAGAAGAATGAGGTCTCATATATCCATTGAAACTCAAGCCTGGCTCTATTGGATCATGCTATACCTCTTCTCAAATCTCCTCTTGCTCACGCCTATTAATAATGAACTATATGTTTAGAGATTTGAGGTCCAAGAAACATATACTCAGCAGTTTAACCAGATCACTCATGTGGTGGGGTCTGGAGACTGCCAGGTTGTCAAAAGGGGATACTTATCCCTATATCCCCCAAATCCATTTGTAGAACACCTATTCCCTATGCTTGCTTTCTGTATGATCAAACTAAAACTTATTGTTGACGTTAGCCAGAGACTTATGGAAGCTGCCCTTATTAGACCTGTAGGAGATTTAGTGCATACTCAGAGGGGAGTTCTACCTTTTATGCAGAATTGGGATTATTCTACATCCTAATTAAGGACCCATGGCACCCCAGATGGGAGATGAGGGTCACTGATAAACTTTACTACATTATATTGAGGAACAGGTGGGGTTTGACTGGCTTTAGAATGACCTAAGAGATAACTTATAAATGTAGTGCTCTCTTGGGATTTTTTCAGAGATGGTTATAAGTGGAGGTAAGATTCACCATAAATGTGGGGAGTCCAATTCCACGGCCTGGAATCCAAGGCTGAATGTAAATAAGAAAAAGGACAGAAAGCAAGGTGGTAAACACAAACTTTGCTTCTCTCTGCTTCAAGACTATTATGTGATATAACCAGACCCCTCACACAAGCCATGACCCAAAATACCTGTTTCATTCTTTAAGAGAGATCCATCATTTGTTTCTGTCAGATACTTGTTGACTCTAATGAGATGAATAACAAATATAGAAATTTGTTACTAAGGAGTAGAGATAGTGTTGCTATGTGTTGCCATGAGCTGGCCACGTGGTTGATAGGTTTGTGGAAAGACTGTAGAAGAGTTTGGAGCTTTAGAGTAGAGAAGCTCAAGAATGCTTTAAGCCAAGCTGAATAGAGCATTATAGTGATGGTTTGGAAAACCAGAATATGGAAGAAATATGGAGAGAAGAGGTTTAACTATTGAGGATTCAGAAGGGAAAAAGACTTCATTGGGAATGAATCAATCTAATTCTAATCATAATCTAGCAAATTATTTTGCAACTATTAAGAGACTGACTTTTAATTTAGAGGTCATTCATGTTGCATTCTGGCAAAGGATCTTGCTACATTTTCCTTATATCTAGAATGTTTTAGTGTGGCTTAATTTGAAAGTAATGGAAAAATTGTCTGGTAGAGGAACTTTCAAGAAAACTAATACTCAAGGGTGTGTCAGTCAGTTCTTTGCTCTTTTCCAAGGCTACACTGACAGACTGAAGTGCAACTGAAACAGAAACACATGTAGCAGAGTGTGGTAAGAAGGCACTCAAGTGAGCTTAAAGTTGCACACAAAGCTGAGTATAGACAATGTTATCTGTGATGGTTAAAGAGAGAAATCTAATTAATCATATGCCTTGCTCTCTGCCATGAAACAAGCCAGAATCCCTGAGGCACCACACTTCTCACTGGAAGCTCCAACTGTTCAAATGAAAATGCATTTTAAATGATAGTCCCAAACAGAGAAATGTCAGAATAAGAGTTTCTTTGTTCACAAAAGAAGTGATAGAGAACTGTTTACCCAGGTTCAACTGCCCAGGGGCACAGAGACCAATACAGCTCTGACAGAAAATGACTATACTACATCTTGAGCTAACAGCAAAATCTAGAGGCATTTGTCACAACATATTGGTTTTTCAGACATGCAAAATGCAAGAGTGAGATCATGTAGGCTTGAATCCCAGGCTTGTGTGGCAGGATTAGATTTTCTACAAAGAGGATCTCAGACGCCATTGTGTGAAGCTATGCAAGTGAGGCCAAGTTGCAATGGAGGTGAAAGAATATTGGAGATCCTAGGACTATGGGATTTCCACCAAGGAAAGCTTCAGGTATGAAGAGAAGAAGTATTTACTACTAAACATATAATGACAGTTTTTCCTCTTGCAAATATTTCCTAAACACTACAATATAACTATCATGCTTAAGGGAAATCATAAGAAATGGTGTCTAGAAGATAATTGCCAGCTTCAAATGAACAAACATATGTCAAAAAGCTTTAATGAAAGACTGTTCAAACCGCTCTACCTTCAAAGACTTGGATGACTTGGACAGTTGTTTCTTGGGTGGTTTTCTGGAACTTGGTTCTTATCTCTTTGGAGACAAATGTTGTGTTTGTACCAGCAATCACTATAACATAGGTCCATGAGGCAAGGTGCCCAGATCTCCATAAACCATAATGGCAAAGTTATTCCTTGTTTATATGTTAGAAAACACATCTAATAAGAAAAGTCATTAAAATACCTAGTAATAAAGCCCTGGAATGGTTCTCCAACAGTGATCACCTCCCTTATGTAAAAAGAAGCTAGAATGCAGCTATCTCAGAAGTGCTCCAAGGAACCATATCAATCCATCATCTATTACTTCATGGATATTATCTACTTTGCTGCCCAAAACTGAACCAAGATGGTTTTGGATCCCTAGAGCATTCTGCCTAAATGGTAAATTGGCCATGATAATTTCTCAAAACAGTAGATCAAGCCCCACTAGACAGCTATGAAATTAGTTCAGTAGGTCATGGTGTGTATGTCTTTATATTTTTTGGGGTGATGATGAGGGGTGTGTGTGTGTGTGTGTGTGTGTGTGTGTGTGTGTGTGTGTGTGTGTGTGTGTGTGTGCATGTGTACTCTGTTAATGTGTGTGCTCAAGGAAACAAAATACAGAAAAACAAAGCCCAGTGTATAGCATGTACATAAAAGCTTGGTTTTTTTAAAAAATATTTTTGTTTTATTCTTGTTGTTGAGTCAATTAGGGCAAAAGATGTTTTGCTATGACATATCTTTACTTGATCTGACAGATGGCTTTAAAGAAAATACACAAAGTTACTCAACTTATAACAAGCAGGCTGTGTATAAAAGAATTAGATGTCTGCTCATTGCTTGGACAGGATATAAAAGAAGATTTAAGCAAAATTTTCTGAATGGTAAAGCAAATCCTTAACCTACAGGCAACTAAGGGTGAGACAATCATCATGCTGGACTGACAGACTATGAGGTAAATTTTCTTTCTCTACTATTTTATGTAAAGAGAAATCGAGAAAAAGAATCATGTGGGTTTTTTTTATATCATTACTCTGTCTTGGGTATGGTGTTAGAGAACACAATATGGTACATGGGATAGTAACAAATTTTAGAATAGTTATTTTAGGGAATAGAAGATGTTTGAGGAACTAGGAGGTAATTTACACATTAGAAATCACTGAGATTATCCTAATCCTCTCTCTCCTGGTACCAAGGAAGCAGATGACTCTCTCCAGATGATGCAGCTCATAACAAAAGTAATTAAAAGCATATTCTAATAGATTTTCAATCTGAACTTCTTTCTACTGTGGTACCCTGTCCTAATTCTAGCTTGGTACACGAAGATACCAAAGAGAAAATGGGAAAAGAGCAGACACAAATGGTGCTAAGATTCCTTCTGTGGTGGAGACACTAAAGACTTAATCCTTCCTCCTAAAGCCAAAACAGCATACCAAAGTACAGTTCCACCAAAGTTCACTCTGGGAAACCAGTGAGTTTACTGGGCTTACAGAGTAATGGGTGAGCGGTCATGTGTAGTAGAATGGAAGGCTTTAAAACAGCCATACTTGGAAGGTCTGTACCTAGCTAGATAACAACTTCCCCATGCCACATAGATGGGCCTACCATATAATTCTATTTTCTCTAGGATGCATGTGCAATAAAGACATAACTGCATATAACTGGCTGGAAGGAAGTTCCATGACCTTCCCTGTCCCTCCTACAAGGAAAATAGTCAACAATCCAGGCTGTGATAATCCTTTCCAAACTAGCACAGCTGAACTTCTGAAGATGGTGGGAGTTTGCCTCAGAGTCTTGTACAACACATTTAAAGCAGAGTAATAAAATTCCAGATAATTTTTTTAATAATTGGATGATTTTATGTAGAAGTGTTTGAAGTGAGAAATACAAATTTTAATTCTTGAATGCTTGGAAAGGATGGGATAATTATGATATCATGTGAAGTATAGAAGAGACCTTAGAAGACACATAGCCTGACTCTGACCTTGGAAGCTGAAAGCCACGGAGAAAAAAATGTCATAAGGATAACATGTCTGCTGGCCTAACAAGAGAGAACTCAAATACCAATGGCCTAATTTTCAGCATAAAGATTTTTCTTTGGTACCATTCTCTCTCCTCTCTAAAGAAGGAATAAAACAAAAGATGATGCAAGCATCATTATTCCTTAAATCTAAAATGGACTAAGGACATCTACAAGTGGGGAGAGGCAGTCTAGTAAAACCCCATCAGCAGCAACATGCAGAGAAGTTTCATGGCTTATGCTTGCCCTATAGAAGCACAGCCATTCTCAGGAGAACCTGCCTTCTGTCTCTTAAGCCTAGTTGACTTCCCAGACAATGTTCTCCTGCTAGAGTGCTCCAGGGGAAAATGGATCACATCAATATTCAGTCCAAGAATCAGTTCATAAACTCGGATAATTTTCTGCCTTACTAACATTTTACTTTTGAGTCATTGTATGTTCATTTCCCACTGTCAGAAAAAATGGAGGAAACAGAGGTTCCCTGGGTCAATAAGAGCTTTCAAGCCTGATTCCCAGAAGACACAAATGAAAACTTTTAGTGGGCAATATCATCAGCAGATTTAATAGACAAAGAGGATAAAAATAAATGTGCTGGTCAACTAGACATCTCAGCTTCTGTTATGTACATGACTTCATGTGCTGGGGTAACTCATATGCTTTCATGAACCCACACCCAGCCTGGAGATCAATGAAAACTAGACTGTGTAATAGCCTTTATACAGCCCATCAAACAGAAGCCTGGCAAACAGGAACCTGGCCAAGCTAATGGAGACATTACTCATGAAAATGTCTGTCTGTGTTCTGAACAGTAAGCCTAATATATTCACAGTTATCCACTTCAGGAAAACTTTCAGAACTAATTATATAGCAAGAGTTTTCTCTCTTTTTCTAAGTTTGAGAGTTATACAGACACGAGCTCAGTTCTCAGCACTGACATTTTTCTAAGAATAATAGTTTCTAGGCTTCGTACGGGAAAGTAACTCACTCAATCTCCTTGTGATGGTTAATTTTAAATGTCAACTTGTCACAACCTAGCATCACCTGGGAAGAGAGTCTTTTTGGGGGAATTATGTAGATCGGGGTGACCTGTGAGTATGTTCTGGATGATTATCTCAATTGCTAGTTGAGGCAGGATGAACCAGCATTTTATGGCTAGCTGCATGTCCTGCGTTGGTGTGCTGAACTGAGTCAGAGTAGAGATGGCTGCCTCAGTACTAAACAAAGAGGAGGGCAACAGTGGTGCATTTATTTTTTTTTTCTCCTGACTGGATGCTGTTCAACCGTTGCAAGCTCCTGCCTCTGTGACTTCCCCCACATGATGGACTGAAACCCAGAATTAGAAGCCAAATAAGCCCTTTCTTCCCTATATTGCTTTTGATCAAGACATTTTATCACAGCAACAGAAATGAAACTAGAACATACCTCATTTGTAAAATATGAATACTCATGACCTCTTCATCTTGTTGAAATATTTTGAAAGGTGCTATGTGTTTACAAATGCAAAATGTATGAGATGCAAAATTCATAATAACACCCAGTGAAACACATTTTTCTTCTCTCCTCTGTCTCATAGTCACTTAGTGCTTTTCCTTGAAATTATCCCACTACTTCCATTCTGCGCATATTTAGTGCATCTTCAGATACACTCTTTAATACATCCATGCATATTTTGAGTACATCTAGGCATCTAGTTTTAGGTTCATCGTTGAGCACATAGACATTATGTGATAAGTATCTAGCCCACCTGAGGCTCACTGGTACTCAAACTCAAGAAGCAGTGGCTGTGATGAAGCCATCACCCACTGAGGAGGAAGAACATCTCACATATCGTTCAGCTGATGTGCGGTATAGTACTGATGATGCTATCCATCTGTGTCATTTCCTCCCTGCTACCAGAGCACCATAAATTATCTTTTGCAGCAGCCAGCCCTTTTCTGCAAGTTTCCATAGTAGATAAAGTACATGAGGCTAAACAAAATTGAAGACAACTGACTAGGTCTTTCATCAAGGAAAATGGTTGTAAAGGGAGTTCAGATGGATCTTGGAAATCAATGGGGAAATTTTCCTTTAGATTAACTGTAGATAATGAAGTGGCAATATTGAATCTAACTGAGCCAATGATAAATCCCAAGACTTGTAAAAACCAGTCTTAAAACTACTATCAATTGGAAACTATCTGAAGGGAAAGTATCATTGTTTCTGATTATTGTCTCTTCTCATGTTCATGCCCTCTAACATTTAACTTTTCAATTTTTCCCACTAGAGCTGGAATATATTTCATCACTTCTATGGGGCTGGTCTTAACCATCTGACATTTTTAAGCAAAAGAAATAGGCAAAAGAAACAATAATACAGCTTTTATCTGGAGTCATAAAGATGCAGAATCTCTATTTTTCCACACTGGACAAAATGGCTGAAGCCTAGCCACTTTGCAAATCCATGAAGAAAATATATGCCCAGTAAAATCTGAGTGGATCAGATCATGCATAACCCTGACTCATACACCATTACAGATCACCATATCCCTGGGGTGGGGAGGGGGAACCGTTCTATTTCTGCTTAGCATAAGGACAAACAATAGGAATGTATAATTATTTATGTTATACTGTATCCAGTTCAACCATTTATTTCAGATAAAAATTTCCCCTGGGTTGAAAGAACCATGACACTAAAGCAGGGTTTCTTGACCTTGTCGTTATTGACACTTGGAGGCCATTTCTAATCTTTCTGCTTGCTCGATCGCACACCAGGTGTTAAAACTAAAAACATTCCCAGACATTACTAACGTCACAAGGAAAACTACTGTCCATGGTTGAGATCAATGGTAATTTATAGTTTTGTATAGGTCTTAACTGCTTAAAAGACTTGGTCATCCTAAAGCATGAGGCTGATGTCTTACATACACTTTGTCTGAAGTATTCAGGGCACCAGAAACCACAGTTATCAATCAAATAAAGACAGCATGGAATATAAATTATCTACCTTCATCAAACACAGAGTAGCTTAAAAAGAACATCTTTGAAAATTAGTTTAAGAAATGGAATCTTCAATGCCATTTTTACAAACCCACATTTTCTCTCCTGGACATCTGGTGTCTTTTTATCTATTTTCTTATTAGAGTTCTGAAGAAAAAGATTTATATAAATCAAGAGTGAGAAATTTTATTTATTTTTGTTAAGATTTTTAAAAATATTTTTACATATACATTTATATTATTCCACAGATATACAATAAACTACCTATAGCAAGAATAACCATTATGCATTCAGGAATTATATAAATGTTACATTCTTAGTGTTTTGGCTATTTGTATTTGACAGGCTTGAAGGAAACATCTTTCCTATCTTGGTACATCTAAGATTCTGAATGTAAATCAATCTCCATCACATCTTGTCATTATCAACTTAAAATATCTATCTAGACTTAAAAACATCTTAACCCCTAAACAAGTAAGCTCCATTGTAAAACTAAGCTACCTGGTCTTCAACTCCATCAGAGACTTGAGAAGGAATAAACTTGATTACCTGAGTATGCCAGGAGTACAGGTTAGTAGCTTTCCAAATGAGAAGATGACAGGGACAGTTTTCTACCTGATCAGTCACCCAAAACTCTCTATTATGTTGGAGCATCATCTTCAGCCTTTTGGCCCAATATATCTGACAGACATATTTGTGAGACAGGAACTATTGAGGACTTGCTTACCTGTATTGGCAGAGTTTGGCTGTCAACTCTGTCTATAATATCCAAGCTTGCCCTTTTTTAGGCAGAATTCTGTCTGTGGTAGAAACAAGGACACTTTTCCCAGTGACTTGTTTGCCACATTTGAAGTCATCTCCATAAGGAGATTTTTTGATGTTCATCATCCTCTTTGAGGTAGACTGGATGTTGCCAGGACTTAACCTTTCTCATTGTCAGTGAATCTTTAAAATAATAAAAACATTACTAAATGCCATATTCTGCATGTTTCTGAGGTTTGTGAAGACCTTACCTAACTATACTACCTTATCTTACTATAGAATAATATCTATCTGCCACATCCAAGATGTATATTATTGTGATAAAAGTAGACCAGCAATTGACATAACCATGATCTGATGAGCTAATAATCAACTTGTATAACTTATTTATCCTAAACAGTCTGCAATAGCACTTTCAAAGTAATGGAAGTAAACCTTGTATTATAATTGACTTATATGGATACAATACCTCATATTAGAGTAGGAATATATATACATGTATATATGTATATATATTTGAATTCTATACAATTATATCTATAATTAAACTTATTTTGCACCTATATACAAAATTATATACCATGAATTAAAAATAACCTGTTAGTGACAATTGAGGCATTAAGTTGAGGAGTAGATTCACTAATCTACTTTTTGTTCTATCTACCCTATATATTTCTATATTCCCCTTTCTTTCTTTTCAACCCCTATCTCCAAACCTAAGAATATAAGGTAAGGGAAATGTTGCTGAATCTAACCTTGTTTTCTTTCTAAGTACGACCAACAATAACTTGTAACCAACTCCCATTAATAATAACCCTCCATAGACCAAGAAAGCAACAAAAACCTACCCGACCCTCCTTAAAGGAAATGGGGCATCATTCTGTTATTTTTTCTGGCTTATTAGGGACAAATATTACCTAGTAGGGGCCCAAATAAAATTAGAGATATGGTTAAACAAGCTAGGAATCACATTTGTGGTCCAGTTTCTAAATGCTGAGAAATTCCAAACTTAATTAGCATCCTGTATTGGACAGTCTGAAATTCTGGACCGACTGGGATTGGAATCTTTCTTTTAAAGTGTCCTGGGAGCTGTCTTGTTCTGATGAGGAAGAGCAATTGAAGCACTTGGTGCTGGAACATGAAGGATACAGGATGTCAGTGTCCAGCATGCTGAGAGGAATGCACCCTGTCAGGTCTGATCCAATGTCAGTGTCTGGCTCTTTTGTTCTGAAAGCATATAATTTCTCTTTTGTTAAGTATTAACAAAGGTCCCACTTCTCTCTTGATGTGCTTGACACAGGAGACACCTGATTTCATGGACATATACACATCACTGCCCAGCACTGGTCTCAGCACACAGTGTAGAAAACTGACACATCATGGAAGTTTCTTACCCTTTTAGCCACTGGTAGATTTATAATGCTGTTTGTCCATTGGGTGTTCATTAAAACTCTGCAAACTACTTCTATAACATGTAGATGCACAACCTCATGCTAGATACAACATCATGCTAGGCAGCTTAAATCTGATTCGTCCGATCAGGATAGACATTGGTGTTATATTTAATAAGATCCCCAGGATTCCACTGGAGAGACAGAGTTACAAACCACTGTTTAGAATATGTTATCAACTGATGTCATATAAATTGTCAGAGATACTTATCAAATGAAAGCATTATTCAATGTTCTTACCATGGCCATGATGGTTTTGCCCATTTTTGCCTTTGATGATTCTTCTGTATCTACCCCAGACACAGCTCAGACCACTCTGCTCTACCACACGGACCTTATAACTGTACCTCGCACTTGCTAAATAACACCATTACTTCCGGATCATTTCCCTTGACATTCCTTCTTCTGAAATATTTGTTCTGATACTCACATGGCCCATAGCTTCATCTTATCACTTTTCTAGAGAGCTGTGCTTTCTAACCTCCCTTAGAAAAGATGCCTTTTTACTCTGTCTCTTGACACTTAATATATTTCTGGAGTGAATGCATGACTATGCATATGCATGCATAAGCATATGTGTGCATGTCCCTTTAGATGGCAGAAGTAAGCCTCAGGCATCAATTCCTCAGGACCTTCTATTTTGAGAAAGGGCCTCTTGCTGTGGCCTGGAGATCTTCTGCCCTTATCTTAGCACTGAAGCTTCATGTCCATGAACAAGAAACACCCAGAATTTTAGGTGGGTGCTGGTAATCACAGATAGGTCCTTGTGCTTATTCTGAGCTGTGTCTCTAGTCAATCCACTTGTGTTGAAATATTTTCTCTTTGGCTATATACTCATGAAAACAGGAATCAGATATTTGGATCCTCTTAATAGTCTCACTACCTGTACCCAGAACCCAGAGGCCAATGAAAATGCACTTGATAAGGTCTATACACGTGTTACTTGGTAACATTAATGCTCTATTTCAACCACAGGCTAATTCTCATTACCCTTAATTAAAAGTCTGAGGAAGAAGATGTCAACAAAAGTACCTGAAGCCAAATACTTAACAGCCAAGACCATGATAGGATCCTAGGGTTTTTATTTAATCCATACTTCATTTGTCCCTCTACTCCATATTGAAGTCATCGGGTAGATTATGGCAACATGTTTAAACATAACCAGGCCTTTTATGTAAGTCCTTTGCTTAGAAGGCTGGAGGTGGGGAAAACTGAAGTGGATGAGCAACAGTGGTTTGTGCTAGACACCTGGTAGCTCTGACTAAGTTAAAGCCCAAGATTTTTTGGTCCCAGTTTCCTTGCTTGTAAAAAGATAGGCTTGAACAATGTGGTTTCTGAGAACTCCTTCATATGGGAGAACTCTGCTTAAATACAAGATTGTTCTTGTTCTCTCTGGTCACAATCACAGGAGCAGAGGTTGATTACCATGACACTGGTGTTGGATCTCTCAATCTTGTCATTAGTGACATTGGGGGCCATTTCTAATCTCTTCCCCTCTTTTCTCTATATCCTTGAAGCATCATTGCCCTGGTGATAAGAACTAAGTAACAAAACAAGAAGGAAAGAAGGAAAGAAAGAAAGAAAGAAAGAAAGAACAGTGTTCAGACAGTGCAGTGTGTCCTATTTGGATCAAAACTATGTAGTTGAGACCAGAGAGTAATTATCTAACTACATTCTATTTCAGGTCAACACAAGAGCTCCATTTTTAGCAAACACAGCTTTCTGAGCACTGAACAGATTTCCAAAATGCTCAGTCACTATGGAGTTTAATCTTATCTCTAGGGATACATTGATCTGGGAAAATATTCTAAAGCGCTTCCTTCCTTACATGATGGATTGGACTTGAAAACTGTTCAGATTTCTACTGGTCTGTGTTTTGTTGTTGCGATTAATTGATATATTTATTACTTCTGGCCTTGCTGGTTTATTACTTCTCGAAAAGTTGATTCTGTCTTTATTTTATCTGAATCCAGTCACTGGGCATGATCAGGTCATGGGATCCACTTCAACCTGTTTATATTCCCACGTTGGAGGAAGAATCTAACCAGCATTTCGATCTTCCCAAAGCAAATGCATCCTGGCACTTGATTTTATCATCTCCCAGGAACAATGGCTCTCAGCCTCTAGGTCCTTATCACTTAGGGGCCCACAGATCAGATATTCTGCATACTAGATATTTACATTACTATTCATCATACTAGCAAAACTACAGTCATTAAGTAGCAATGAAATAATTTTATGGTTGGGGGTCACCACAACATGAGGACACAGCATTAGGCTCTAGAGAGAATATGCTGTTGTTGTCCCTCTCAGAAAACGAATCAGGGGTAGGAAAAGATCTCAAGTTGTTTATTTATAGATGAGAACATCTTCAAAGGACTTTTAGAAGAAGCTTGCCATCAAGGACTGAACTGAGGAGGTTTTTTTTTTCCATTTCAAGACTTAATTCTCTTAAGGGCTTAACGTTTCCCCCGATGCCTGTTTCCAGAAATAACTAGAATATCTACAAAGTGATGTCAATGGCACCAGTAATCAGAAAGCAGCCTGCTTTGTGAAGTAACAGATGAAGCTTTTCTACTAAGTCTAATACCAACTGCACAGGTCCTGCACAGTTTTCCTCTGAATCAGAGTGATTAAGGGAACCTTTCATTCCTTTATAATTCATGCTTTTTTAGTATAGTTTACCACCAGTTGTTATTCTGTGAGCTGAGGCTTATAACCTCTGACAGTCTACTCAATGGTGATGAAGGTTAAATGATGGTATCTTCTGTTCTCTGGAA
Source organism: Acomys minous (assembly GCF_964271855.1). Classification (NCBI taxonomy): domain Eukaryota; kingdom Metazoa; phylum Chordata; class Mammalia; order Rodentia; family Muridae; genus Acomys; species Acomys minous. The sequence goes on along the minus strand of NC_140500.1, from coordinate 37,502,927 downwards.
ATGCTGTTAGACACACAAAACAGTTTCAGAGAATTACTCCCTAAAGGCAAAATCTCTGGTGACACTACAAAAGGCCTACTACTGAATTTTGCATCAGCGGTATGAAATAAGTAGCACCCATGTTTGCCCATTTCCAAAAGCAGTAAAGTAGAATACCCCTGCAATATCCATCTTGTCATGGAACTCAAGACAGGGGATGGCTGACCATTAAGAATTCCAGTCACAAGAGAGATCAGCCCTACATGGGCATCGTTCTCATCAGTCTTCCCTCAGTGCCACAAAGGCTCAGGAAATACCACAAAAGCAGAGACAGAAAAATAAAGTGTAGGAGTCAGATAATGTGGAGGAGTGCTGCTATTGCACTCATGAACCAGGAGTGTCTGTGGTTACCTGCATAAGACTTATCCAAGATCAGTCCAACTGAAATTCTGTCATTGATGAGAGAGGTGTTCCACAGGCCTCCATCCTTCATGAGAAGCTATTGACAGTTGATGTCTGCTGGAAAAGAGGTTGCTGGTTTTTTTTTAAAACTGTGTGTCCACTGATAGATTTCCCATGCTCCAGTGGGTGGCCTTATAACTACATACAAATGGGAAGAACCAGTGGACTTAATGAGTTATAAAAACAGAAAAGGAAAAGGACATGAAATTGGGATGGCTCCATGTTGACAGGCGTGGGAAGAGTTGGTAGGAAAATACAGGCTAGATAGGATAAGGTTTTATACACATGTATGGCATTATCAAAAATAGAGAGGTTGATATTTTTTTTAAACGAAAGTGGAAAAAAATCTCATTCATACCACAGTTCCCTAACCTGTCTTCTCTATTATTTCTCATTATTCCAACTTAAAAATAAAGATATAAAAGCCCATAAGGATGTTTTAGTACATGTTGCTGTCATTTTCTTCCTAAATTACTAGAGAAGTATTTTGACTGCTTCTTCTCTGGATGTATTAGCTTTGCAATGCTACTGTAACAAATTACTACAAACTTAATGGCTTACAATAGCATAAATTCATTATGTTAGAGTTCAGGAGCTTGAGAGGTGAGTAAGACTTGCCAGGCAGAACCCAAGGTGCTGTCAGGATGTCTCATTGTAGACACTCAAAGGGGGAATCTATGCTCTTATGCTTCAGTTTATAGGCAAAAGTCAGCTCTTTTCAATGTAGTGTTGAAGTCACTGTCTCTTCACTGTCAACTGAAATTTATTCCCAGCGTCTAGAGGTCATGTGTATGTCTTAACTTCTGACACTCTTTCTCCACATGGAAAACTAATTGGTCTGCTGTAACCTGGACTATAAGAGCAACTCAAATTAAGTACTAGCAATGACTAACAAGACCTTTTTAAAAAAAAAAAAAGATGAGACTTAGACAAGATATTTAATTATCAGGCACAACACAAGGACCTTAGTTTATGTGAGTGACTCAAATAGCTCTCGTAGAAATTTTGGGTTTGAGATGGGCAATAAGGCCACAGAGATGTATATCTAGACTGGGTCCAAATCTATTTCAGTTTTCTGGATTTTACAAACTAACCAATCTTTATGTCAAATGTATGGTACTATTACCACAAGGAGCCCACTTTAGAATGTAAGCAATATTTTCCAACAGTGAAATACTGGGGAATTTGTTAGCAAGAAAAATATAGAAACTGTATTTGAATTTAAAGATATCTTTTTGCAGTTCTGTTTGGATCAAGAGAATGGTCCAGAATTTCTAGCAAGTGCATTATTTATTATTATTCACTTCAAAGTAGAAGTTGGATCTTTAAAAGTCCTAATTTTTACACAGTAATATATGTCTTGGTGTGTAATTATATATAGATTATGAAGGATGTCTAGTATGTAGATCAAAGGTCCTCAGGTTGAACATTCTAGTCTAAGAACTTTCTGAGTGCATTTGAATTTCCAAATCGGGGAGGCTCAACTGATATAGTTTAGGCAAATGCTTTAAACTCTAAACAAAAAAAGTACATCAAAACCTTTTGGGACCAAGCATTTCAGATAAAAGACATTCAATATTATGTCATGTGGGAATTTATACTTGAATATATACATGTACACATTTGGAGATTCAGACAGCTGCAAAGCTTTTCGCTGACTTAAATAAGATAAAAAAATATATAGGATACGTTGGGCTTTTAAGTTTTTAAAATCTTCCCATGAAATTTCATTCTGTCATTTAAACAAGCTGAGTGAAATAAAAGGGAGTCTTCTGTGACACATGTGCTGACCCATGAGCAGAAGAGTCCCTACGCTTCCTGGTCAAGGACCTTAGACTCTGAGACTCAGATTCTTCACCTTTAAGCTGGAAGGTGCTGAGGACCCACAGTTGAACCCGTAGGCTTTCTGCGGGGGGGGCGGGGAATTGCAGAGGTCTTCCTGATCCATCTCCCATCACTTAGTCTACTCTTAGGATAGTTCTTATTAGTCTGTATTCTCTAGGGTACAGAGCTTTAGAAGAAATGAGTAAACCACAGGCTGAGGGAGAAATGTTCTTAAGCACTTGCTGCCCAAGGATTAGACTAACAGGTAGTAGAGTTTGTCTTGTCCTGCCTTCTTGGGTTAAGAGTAGGACAAGCTCCTGCTCTGGAACTATGAGTCTCTAATAACAATGAAGAGGTGGGAGGCTAAAGATACTGGGAACTACTTTTTATGCTCTGGGTCTCGATGAATTGGGTGTGTCTGTATAACATAAAGGTGCCTCCTTCCTTCAATGATTTTTTTTTAAAGCTATCCTTCAGAGTAGAAGGATCAGAGGACAAAACGACAACTGGAATCCTGGGATGGTAACCAGCTGCTTCTTAGACTCTCTTTGCTTCTATGTCAGTATTTAAGTATGCACACGGGTAGACCAACAGACAGACAGATAGAAAGACAGCAAGGCAGCAAGGCAAAACGATAAAGATTCTCACGAGAAACAGGACAGTGTAATACACTTCTTCCAGGGCCTCACATTTTACCACAATTTAGCGGCTCCTGGTACTTAAATTTCTTATATGCCTAGAAGCAAAGAGATGGGCTGGAGGACCTTCTTGAGGAGAATCAGCATTGTCACATTGTCTTTCATTGCAGATATGTCAGAGGAGAGGTTCATGTAACTTTTTCAGGCAATGCAGGTCCAATATCAGGCAGAGGCAGAGAAGTCTTTCACTGCTAAAGAAAGTGTATCAGCATTGAGAAGGTCAAACCCATTAACTTCATTGGGATCGTCTCACATGTCTTCATATCAGTGTATGGCTCCCATTCTTTTCCAAGTCCTCCTTTAAGAGAAGACTCACTCTCAGGTAAGGGTTCAGCCTCTGCTGTAACTTGAACAGCTTCAGCATGAGGTTCTGCATTTAATTTTTAGAAACATCAGCCCCATGGCTATAGGACACAACACAGTTCCCCTCAGGCTTGCAAAGAAGCTCAAGAACTGGCAACTCAAATTTCTGAGCTCATCATTTTCTTTCACTATTTTTGTTCAGTGATATTAGCCATAACCAAGCAACTTCTTTATATCCATTTTCCCCAGAGTGTATATCTTACATTTATGTATCTGCCTGTTTTATGAATTATGGACTAATAAGTCATAACCAATAAAATATTATGCATATCCCGATCAACATTTCAGGCCATCACCTATAAGGGATGTCTTTTATATTGATAATGGAGCCTTTGTAATCTCTACATTTAACCAGGCAAGAAAGCCAGTTACAGAAACTCCAGAAGTAAGTCTGGAAGTTCATTGTTACAATTCACTTTCTCTCATGCCGTGGAGATAGTTGAGTTCATAAAGTATTTTCTTTGCAAGCATGAGGATCTGAAGTTGATGGCAGAACTCATAAATACAAGATAGGAAATGGAATGAAAAAGAAGAAAGGTGAGGGGAAGTGGTGGAGCACAGAGGGGACAAGAAAAGGAGAAGGGAGAAAGAGGATGGAGAAAGGGGAAAGGGGGAGGAAAGAAAAGAAAAGGATATGTGTATATTGTCATGCGTACTCATAACCCTAGCCCCAGGGAGACAGCGACAGGAAGATCTCTAGAGCTCAGTGTCTAGCGAGTCTGGCTGAATGCGGAAGCTCTAGCTTCAGTAAGCATCCTTGTCTCGAAGGCACAAGTATATATTGATTAAGACCTCAAACATAAAAACCTCTAGCCTCTACATGCACATGCATGTGTATACGCACCCACATGAACACATGCACAGGTGCATGCGCACTAGAAAGCATTTGGTTCTTCTAAAGTCAAATACACATACATAGTTTATACTTTCTAGAATTATCAATTGACATGTATAATTTGACAACACTCTTTGTTTATTCATTCTATACCACACTTCATTTTATAGGAAGTGGCTTTCTATAAACAGGTTCAGAGGCACGAGGGCATTAACTGAAATTCACCTCATTGGCTCAAGGTAGACTTATCTCTTTGGGATCAGATGACCTTTCTTAACTGTTCTTCTCAAATATATACTGTAGATTAAGTAACTAGATACATTTCAGTTATGTGGTGTGGCTAGGAAATAGGTACTTCTGTTATAGGTAATTAACTAGTGGGTAGACAATCCAGGAAATGAAATTACTTACCTCTCCACGTTCATTGCTCATTCTTAGAATGAAAATATTTCTAGTGTTTACTAACCAGGTTGGGAGCTCTCTCATCCTATGCTGTAAAACTCATACAACTTTGCCAGATACAAATCCTCTTTTGAAGGGGAATGTCATTTATCACAGGGACAGCATATTTGCGAAACCTCTCACAAAAATACAGAGGTAAGGTGGCTGCCAACTGTTTCAGCCAAGCTGAAGAAACCCCAGGAAAATATAAAATCTTATCTTTCCAACATCACAAGACAAAGAAAGATGTCCAGCAATGCACTGTATCTCACAGCTGATTCCAAAATATCGTATTGATGTAAAACCATCATCCGAAACAGAAGCAGAAAAGTAAGGATTGCCACATGCATTTCAAAGTCATTATTAGAGAAAAATGTGACCTTCAGGATGTTGCTGGAGTCATTAGCTAGCTGCTAAAATGGAGGAGGAAATGCAGTTATTGAGGCAATTTTAAAACTTCTGCCAAATGTTCAGCAAATGGACTGAAAATCTATGTTAACCATGGCTGTACCTAGGACTTTGCACTTTGTTTCCTAGAGTCCCCCATAGCTACTGATTTTGACATTTTTGATGCAAAAAAAAAGTGATTTAATTTGAAGTTGCAATAGGTAAGATTTCCCAGTGGGTCCCATCCTACCAGGGCATACGGACAAGCAGATTTCTTCCTAAAAGCTTCCTTCTCTAGTTCCTCCTTCTTGGTGTGGAATAAGCTCATATTGAAGTCCAGAGAGATGACCACAAGTTCCTCCCAGATGCAGCCTGTCCTCAGGCTCACCTGTCCTATCCTGTGAACAGTTTTATTTTCTTCAGAACACAGATGATCATGGTGTACTAATCACCTTTCTTTTGCAGCGATCAAAGGGTTAATTTTAATTTACAGCTCCAGGGGGGAGCAGGGTTATAGTCCATCATGACAGGGGATGCAGGATAGTAAGAGCATGAGGTCAGCATGGCAGTCAGGAAACAAGATCACATTTCATCAACACAGGAGAAATAGAGAGGACTGGACGTGAGGGCAGGCTATAAACCCTCAAAGCTCATGTGTAGTGACACAATACCTTCAGTGGGGCTCCAGGTCTAAAAGGTTCAATAGTCTTCAGAAACAATGCCATCAACATTGGGCCAAGTTGATCAAAAGCCTGAGCCATGGGGCAGATCCCCTTCAAACCACCAACTACAATTATTTGTGGGTATCTGGGATTGGGTCCATTGCTGATTGTGTACAGATACCTTAACCACCTTGGTCAATCCTTATTTCTCTATCTAAAACAGTAGATTCTTCCCTATTTCACAGGGGTTTTTTAAGGGTTTATTTATGAAGCACTTATGCCTAGGATAGGGATACTCTAATATTTCAAATATCTCAGCTATGTCAATTGCCCAAATCCAAAGAGCCTGTAAAATTTACTTTGTTTATTATTAATGGATTTGCTTCTCTTCTGTACCAACCTCAGGACTTCAAAGGGCTTCAAGCAGTCAGGGATTGAGGATTCTTATCTACATGTATAGATCCAGCACCGAGCAGTGTCGGGTACGTCACAGATCTTTCAAGGGATTTTTGAAGGAATCTCCCACTAACCTAGAATAAGCCCAAAACAACTTGAACTTCAGTGTTGTCACCTTAAAAGCAACTGGTCTCATCCCACATGATAGTAAAGAATCAAACAGAAACATGTGTCTCTGTTCCTCCAGCAGTATTATAAATCTCACATGTGGATAATTCAAGTTATATATGTATGCATGTATTTGTATGTTTTTGTTTGTTTGTTTGTTTGTTTTTGAGCCCAGGCTTTATGTAGTCTGAGCTGCCTTGTAGCCAAGACTGGTCTTGTACTCCTGGATCCTGCTGCTCTTACCTGCAAAGTGCAGGAATTACCAACTATAACTGTGTACTAACATGCACACACATGTGTGAGTGCGCACACAGAGAGAGAGAGAGAGAGAGAGAGAGAGAGAGAGAGAGAGAGAGAGAGGGAGAGAGAGAGAGAGAGAGACAGACAGACAGACAGACAGACAGACAGACAGACAGACAGACAGAAATCTTTAGAAGTATGCAAAGTTAAACAAAACATAATAGCTTAGATAATCAGGGGTTTGATTTTTTTGCCAGAAGACTCCACTGAGGGGAGCAGCTTAGATTATGTTATATTCAGAATATGATACCTTTTCAATTACTAACATGTACTTTGCTCTTTCTGTACTTTTCTCTGTCCCATTATCAGAGGGCGGCCTGATGCTTTAATCTCCTTACCTCAAAAGCTTCTGTCACCACCTGAAAGCAGCAGCTAGCATCCATTTTTAGATAAAAGAAACAAACAACAACAAAAACCTGAGATAGATTATGGTAGCCAAAGCAGAGGGGAGGACAAGATGGCGATTCTGTGTGGAAGGAGGGGGGCCTCCCCCTTCCTGTGCAAGGACTGTATGTGCAGGGTTATCCGTGGCAAACAGGCATAGGCTCATTAAAAAACAAAACAACAACAAACCTCAGCCATCAGAGAGACTCTTCAGGGTAAAAAATATAGGATATCAAGACCTTCAGACAAATCCTCCTTTGAAAGAGAGTCCCAGTAATGATTGAGACTGAAGGTCCTACCTGGCAGGGCCAACCGGGCATTTAGATGATCTGAATTCTAACACAGAGAAATTACATTCCCTAAGGCTTTGTTAAATTCCTGACTACAGAAAAAGTGGCTTCTCTATGCCCCTCTCCCCTCCTTTTTCTCAACCCTTTCCCCCTTCCTCCCTCTCCCCTTCTACCGCCTGCTCTCTTTTCTCCTTCTCTCCCCTTCACTTCTTCTCTCCTTCCTTCTTCTCCCCACCCCAGCACGTAGGCTAGCAAAGATTCAAAGCCTTTCTGCAATGACTGATGGGAACAGGTTAACCAGCCTTAGCATCAGCAGCTTCTCAGAGTGAACCGGGCGAGTGACCGCACCGAGAACAGACTGACCTCCTATCACAAGCAATGACAGACTCCAAATGTGTTACCACAGTGTCATCTAGGTATTTATGCATACCCACAAACTAGCTTGACCTATGTTCTTAATGTACCACGTAAGCCTGCATGTAGATTTGCTTCATGTAGCATACCTGCTACCCTAAGACCTCTGCCCGGTGCCATCTATTCTCACTGAAAACAATTCCACTCATTTATATTTCTCTAAAGTAGTAACAGAAGAGGTCAACCAGAACTGAGACCTTTTCAATCCACCAATAATATCAAACACTCCTTGGAAACACACTTAGGATAGCTCTGAGAGCCCAGCTATGCAGCTTGGCATAAATATGTAAAATGCATTTGCTTTGCTGGTTTATAGACACTTTATCTTATTGTTATGGCATAAGTGTATCCTCTTCAACGTTCAAGTGCTGGCCTGCAGCACTGTAAGAGGTGGGGCCGTTAAGACAATTTAGGTCATGAGGTCTCTTTTCTCATTGAAGAACAATACAGGCTTCATGTGACATCCCATAGCTTGCCTTTGCACCTTCCAACCCCTTTTTGAGCATGTGGCTCTCTCCAGGCAACAGAAACTGCTGATACCCACTCTTACATTTGAAGCAGTTTAGAGCTTTGAGGAGCTAAATTGCTGCCCTTTTGACATTAATGTCTCACATATTTATCTCTATGACCATAGATTAGCACTCTTGTTGGCTTTTGTGAGATAGGCTTTGATTTTATTCATTCATTTATTTATTTTTGCAGTGGGAAGAAGTTAGAGACTCATAATTGATGAAAATGCTAAGAATAACTATGTCACTTGCTCCAAGGCTCAAGAACATCATGAAAAGTGGCAAAAAGAACTTAAGAGCCAAAAAAAAAAAAAAAAAAAAAAAAAAAAAGGCCTAGGGGAGCAACATAGTTAACAGTCAGACACAAAGCAACCCACAATGCTATCATGTAAAGTAAGCCCAGTAAACCCATCAGTTCCCCAAGTTGGCCTGTATTTTGGGCAGCCCCAGTCTATTGAGCATGGCTCTGGCAGGCCTGCCCATTTCCTCCATTCCTTCTACTTTATTAGATCACATTCCTAAAGCTAGCCACCAAGGTCTATTTCCTTACTAGGCCACTTGCTCCTCCTGAGGCTGACTAACAAGGTCCCACTATCAGCAGTCCCTTTTGGCTCACCTAATTAACATGCCCAATCAAAATACATCACCACATCCCAGCCCATTCTGACACTGCCATCCTCCTTTCTCTTTTATTTTTCTAAATCCTTTTTTATTTTTTACATATTCATTTATACTATTACACATATATAAAATAAACTACATACAGCAAGAAGAGCCAGGAAACAATCAGGAATTGTATTAATGTTACATTCATAGTGTTTTGGCTATTTGTATTTGGCAACCTTGAAGAAAACATATTGCCTATCTTGGTGATTCTAAACTTCTGAATGTAAATCAGTTATCTATCATATCTCATCTCTATCCACTTAAAACATCTATCTAGATCTAAAAATATCTTAACCCTTAAATAACTAGGCTTAATTGTAAAACTGAATTATCTGGTCTTCAACCCCTTCAGAGACTAGAGAAGGAATAAAATTTGCTTCTTGTCTTTTAACGAGCCCCAAGTATTGCTATGTAACCTTGCCTCCATGTTTGCCTGAATGAAAGGCCTACACCTGGGCAGGGCAGGAAGAAGTGCAGAGCAAAAGGCTTGTGAGCTTTGGAGAATAGAAAGATCTTGGGGAGAAGAAAACTGGTAGTGGAAAGAAGAGACTTGATACCCTATGAGCATATACAGGGGGAGGTAATCCCCCTCAGGAACAGTCATAGGGGAGGGGAATAAGGGGGAAATGGGAGGGAGGGAAGAATGGGAGGATACAAGGGATGGGATAACCATTGAGATGTAACAAGAATAAATTAATAAAAAAAAAAAAAGAAAAAACGAAAACTGGTAGTGGAGAAGGAAGAAGGAAGAGAGTCACCGTGGAACAGGAAAGAGCCATGGTGGGCCAGAGGAGGGTCTCTGAAGTTCAACATGAAAGAAAGTATCCCAGATGAACAACACTAGCAAGTATTTGGGGATTATGGATGGGAGGTAGTCTAGATAGAAATTGTTAAAACAGATGGCATAGGATAGAGGATGAGAGATTATGGAAAGTAGTTTAGGGGGTTAATATCTGCCATGCCCAAGGAGAAATAAGGCTATTCTAAAATTTAAAAGAAGAAGAAGAAGAAGAAGAAGAAGAAGAAGAAGAAGAAGAAGAAGAAGAAGAAGAAGAAGAAGAAGAGGAAGAAGAAGAAGAAGAAGAAAGCCATAGGAAGGTGTTGTGGAGTGGGGTGGATTGCTGACTTCTTAGACTGAGATAGTCATCACAGCCTTGAATTCTCAACAGCTGTGCTTATGTGCAATAACTCCCAGAGACGGGTCTATCAACATCTCCTAGTGGCATGAAGACACTAACAAGCCTCACCCTTTACCTAGGAGCTGTAGGCAGTTATGGTTGCTAGGAGGCAGGGGTAGACATTTGTTTCTCAGTGGTGGAACCACACCGTCAGTGGCTCCTGTAAATAGCCATGTGCCCTTGTTCCATAAGTCACCCCAGTTAAACTCATTGGGTTGTACAAAGCAAATATGAAAGTAGAGAAAGGGCTAACAAGGGAGGTCAGCAAGAGTTAAAATGGGACAATAAGGAAAATGGATGTGAATATGACCAAAATACATTATATGCATATAATGAAATCCTTTGTTATGTTAATGAACACATGCTAATAAACCTTCTTTTGAAAAGCAATGATCATCTCAGATTATTATGCTACAGGAAAACCAACAGTGATACAATTTTAACACCATCACACTAATGAAGCATACATGGCTGTGGGTTCCTGAAAACATACAAGAACATAAAATAGAGATGTGTGGACATTGACTCCTAGGGTGGATGAGGTTTAATTTACTTTAATTCGGGTTCACTACCTCTAATTTGTAGAGTCAAGAAAACCTCTTTATTATCCTATGGAAATTTGAAATAGCACATTTTTCTGATAGAATACTTAAATATTATTTTAATATGCATAGCAAAAGCAGATGAAGGACCAGATTGTGATTTTTGTGTGAACCTGAGACTTCAAGGAAACTTCTTACTAAATACTCAGTAGTCTTAGTTGCCAACTTAAGGGACACTTGATGACTTGTTTGCTTTTGTGAAAACTTTAGAAAACAGTGAATACATGAATGAACTTTAAAAATTAAAAAAACAAAACAAAGAACAGTGATCCACAATTTCAAGGTACAAAAATGATTTCAAGCCATCTGAATCTCACTGGGTCCTTTCTGGCTCACAGCATGACTCTTAGCTTTTATCATGTGCGAAGAGCTGATAGTGGGTGTTATGTAAAGCAGCATCAATGCTGTCTAGTAAGCTGTTCAAACAGCCACACGGTGGCTGATGGGTTCACTACCATCTCATACCCCTCAAGACCCTAGGATGTCCATGGATTCACACCTCTCTCCCAGAATGCCCAAATATTACTATGGCAGGACAGCTCCCATGCCGCAAGAATGTTAGACATTGTGTCTATTGCCCCTGCAACATATCCTTTCCCCTCTTCTCTACTCATTTGTACTTTATGAGCAGGCCTCATCTCAGTCAGGATGTCCTCCATGATGACTACACACATGGACTGTAGTTATCTAGCGTTCCATAACAGCAATAAATGTCTGAGATAATTGGCTTTGAAAGAGAAAATACATATCGTGAATTATAGTGTTGGAGGCTTTGTCCTATGATCAACTGTGTGGTACGTCATGGCTGAAACAAACAAAATATACAGAAAACCTGGCTACATGGTGACTGGAAAGCGAGAGAAGGCAATGCCTAAAGCTCCAGAATCTCTTTGATAGCATACCGCAGTGACCTCAAATTTCTCATTTGGCCCCACATCCCAATAGCGCCAAGGCTGTAACACATGTGCTTTAGGGCTGCCATCCCAGATACCAACTGTAGCAGGTGTGTGTGTGTGTGTGTGTGTGTGTGTGTGTGTGTGTGTGTGTGTGTGTGACAAAATGCATCTTTGAATACTTTTCTGGAGTTGCTTAGAGTAGTATCATCTTTCCAAAAAGGCAAATAAAGGAATATGATGATGGATACTATATTTTCCATCTCACTGGGAGAATCTAATAAGGAACTCAATAGAATGCAAAGAAAGGATATATATATATATATATATATATATATATATATATATATGTGTGTGTGTGTGTGTGTGTGTGTGTGTGTGTGTGTGTGTGTGTGTGTAAAATATCACATGCATATGCATACACGTGCAAAAAGAATTACATGTAGATATGCCTTGCCCATGTCTGAGAAATTATTAAGACAAAGCAAAAATAACATATGCCAGCAAGGATGTAGGACAAGGAAACTCTTGTACATTGTTAGTGAAAATGTTAGTAAAGTCAACAATTATGGAGGAAATTGTACAGAATCCTTAAAAAAAATTCTACCATATGACTTAGGGCCATGTTTTTAGTCTATATGCAAAGGAAATTACATCAGTGTGCCAAAGAGATTCATGTACTCTATGTTTAAATGATAGTATAAGCAATGCATACCATGTAATCAGCCTGGTTGCTAATCAATACAGTGGAATATTATTTTATCAGAATAAATGAGATCCTGTTGCTTGCAACAAAATGGGTAGAATTGGAGGGCATTATGTTAAAAGAAATAAACCAGACACAGAAGGACAAGTATTCATCACATTTTCTCCTCTATGTGGAAGATGAAAATCCAAGCCTAGGTATGTCAGTGTAGTGATTAATAGAGGCTTGGTGGGTGATTTGTAGATACGTATGCATGTGTGGAATTATTGTTCTAAAACAGGTTAATATATACAATTAAAACATGTAAATTGAAAGCAAAAACACCAATAAAGTTATGAACTGATTTTTTAATCTTCAAAACATAAAGTATGCCTAAGTATTACTCCCAAGGCTCCTGAACTGCCTCGCTGGTTTTTCCCCTCTTAAGATCAGTCTCTCCCACTCCATATTTTGAAATTAAAAGATATAGTAGGTTCACAGAAAGTACCATGTAGGGCAAACTACCTTGCTGGGCTTTCCGAAGGGTAGCATGAGGCCTGGACACTATAATAGCATCTAAGAAGACCAGCTGAAAGGGAAGGAGAAGAGCCACAGGAGAGTGTGCTAATAAACTCATCTACAGATCTACTCCTTCTATGCCTGATTAAATCACCTGCTGGGCCTAGCTACAAAAGGCAAAGTGGCTGGATGCACTTCTGCCATGAAGATGATACAGGAGTCAATTTGATAGATAGAAGTAGAAATGCAGAGTTTTAGAAGCCTCTTTTATTTTTTTTTTCTCCAAGAGGGAAATGAAGAGGATACGATGCCCATCTTGTGTGGAACCTTATTCTGCTTACATCTCTGTCCATGTCTAGGAAGAGCTAGATCATGGGCCAGTTCTCAAAACGGTGTTCTTAGCCAAGCAGCGGCAATGGCCTGCAGGTTTGTTGGAAAGACCAACTCAGGTGGACTGAATCAAACTGTCAGTGAGTCCAGCAGTCCCAAGTCCTCCCTGTGAGTTCCATGCTCACTAGCGCGTGAGAACAAATGCCCGTGCCCTCATCTGGGCTGCCTGTGACATATGTGAGGTGTCTGAACTCTCCGGACAGCCTTGCATATCAGCTAAATCAGGATCCTCATGGTGTAGGAGTCAGGTATGTTGTTTCATTTCAAATGCCTAGTGATTTCCAAGTTCAACTAATTTGGAGAGTCATTGATTTGGAGTATTACAAGTTCAAGGTCACTGTCTTCCTAGGAGATGACGAGCTACAGATAGACAAAGAATAGAGCGAAGAACACTCAAAATGAGAGGCACAAGGAGGCTGTTGTCTACAATGCATCCACCATCTCAAGACACAGTTGGACTTTCCTTTTTCTTTTTTTCTTTTTCTTTTTGACTTGTGTGCGTATGGGTATGTGGACCTGAGTGGAGCTGTCTTCCAAGGCCAGAAGAAGGCAGAAGATTCCCCTGAAGCAGAGCTGAGATTACAGGTGGTTGTGAGCACAGAAGCTGGGTAGCAAACTTGGTTCCTCTAGAAGAGCAGTTTGCAATCCTAACCACTGAGCCGCCTCTCTGGCCTCCACCTGGCCCTATCACCGCTTCTGTTTCCTTCATCATTTCTCCCTAATAATAAGTGTGTTTACCTGTATTTAGTATCTAGATCAACAAAGGCTGTTCTATGCAAAGGACACAAGGTCTTTCTCATTCAGTCAGCATTTCTTCAACAGTGACCATATTTCTGTCTGTAAAGTACAAACACTGAAGTAGTTGTTGGTTAACTGAATACATTTCTACCACAATCCATACCATAATAAGACAAATGAGGCATTTCTTCAGTGGCTATGTTTCCAAGAATTGGCTGCTCCTAATCACACAAGTAACAGTGGTAGAAGCTGAGGAGATGGCTGAGGAGGGAAAAGTGATTCCTGTGCAGGCAGGAGAAACTGAGTTAAGATCCCCAGCCTCCATGTAAAACTCCAGCTGTGATGGTAAGTTGAAAGAAATGTGAGGATCTCTAGTGATCACTGTCTACCCAGTCCAACCAACCAGTGACATTCAGGTTCAGTTTATGACCTCATGTCTAAACAACAAGGTAAAAGTAAGATGTTTCAACTGACTGTTGGCCTCTGCAAATGTATGCATGCATGTACACACACACACAGAGAGAGAGGGGGGGGGGAATAAAGGCAGTGAACCCATGAACCCAGAAATATAATGTCTTGAACCCATGATTTAGGCTATAGCATCATTATCTCAAAATCCAAATTCTTAAGTTTGGATCTGGAAAGGTGGCACAGCAATCAAGAGCTCTTGGTGCCCTAGAAGAGAACCCAGTTTTAGATCTCAGCACCTACACAGCAGCCCATGCCTGTATATAACTACAGTTCCAAGGAACTGATGCCCTCATCTCACTTCTGAGGGTACCAGCCATTCACATGGTGCAACTACATACAGGCAGGAAAACACTTGGTGGAAATAAATTTATCCCTTTAAAAGTCTTAAGTTTTACTTAAGTACAAAATTTTGTACTCAAGTACAAAAATTGCCTGAAACTTTCTTGCATGCTTATCCCTTCATACTCACTCCTTAACTTTCATTTTAGATGAGTGCATCTCGGAGAAGAATTTCTAGTGACCTCGCCCTGCTTTCTGTGATTGCCTTTCCCACAATGCAGTTCAAGCTTCTTCCTGGTGTGCTCACAGCAATTCATCTTTTCCTTAACTGAACAGAGCCACCACTGGGCTGTATATCAGAAGCACATGGGAAGTAGTTCATATTTATGACCTGCCACCTTCTTCCTTAAAAATTCATTTTTCATTAAATCACTTAAACCTTGAGAAGTAACTTAATAAATTCACTCAAGCATCACCTCCCTGTGGATTTTTTATCATAGATCTGAATCCAGTTACCTGCACATCTCAGACTTAAAACTGTTAACAAAAATATCCACAGCAATGAATCTATAAAAGTGTTAAGGCGGACCCAACTCATTATGGTTTTGCTATCAATTTGCCATATTTTACAAGAACATGAGAATATTTTGCACAAAATATTTCCTGTGGGATCAATGAATTTCCAATATATACCCATCGAAAACTTCTAATTTTAAAAATCAAAAAGCAATCCCTATAAGAAGCACTGCATAGAGAAGGTACATAACAACTCCCCATAGGAAGATGATCTATCACTAAGATGCTTACAGAAGTCTTCAGGCTAACATTTGATAACTCCACTCTCTATACAAGGAGCTCTACACACACACACACACACACACACACACACACACACACACATTCACACACTCACATACTCACACACACAATTATTTCTTCTTTTTTTCCTTTTTCATTATGTGCATAGGTGCATATCTGTGTGTAGGTATGTACACATTAATGTAATGCCCAGAAAGGCTAGAAGAGGAACTTTGATTCCATGCAGCTAGAATTACAGAAAATTGTGAGCACCTTCTGTAGTGGGTTCTAGGAATAAAACTCGGGTAGTCTAGAAGAGCAGCAAGTGCTCTTTAACACCTGTGCCATCTTCCCAGCCCACTTGGATTTTTTTTCTATCCATACTACTTCCTTGCTAAGAAAAAAATTAAGAAAGACTGCCTTACTGGGGCATAACTGACATATGCTGCAATGAACATATTTAATCTCTCCAATTGAATAACATCTGAAATAGAATGAGGAATCTGAGTATATAGAATAGGCCATTGTAGAACAACATCCATTCTTTAAAAACTAAAACCTACCTCATGTGACAATAGGGATGAACAAAGAAGGCTCCTGACAAATAAAACAAAGCAAACACATAAAATAAATACTCTCTGATCTTTTGTGGCAAACAGAACAGTTCATATGGTAGAAAATAGGAGTTGCTAGGGTCTCAGGAGCAAGGTGACAATCAGGACATATTGAACAAAACACTACTGGTTTCAACTGTAAAATAATACTCTGGGAATCTAATCTGCAGCATGTCACCATATGTAATGCTTAATGTTTCCTTGAAATCCTTTTAGAGTAGATTTCAAGTATGGTTGTCACAAGAGAAAACAGTAACTATTTGTGGCAATGGCTGTGTTCATTTGATTAGGGCAACCATTGTAAATTGTGTATGTATACCCAGTCATGCTTTATGCATTTTAGAAGATGTTAAAATATATAAGATGCAATTTACAGTGCTTCCACTGTTCAACAAGAAAAATCATCCTCTTCTCAAATGTAAAAACGTACAACACTGGAAATTCCTCAAAAACATTTCTGAAAACAGAACATCTCAGTTAGAATTTCTTTTTTCTTTAAAGAAACACCATGACCACAACTCTTATAAAAGATTTCATTGGGGCTGGCTTACAGCTTCAGAGGTTTAGTCCATTATCATCATGGTAGGAAGCATGGCAGCATGCCGGCAGACATGGTGCTGGAGAAGGAGCTGAGACTTCTACATCCAGGTCCTCAGGCAGCAGCAGGAGACTGTATGCCACACTGGGCATAGCTTGAGCATATATGAGACCTCAAAGCCCACCCTCACAGTGACACACTTCTTCTAATAAGGCTATACCTACTCTAAGAAGGCCATACCTCCTAATAGGGCTGCTCCCTCTGGGCCGAGCATTTAAACACATGAGTCTATGGGGGCCATACCTATTCAAACCACCACACAGAACTACAACATGACACACACATACAATATCTGGGAGGAGACCAGAAATACTCTACTTCAGCAGGAGAATGTATGAAGAGAAAAATAAATAAATAAATAAATAAATAATAAAACAAAACAAGCACCCAAACATATATGAAAATGCTATAATGAAACATCCTGTATGTTAATTAGAACCCACCCATATTTTTTCCCATTTTCCCTATCAGATCCCTTGGACCCTGCTATTACCCTTACTGTTGCTGGCCAATGCTCTAGTCCCATTAATGGCCCCTTTCTACTTAACTTTTCTTTTCTTTCTTCCTTCCTTTCTTTATTTCTTTCTTTTTGTTTGAGTTAGGAGCTTCAGTTGAGGGGAGCGGGGGACATGCTATACCTAAAACATGTGAGATGATTTTAAGAGTCCTGATGGAAATGGGGCAATCTTAATAAGTGACAGGAAAATTATTCAAAAGATCGATGAGGATGGGATATAGAGGGCCTGGTGCTAACACGGGGCCACCATCTTTCTTCTATCAGTGGATAATGACTTTGTATAAAGTGAGTAAAAACAGGATAAAAATACATACCAGTGAGACACCAACCAATGAATGAATGTTCACATACAAAGGCTGTGAACAGATTACAAAAACAAAACAAACAGAAAATAGTAGAAAAATGAAATATTTAGCTAGCATTATCAATATAAATGTAGCAAATAAATATATTCAATTCTAAATCCCAACTGAATAAACCATGGAAAATCATTACATTGATAGCAACATTGTTTTGTAGAAACATCTGGAAATACTATTGACTTTTAATTTCCCTAAAAAAATATGACCTTATCAGATCCAGTAAGCCAACCATGGGTGATTTATCTGAGGAAAGACCTAATGCTGTAATAGCATTGTGCAGTCCAAACAATGAGTAACTGAGTTATTGATTAGAGTTACTATAATCACTCAATGGGATATAATGATATAATTAGATATAATTCAGGAACATTAATGTATCCTGTTCGATTTTTAAAAATGTAACATATTATGAGACCAACTGTGATAAATATGTATTCCAACTAGGAAAAGCCACAGGAAATTACAAAAAAAATACCAGGTTAGCATGCTGAAGATGAGTTTTCTTCTGTGATATCTTTTAAAGTTTATTCTCTGCACTTCAGTGTCATATTTTCTTAGTTGCTATCACACTGTGTTCAAGTTCTGAAAGCTCTGATCAATTGCTTTGATTCATCTCTAGGTGTGCGCATCTTCCCTGAAGGCAGAGGTCATTTCTCAGATCAGTCTGCTGTTCCCTGAGAAGCCCTTCAGCCACACAGCTCCCTGCACCTGCTGGATTTCTGAGGTCAGAATCCAGTGCACTTGTCTTCTATGCTGAGCATTGGTAACTAAGTGTCTGACTGTCTAGACTGGTGACCTTGACACCTTCTGGACTCAAATTCTTCCCCATTAAGTTTCTGAAGCCATAACACAACCCTCTTTACATAATGAAAGAAGAAGAAAGAAAAAACTCACTACCTCAGAGAGAAGCTGGATAGATGATCAGCATTTAAAGAGTCTTGCTTCTCTTGGAGAGGGCCTGTGTTCACTTCCCAGAGCATACACGGTAGCTCACAATTACCACTAACTCCAATTATAAAGGATCTGGCCTCTGTGGGTACATGGCATGCAGATGGTATACACACACACACACACACACACACACACACACACACACACACAGACAGACAAATATATTTATGTATGCATATATATACATATATACATACACACACAAACACACACACACAAAGACTAAAGAGAAAGCAGACATGCTTGAACATTAAATTTCAGATAAAGTTTGAAAGCAATCTTTCTGGTTAATACCTGCTAAACACTTGACAATTTAACTACCAAAAGATCTACAGAAGGAAAACACACTTTGAAAAACACATGCATGGTATATACTCACTTATAAGTGGATATTAGCCAAATAATACAGGATAACAACAGGATAATACACAGATCTAAAGAAACTAAGTAACAAAGAGGGCACTAGGGAGAATGCTTAATCTTCATTCAGAAGGACAAATAGAACAGACACTGAAAGCAGTTGAAGAGAAGGAGCAGGATGGGAGCCTACTATAGATGTCCTCTGAAAGACTCCACCCAGCAGGGGATCCAATCAGATGCTGAGACACACAGCCAAACTTCGGGGTTGAGCACAGATGGTCTTATGGAAGAACTGGGAAATAGAGGGACCTGATGAGGTCAGGAGCTCCACAAGGAGACCAATGGAGACAACAAATCCAGGCAGAGGAAGGGAGTGCTGCAGAAACTGATGCACCAACCAAGGACCATGCATGGTGAGGATCTAGATTCTCTGCTCAAATGTAGTAGATAGGCAGCACAGTCTCTGGGTTCCAGAATACAGGGAAAAAGAACTATTTCTGACATGGGCTCTGGCCCCCACACGTTTATCTCTTCCCCTTGGTGGGGCAGCCTTGCCAAGCCACAGAGGAAGAGGATACAGGCACTCCAGATGAGACTTGATAGGCTGAGGTCAGATGTCAGGGTAGGAGGGCTCCCCATTGTGAGGACTAGGGGAGGCATTGAGGGGTGTATGATGGAGGGAGAGTGGGACAGGGAGGTGACAAGGGAGGGGGCTACAATTATGATGTAAAGTGAACAAATTAAAAATAAGTATTAAAAAAGAAAGAAAGAAAAAGACACTAAAAAATGTTGCAGAGGCCTGGCATGGTGACACACGCAGGTAATCCCAGCACTCAGGAGGCAGAGGCAGGCAGATCTCTCTGAGTTCGAGGCCAGCCTGGGTTAAGGACTGACAGCAGGACATCTAGCGCTGTTACACAAAGAAACCTTGTCACACAAAAAAAAAGTTAAAAAAAAAAAAAGAAAAGAAAAGAAAAGAAAAGAAAATGGAACAGGGGTTCGGGAATGCATTCATCACGCACAATCAAGCCGGTACTATATTTGTAAGAATATTGTTGCAACGTGTCCTACCTGACTCACGAATGATGTCATCTCTGCCTCGAGGTGCAGACTGTAAGCTGGGTTAACCTGCCACACCTGGTACATGAAGCCACGTGAAAATCAGCGTAAAGCACGGGCCTCTAAGAATTAAAACTGGAAAGTTTCAGACAAGGATCCACGTCTAAAGGTGCTGACGTACCTGTGCCCCAATTGGGCCAACACATGTAACTGTCGTAGAAGGGAAACCCTCTAGCAGAGCTGAGCAGGTCCAGCTGGGCACAAGTCACTCTGGCTGTTCTCCAACCCTTCCTCTCCATTTTACCATCCAGGTCATCATAGGAGATGAACACATTTCTTCACTCATGGAGGTAGTCTCCTTGCTACCCAAAGTAGGATCCATGGACCAGAAAGATGTAAATCACCTAGGAGCTTGCTACAGAGCACACTTAGATCTCAGCCCAGTTGCTTAATCTGAACCTATATTGTTCCAGTACTCTGAGTCAGCTCAGTATCCACTCACATCTAAGAAGGCCACCTTCATTTGGATCCGGTGACCACTTGATCTAGACCCGTTCCTGGGTATTTTCTCCATCTCCTGTCTGGAACGTGGCCTTGTCTGTGATGAGGCAGTTTAATGAGTCCTTCCAGGCAGTGCCCTTCCACTGATACTTGTTCTTAGAATTCGAAGAGAAGAGCTTGCCGTGTGGTGTTTTAGGAAAACATACCATTTCTGTGCCAGGCATGACTTCATAAGGGCCTCATTGCAGGTGATGAGGGAGATGTGAGCATTTCCACTGTATACGGGTGGAAGCCAGACCTTACAAAGGTACAGTGTTCTGGGTCAAAATGTACTAGCTGCCGTCTGAGTCCACATGGTGTGCCCCAGCTCCCACTGTCCGAATCCCTTCGAGAATGGAGCTTGCTATCTTCCCAGCATCACACTGTCTCCTGACCCACACAGGTGCAGTAACTGTGAGTCTAAAGTCCCTTTTGCTCTGAGCCTTTCTGCTCTCAGTAGCAAAACCAAAGTATCCATGGACTGGAGTATCCTGGAGGAAAATCTCCCTCCATACTCACTGCAGTCTCATGTGCTAGTAAAGTTGAGCTCTCCGTTTTCTTGCTAGTTGCCAGCTGTGAGTCACTTTTCTGCTTTTCGGAGCCTCCATATGCCCTGGTTTGTGGCCACCTTCATCTTTAAAGCTGGCAGTGAGGACTGGAAAGTTTCTCATGCTTTGCCTCGATCTAACACCCTCCCCTGCAAATACCAGGTGAAACATGGTCGCCGCTCTTAAGATTAAACTCGTCCCACCTGGGATAGCTCCAGGATCAACTACTTCCTGTAGACCCACAAACTTAACTCGTTTTCTAAAGTCTCCAATGCCATGCAGCAGGGCACATTCTCTTGGGTTCTGAGTTTCAGGCAGCAGACGACTTTGAATGGCCTTCCTCCCTTCCAGGAAGTCGGCCCCATCCAAGAACAGCATCTTCTTTCTTTCCTTTTCCTTGTCATTTATATTTTCTACTTTTTGTAGTCACTTAACAGTGCATTCAGCTAGAAGACACTCTCCTGCTTCTTTCCCACCATTACCCTGGGGGTACACTACTGACATGCTGGTGACCTTCTGGCTTATTGCCAAGTCTTTTCACTACTGATCTGCTTCCCATAGTTCACCCTTTGCTGAGCTGTTGCCAACAAAGAACCTGTGGTAAAAGGAAGAAAATTATGCACAGATACACAAACCAAGTGTTTAATTGTATGATCCCCAGCTTTTATTTGATAGTTAATGGACACACAGATGGATTAAAATCAAACTGAGGGTGCATGAGCAATTCATGATAGTATAAGATGTGATTTTAAAGCATCTATCATAACATGGTATTCAACAAGAACAAGAACAAACCCAAGGTAAATAAGTCCATAGCCCCAAAGGTCAGACTTTGATAAAGAAATGATTTTTGGAATTCAACCTGTTAGCAATCTTGTGAGGTGACAGGGATTGGTTTTGGCATCTACATATAAATTTCCTTCCTACTTTTAAAAACATTAAACAGGAGGTCAGAACTAAATTGTGATACGTCAAAGTGATTTTAGAGACAGAGTATGACCTGCATGCTAATCTAAAACCCTTGTCTTTATTAGACATACAGGATTGGAAGTACCAACAATGAGGGCACACATGGTCTTGGTGATGGCGACCCATGGAGATTCCACTGTTCAGCATGAAGGCTAAAACAATGCTCCAGTTTTCTCTCTGTGTCTTTTCACCTGCTCACATATAAATGGAAGTCTTTCAGGGTATACATTGGTGACTTGTGGCCAGCCACAGAACTGCAAGGAAGGGATCCCTAGAAAATGAGTTTGTTGTAAAAGGCTTGTCACAAATAAGATAGTCACACATTAAGAAAATATTTTTCTTTTATTGAAAATGAATTTCAATACAATATATTCTGATGACCATTTCACTTCCATCTACAGCTGCCAGTTCCTCCCTCCTCACTTCCCACCTGAATATGCATCCTTTCTGTCTCTTATTAGAAGGCAGATATCTCAGGAATGATAATAAAATAATGTAAAGTATGCTATGTTAAATCAAAACCAAGTTGGAATATGATTTGAAAAAAATAAGAAAAAGAGCCAAAGGCAGAAGAAATTAGTGTAGATGCAGAGACATACATGTACACACACACACACACACACACACACGCGCGCGCGCGCACACACACACACACACACACACACACACACACACACACAAAGAAATACTATAAAACCCTAAAACTGGAATATATATATATATATATATATATATATATATATATATATATATACATACACAGTTTTATATATTATATATAAATATATTATAAATAAAAAACAAAAATTTCCTTTGCAAATGGCTGTCAATGGAGCTAGCTTCTGGGTTAAAATGTGGCTATGTTCAGTTCTCCTTTCATTTGTAAGCTCCCAGCTGGTTCAGACCTGTGCAGGCCTTATGCATGCTGCCTCTCTGAACTTGTATATGAATGAGGCCACTTGTACCTAGGAGGCCTTAATTAGTTGGTGTCTTCTATTCCCTCTCATTCTTACATTCTTTCTATCTTCTCTTATGTAGAATTTTCTTAGCTCTATCTGGTGAAAAAAAAATACAGAGAGAGACAGCTAAATCTAAAGGCCACTCTGGGGATCCTAGGGAAACCTAATACAGTAGAAGCTTCCTGTAGTAAAAACATATATGAAGGCAATTTGAAATTGCCAGATAATGGGAGAGACAAAACTCCACCTGGACATCCTCTCACCACCAAAGGAAGTTTCAGTAATGGGGAATGGGTTGCATTTAATTGAGTTCTTGGCTAACAGGCTCCATAACAACTCCCAAGTAACCCAGACTCTCCACACATTAATAACAAGACCCTATTGCTGAAGATAACACCTATACAACTCATTGACCATGGAGAGGTTGAGATGTTGCCTACCTAGAACCTTTACTCTTTCAGACAGGTTTCGTGGTACTGGAAGGCACTCTGCATGCTACAAAAGGAGAAATGTGAACAGCAACCCAGCTGCTAATCCTTGGATCTATGAACATGTCCTGCATACTCTTGTGGGTTCAGGAATAGGTGCAAACTGACCATTGAAATGCCAAACTCAGATTGATGAAATATATTGAATATTGAACAAAAACTGAACAGGAAGAGTCATAATAGGAGTTCGGCAGCCAGACTATGAAGACATAGATATGTTTCTAAGGTGGAGTTTTTAATGTGAAAAACAATAGCCAGGTAACAACTAGGTAGCCAGTTATAGGAAGCAAGAGTGCGGTGATAGCATCACATGATTTTGACCAGTTTAATACAAGAATAATTGATTATGTTCTGAGCCATAATGTATCCAGATAGCTAGACAGGGTTTTAAGCTGATTGGCTAGGATATAACTTGGGGACTTTTCAGTTCCCCACTCTTCTGGGAGAAGGGGACATATAAGGGTATTGTGGTTTTGTTGAAGTATAACATGAACCATTAATTCAAGCTGAATGTCCAACATGTATTGAATTGTAAGTAAAAGGCTATTCAAGCTTCCAGACAGGCAGAGCCTGAGAACCTGAACTCAGTTTTGCCTTACCATCAAAATGGAGATAGGGAGGCAAAATGGCTTCTGAAATAATTAAAAAGCAACAGCAGATATTAACAGAGGAGCCACAGTAAGAACTAAAGTAGGTCTCAATGAAGGGGTTACAACATCTGCAAGACATGATCGTGTAATAGCGACACAAAGCTTGTGGATGTAACCAACCATAATACTTTGAATTATGACCCATTCCATAAGATGAAACCCACATGCAACACTGCTTTAGTGGATAATAACCTGACCCTAGATAATCCAGGGACATAGGGGAATAGAAAACACTACTGTTCTGATAAAGGAATGTAGCAACAAAATTATTTCTAATGACATTATAATACATCCATAGGTCCATGTCTTGCTCAGACTTCATCAGAGAAGCTTTGTCCTGTAGCAGACTGAAACAAACACAGAGACCCACATGCGGACAGTATGCATAGAGTGAGGAGCCCTGGAACACTTGGCCCTAAAGCTGATGTCTCTATAAATTCCACACCCTAGAGAAGACATTTTTTAAAAAACAAACATAATTTTGTTTCCCTGAGTCTTAGCATATAACCTAAATAATTTGTAAACTTTTTTATTTAATTAATTTATTCAGATTACAACTCAATTGTTATTCTATCACCTGTATCCTCCCATTCCACCCTTCCTCCCACTTTCACCCTATTCACATCCCCTAGGTCTATAGGGGGGATGGTCATAGGCTGTCAAGTCTCATTTTGGTAGCCTGCTTATTCTTTCTTTGAGTGTCAGGACTCCCCACCAAGAGGAGGTGGTCAAATATGGGGCACCATAGTTCATGTCAGAGTCAGTCCCCACTCTCCACATAACAGTGGAGAATTTCTTGTCCATTGGCTAGCTCAGAGTAGGGGTTCAATGTTTACTACTTGTATTGTCCTTGGTTAGTGCAATAGTTTGAGCACACTACTCTGGGCACCGATCCACTCATCACGATGTTCTTGTAGGTTTCTAGGACCCTCTGGATCATTCTATTTCGCCATCTCCTATATTTCTCTTACCTTGAGTTCCAGTAGGATGTCCTCACATCTATCCCAATCTCCTGGTAAGTGAAGACTTTCATGGGACATGCCTTTTGCACTATTGCCTAATTATAAGTGAGTATATACCATGTGAGTCTTTCTGCTTCTGGGTTAATTAACCCAGTATGATCATTTCCACTTCCATTCATTTGTCCACAAATTTGGGAATTTCCTTATTTTTAATAGCTGAGTAGTATGCCATAGTGTAAATGTACCACAGTTTCTTTATCCATTCTTCAACTGAGTGACATTTAGGCTGTTTCCAGGTTCTGGCTGTTATGAATAAGGCTGCTATGAACATGGTTGAGCACATGTGCTTGTTGTGTAGTGGAACATCTTCTCAGTATATTCCAAGGAGTGGAATAGCTGGGTCTTAAGGAAGCCCTATTCCCAGTTTTCTAAGAAAGCATCAGATAGATTTGCAAAGTGGTTGTACCAGTTTGCATTTCCATCAGCAATTAAGGAGTGTTCTTCTTTCTCCACATACTTGCAAGCATGTGATGTCACTTGAATTTTGGATTTTAGCCATTCTAATGTGTGTAAGATGGAATCTCAGAGTCATTTTGATTTGTATTTCTCTGATGACTAAAGATGTTGTCTTTAAGTGTTTCTTAGGCATTCAATATTCCTCTGTTGAGAATTCTCTCTTTAGTTCTGCGCCCCATTTATCAATTGGGTTATTTGGTTTGGTGATGTTTAATTTCTTGAGTTCTTTATATATTTTGGATATTAGACCTTTGTCAGATGTAGGGTTGGTGAAAATCTTTTCCCAGTCTGTAGGCTGTCGCTTTGTTCTCTTGACAGTGTCTCCTGCCTTACAGAAGCTTCTCAGCCTCATGAGGTCCCATTTATTAGTTACCGACCTTAGGGCCTCGGCTCTTGGTGTTCTGTTCAGGAAGTTGTCTCCTGTGCCAACATGTTCCAGGCTCTTCCCCACTTTTTCTTCTAACCTATTTAGTGTCTCTGGTTTTATGTTGGAGTCTTTAATCTACTTGGACTTGAGTTTTGTGCATGGCATCAAATATTAGTCTAATTGCATTTTCACAAGTAGACATCCAGTTAGAACAGCACCATTTGTAGAAGATGCTATCTTTTTCCCATTGAATAGATTTGGCTTCTTTTTCAAAAATAAAGTGAGCATATATTTATGGATTTATTTCTGGGCCTTCGATTTGATTCCATTGATCAACCAGTCTATTGCTGTGCCAGTACTATGCTGTTTTAATTACTGTTGCTCTATAGTACAGCTTTAGATTGGGTATGGAGAATCCTCCGGAGGATCTTTTATTATACAGGATTGTTTTAACTATTCTCGGTTTTTTGTATTTCCATATAAAGTTGAGAATTAATCTTTCAATGTCTTTAAAAAATTATGTATTTTGATAGGGATTGCATTGAATCTGTCAATTGCTTTTGGTTATATGGCTATTTTAATATGTTAATTCTACCAATCCATGAACAAGGGAGATACTTCCACCTTCTGATATCATGTTCAATCTCTTTCTTCAGAGATCTGAAGTTTTTTCAAATAAGTCCTTCATTTGCTTGGTTAGAGTTACTCCTAGATGACGGGTGCACTTTTCCTAATTTTTTCCTCTGCATAATTGCCATTTGTATATAAGAAGACTACTGATTTTTTTTTTAGTTAATTTTGTATCCAGCCAATTTGCTGAAGTTGCTTATCAGCTGTAGGAGTTCTCTGGTGGAATTTTGGGGGTCATTTATGTAGACTATCATATCATCTGCAAATAGGGATAATTTGACTTCCTCCTTTCCCATTTGGATACCCTTGATCTCCTTTTGTTGTCTTATTGCTCTGGCTAGAACCTCAAGAACTATATTGAAGAGATATAGAGGTGGGCAGCCTTTCTCGTCTCCGGTTTTAGAGGAATTTCCTTGAGTATCTGTCCAACTTAATTTGATGTTGGCTATTGGCTTGATGTATATAGCCTTTATTATGTTTAGGTATGTGTCTTGTATTCCCAATCTCTCCAAAACTTTAAACATGAATGAGTGTTAGATTTTGTCAAGTGCTTTTTCTGCATTTAGGAGATGATCATGTGGTTTTCTACTTTCAGTTTATTTATATGGTGGATTACATTGATGGGTTTCCATACATTAAACCATCCCTGCATGCCTGGAATGAAGTCAACCTGGTTGTGGTGAATGATATGTTTGATGTGTTCTTGTATTCATTTTGCGAGTATTTTATTGAGTATTTTTCCATCAATGTTCATAAGAGAAATTGGTCTGAAATTCTCTTTTTTTTGTTGGGTCTTTGTGGGGCTTAGGTATGAACATGACTGTGGCCTCATAGAATGAATTTGGTAATGTTCCATCTATTTCTATCTTTTGGAGTAGCTTGAAGAGTATTAGTATTAGCTTTTCTTTGAAGGTCTGATAGAATTCTCTGCTGAAACCATCTGGCCCTGGGCTTTTTTTGCTTGGGAGACTATCAATGATTACTTCTATTTCTATAGGAGAAATATGATGATTTAATTTGTTTATGTGATCTTGATTCAATTTGGCAAGTGGAATTGATCAAGAAAATTGTCCATTTTCCTTAGATTTTCAATTTTTTTGGCACATGTACCTTTAAAGTAGGATTTTATGATTCTTTGTATTTCTTCAGTATCTGTTGTTATGTCTCCCTTTTCATTTCTGATTTTGTTGATTTGAATAATGCCTCTTTGCCTTTTAGTTAGTTTGGTTAACAGTTTGTCTATCTTGTTGATTTTCTCAAAGAATCAGCTCCTAGTTTTGTTGATTCTTTAAATTGCTCTCTTTGTTTCTAATTTATTGATTTCAACCCTGAGTGTGATTATTTCCAGATGTCTACTCCACTTGGGTATTTCTGCTTCTTTTTTTCCAAGAGCTTCTAGCTGTATCATTAAGTTGCTTATGTGGGATGTTTTCAATGTCTTTTTAAAGTCACTTAGTACTATGAATTTTCCTCTTATCACTGCTTTCAATGTTTCCCACAAATTTGGGTATGTTGTTCCTTCATTTTCATTGAATTTCAGGAAGTCCTTAATTTCTTTCTTTATTTCTTCCCTGACTCAGGTGTCATTAAGTAGAGAGTAGTTAGTTTCCAAGTGTTTGTAGGCTTTTTGTTATTTCTCTTGTTATTGAAGTCCAGCTTTAGACCATGGTAATCTGATAGGATACAAGGTATTATTTCAATCTTCTTGTATCTGTTAATGCTTGCTTTGTGTCCTACTACGTGATGAATTTTGGAGAAGGTTCCATCGGGTGCTGAGAAGAAGGTATAATCCTTTGTGTTTGGGTGAACATTTCTGTAAATATCTGCCTGATCCATTTGATTCATGGTATTGGTTAGTGATATTATTTCTCGGCTTAATTTCTGTTTCAATGACCTATCCTTCAGTGCAAGTGGGGTGTTGAAGTCTCCCACTATTAATGTGTGGAGATCAATGTGTGGTTTAAGTTTAGTTAATAGCTCTTTTACAAATTTGGGTGCCCATGTATTGGGAGTATAGATGTTCAGAATTGTGATGTCCTCTTGGTTGATTTTATCTTTGATGAGTATGAAGTGTCCTTCCTTGTCCCTTTTGATTAATTTTGGTTGAAAGTCTATTTTATTAGATATTAAAATGGCTACACCAGCTTCCTTCATGTGACCATTTGCTTGGAATATTTTTTCGAGCCTTTTACCCTAAGGTAATGTCTGTCCTTGTGGGTGATATGAGTTTCTTGAATGCAGAGGAATGCTGGGTCTTGTTTATGCATCCATTCAGTTAGTCTGTGTCTTTTTATTGGAAAATTGAGACCATTGATTTTGAGAGATATAAATGACAAGTGACTGTTAAGTCCCTTAATTTTTTATGTTGGTTATAGTAGACAGTTTATATGGTTGTGTTTTTGTGATGGTGTAGTTATCTATTTCCTGTGTAGTTGGTTGTGCTTGCCTCTTTAGGGTAGAGTTTTCCTTCTAGTAACTTCTGTAAAGCTGGTTTTGTTGATAGGAACTGTTTGAAATTTTTCGTGGATTATTTTGTTTTCTCAAGCACTGGTTATAGATAATTTTGCTGGGTGTAGTAGTCTAGCATGGCATCTGTTGTCTCTTGGGGTTTACAGGACTTCTGTCCAGGCCCTTCTGGCTTTTATGGTCTCTGCTGAGAAGTCAGGTGTGATTCTGATAGGTTTGCTTTTGTATGTTACTTTGTCTTTCTCTCTTGCTGCTTTTAATATCTTTCTTTGTTCTGTATATTTTCTGCTTTTATTATTATGTGGCAAGAATATTTTCTTTTGTGGCCTATTCTATTTGGTGTTCTGTAGTCCTCTTGTATGTTTATATGTATCTCCTTCTTAACTTCAGGAAATTTTCTTCTATGGTTTTGTTGAAGATATTTCCTGGACCTTGGAGCTGGGTGTCTTCTCTTTCCTCAATGCCTACTATTCTCAGGTTTCATCTTTTCATGGTGCCCAATTTCTTGCATACTTTGTGTGAGGAATTTTTCAGGTTTTAGCATTTTCTTTGATGGCTGCTTCAAATTCTACGATTGTATCTTCTATTCCCAAGATTTGTTCCTCCATTTCTTGATTTTTGTTAAAGAAGCTCATCTCTGTGTCCCTTACTTTCTTCTCTAAGGTCTCTCTTTTCTGTTTTTCCTCTATCTGTGCTTTTATCTCTGTTTCCATTTTCATCTTCAGATTTTGAACTGTTTTATTGATTTCCTTCATCTGGTTGTTTCTATTTTCATGAATTTTTTCCAGTGACTCTCTATATGCCTCTTTTATATCTTCTATCTGTTTGGCTGTGTCTTCCTGCATTTGATTATGGATTTTATTTGTTTCCTCCATTATCATCTTCATTACTTATGATTTGAGGTCATTTTCTCGTATTTTGATTGTGTTTGAGTTCTCAGGTTTGCTTTCTTTGAGATAGCTGGGATCTGGAGATGCTGAGTTACTTTGGTTTTTGTTGTTTGCATTCTTAAGCTGTCCTTTAGTCATCTTGCTATCTCTGGTGTTGGGTGGTAGCTTCTAGTGTACATCACTGGTCATTGAGAGTGACTAGTTGGTGAGTGATTACTGGTCATGTGCCCTTGCCAGTGGGGATGAGGGAGTTCTTCCCTGAACCAGCCAGTAACCTGGTTTCTGTTCCAGGAGACTTTGTGCTACACCTTAACCTCCTGACTAAGTCAGCAGAGATAGGCTTCTTCCTGATCCCATTCATACTACTGATGAGATTCAGACCAGCTGCATTGGAGGCTGCTGTTTAATTTTCTGTCCTGCCCCCTTGGGGCAATCCAGCCTCTCCCAAGCATGAGGGAGACCACACCAGGCCATGGGAACTGGCCAGGCCAGGTTTTAGCTGCCCAATTGTGCTAGCATGGCCTGCTGTGATGGGTAGATAGGTTTCCACCTTGACCTGTTCAGACAGCAGGACTGTGGTGATTCTGTCCCACTGAGTTGTGGCCTCAATTCAGATCCCATTCAGACCCTTCAGGGTTTTCCAGCTTTTCCCAAGAGTGTGGGAGTCCCTGCCAGGCCATGGAGACTGTCTGGGCTGAGCTTTATCTGCCCAATTGTCCAAGCCTCCTGTGGCCCGCAGATAGTTTCCTGCACGGAGCAGTCTAGATAGCAGACCAATCTAGATTATGCACCTTTGGCGGTTCAGTCCCCCTGAGCTGTGGCTGCAATTCAGACCCCCTTCCATACCTCTCAGGACAGTTCAGCTTCTCCCATGAGCATGGGAGTCCCTGATAGGCTGTGAGGAGTATCTGGGGCAGGTTCTATCAGCCCAGTTTTGCAGGCTCTGACCACTAAGACTGGCTGCCTGGCTCTGGCCTGAACCTGTCCAGACTGCACATGCTGTTGCTGGGCACTGAGTTCACTGCCACCTAGTCTTCCCCGTGGCCTCTAGGGCTCTCCATGGACTGGTGTGGGGTGCGTGGGAGTGTTTGAAGACAGGCAGATTTACCTGTCTCCCTGAGACTTCCTCAAGCCAGAAGCTCCAGTGTTGCACCATCCCACACACTGTGCCTGGGCTATAGAAGCCAGATGCAGTCCATTTGGTGGGTTCCATTTCAAAGTCTGAAGAGTGGGTTCAGGACCTCCGTGGACTGTTAGTTGACCGAGGGTCAGACCTGCCTGTAGTCTGCACTGTGTGTGACCCCACTCACCTAGTGTTCTCCAGTTCTTGCAGTCTGTGGCTCCCAGTCTGGTCCCTGGTCTCCATGCACTAGATCAGATACAGTGCCTGATAGGAGCTGCCATCTTGGAACTCCCCCAATTCCTAAACTTTAAGTGCATTAAATGGAGTTTTAGACAAAACTTCAATGGTAAGGTGATTTCCCCTGATTCAGTAATTTTTATTTAGGGTCATAGTTAAAATATAAAATGTTTAATAAACCCTCACTTGATTTGACAGTGATTGTTACTGATGGGCAGGAGCAGGGATGATCCTTCTGTACTAGAAGATAGAAGATTGTAATAAAGGTGGAAGGAGAATTAATAAGTAAGAGAATGAATCTCCTGTTTAACATTCAAGAACTATTTTCATCTTTTCTCCTCTCCCTACTCTTTCTGACTTCCTAGTACAATATTGGTATCTCAAAAAAAGGTTACATTCCTTTTTCATTAAGCACTGATATTTGTTGGGACTGGTGACATAGCTCAGTCTGATGCGTGCTTACCTAGCCTTGAGTTTGCTAGAGTACCACATAAAACTGGGCAAAGTGGTACAATTCTTTAACCTCAGCTATCAGAAAGTAGAGGCAGGAGGATTGGTTTAGCATTGTTCTTTGCTGCATAGTAAGCCCAAGGCCAGTCTGGGTCTGGGATTACATGCCTGCATGAGAGGCTATCTCTAAAAGAAAGAGATAGAGATGTATATTAAAGGAGAAAATGCATCGTTGCTAGGATGATTTCCTTAAAATTCTTATAATACCAAAGGACTTAAATGGAAATGCTTTGAAAATGGCTTAAGAGCCAAAATTGGAGCCATGTTTCATAATTTCCTGAAATGGACTCCCATTCAAATGGATGTGTTAATGATTTCCTTTTCTCAGCTACTACTAAGTGTGTGTGTGTGTGTGTGTGTGTGTGTGTGTGTGTGTGTGTGTGTATAATTATCTCATGGAATGGTCATCCTGATTATTTCAAAATGCAAATGCTTGTAGAAACTGAGAGCAGTGACAGTAATTACAAGTCCCCACCAACAGCAGAGTCATTGAAAAGTCATCAGAGTAAAGCACTTCTTCAAGAGCATTAATTTGCAATCAAACCAAGAGCCATTATAACCAGTGGAGAAGCTGTTAGAGGGATGAAAGTTCACCACTAAGTGGGAAAGCAACACAGGGAGGGATGGAAAGAATGTCTGATAGCCTAGCATTCAGTCATTCTATCACTTTGTTCAAGTTACCAGGTCAGGCCATACCTGATGAGTGGCCTTTAGGTAATCCTTCTTAAAGCATGTCATATAAACTTATGGAACACAGCACTGAGCAATATAAAATAAGACTCTCTACTACCATATCAAGTTACTTTAGTTATTTACTTTTATTTACCTAGGTGCTTCTGATTACATGTGTACAAGTGTGCACAAAGGACATTGGATCTCTTAAAGCTGGAGTTACAGTCTTGCAGAATGCATAGCATGTGCTGTGGGATGGAGACCCTGGTCCTCCCTCACTCCTGTAATTCTTTAGCTAGTAAACAAATTAATGGGATTAGTTGTGGCAATTTCATTCATGTATAACATTTGTGCTTTGCTCACATTTTCTGCCACCTTTATCTCCTCTTGTCCCCACTTCCTGTTGGCACACTTCCTTCATCCTAATACTTCCTTCTTCTTTCATATGGATATATAAAATTCAGATTTCACATATGAGAGAACAGGAGGCTTTTTTTTCTTTTGATAACCTTTGCTATTTTAAAAGTATTCATCTCTCTCTCTCTCTCTCTCTCTCTCTCTCTCTCTCTCTCTCTGTGTGTGTGTGTGTGTGTGTGTGTGTGTGTGTGTGTGTATGTGTGTGTGTAGTTTTTTGCACATAAGAGTTCCTTCAGAATCCAGAGGAAGGCATTGCATTCCCTGGAATGGGAATCATACTTAGTTATGAGGTGATCAACATGGATGAAAGAAAGCAAACTTGGGTTCTTTGCAACAGTAGTACTCACTCTCAACCTCTGAAATGTCTATCCAGACCCCAACAGACTTCCTGCTAACTATTTTACCAGTAATTGAGCAGCCATTGCATGAAAGCTATATGCTAAATGGTTAGAGTTGAGGGGTCACATAATTAACAAGACCTATTGTGATGCTCTAAGAGTGGTAAGGGGACTGATGGGGACTGGTGTGCAGGAGTGAGACAGTAATTCACAGATAGGAGTGAAAGGTAGACACACATGGTGTTTGATGGATTTGAGTGAGAAAATAAAAAGAAGAAGAAAGTAATATTTATGTAGTACCCTGCCACACACACTAGCCAGGCTGCTAAGTACTCTGCATATGTTAAGGGGGGGGGGGGTGAGGAGGGAATCCATTCTTGTTTCCAGTACATCCCAGAAGCAGACTACCCTGCTACATCACAGACCTATGGACACTGCTGCAGTGACCACCCTCCTTGTGGACTGTTAAAATTCCCACGATGTATATTTTGTCACCCAATGTAAATTACTAAGCAACAGAAGAACTGATAAAAATGTAGACAGTGTCTTTTCCTCTCACGGCAAGCATGACAATTCCTTATTATTTTTTTTCCTGCCACTTCTGAACAGGAAGAACTAAGGATTCTGTTTCATTGGACACAAAGTCCACTAACAGCATTCATCATGGGGAAAATCCACAATGTCTTACAACTCACCTGGTTTCATCCTTCCTGTGTGGTGGGTATGAGAGTGATGCTTGTTTGACAGTTGATGAAATGGGGGCCTTAAAAGATTAACTAACACAGAGGAAGCCCAATTCTACCTGAATTCCTCTATGTCCTGACACCAAAGTGTGTGGTGTTTTTAGACACTACTATAACTTTCTCTAGAGCTTTGGGGAATTTTATGGAAGAGGGGATAGAATAAATGTAAGGTCAGAGGATGGGAGGGAATACAGTGCAAAGCTGTGCTTGGGGCATAGTTTGGCTGTGGCATGCACAGACTCACAGCAGCTGTGACTACCCACTCAAGACCTGCACAAGGCTGGGCCCATCAACACTGTGTCATGGTGGGACTTAGAAAGCCCATCCAATACCTGAAGAGATATAGGCAAGTAATGAATATGGGGATAGAGGGCATAGTCTTCACTGGCAAGCATGAGGGAGTTACCCTTGCTCAAATATCACCCCTACCCATGCTCATGTAGACAACCATAAATAATAGAGATGTGAACATGGAAAAGAGACATACTTGGAAGAAAGGGTTTGGTTTCAGGGAGTAGTAAAAAAGGAGAGTGTATGATCAAAGTTCTGTAGTATGTAGGTATGTGTGTATGTGTATGTGAGTGTGTGTGTGTATGTGTGTGTGTGTGTGTGTGTATGTGTGTGTATAAAATGAGATGTTAGAGAAAAAAATTAAAAAATTTTTAAATGAGAGAAGAAAAAGTTTAAATAATTTGTTCATGATATTTATGTGATGAAAATTTTTTTTCACTATATATCTTTTTTTCTCCTTTATTAATTTATTCTTGTTACATCTCAATGGTTATCCCATCCCTTGTATCCTCCCATTCTTCCCTCCCTCCCATTTTCTCCTTATTCCCCTCCCCTATGACTGTTCCTGAGGGGGATTTCCTCCCCCTGTATATGTTCATAGGGTATCAAGTCTCTTCTTGGTAACCTGCTGTCCTTCCTCTGAGTGCCACCAGGTCTCCCCCTCCAGGGGACATGGTCAAAGGTGAGGCACCAGAGTATGTGAGAAAGTAATATCCCACTCTCTACTCTACTGTGGAGAGTGTTCTGTCCATTGACTAGATCTGGGTAGGGGTTTAAGGTTTATCGCCTGTATTGTCCTATTCACGAAATTTGTGGATAAATGGATTGAGCTAGAAATGATCATAATGAGTGAGTTGAGCCAGAAGCAGAAAGACTCAAATGGTATATACTCACTTATATCTGCATATTAGCCCAAGGGGCATGTCCCACGAAAGCCTTCACTTACCAGGAAACTGAGACAGAGGGGAGGACATTCTAGTGGGACTCTAGATGAGAGAAGCATGGGAGAATGGCAAAGTAGAAGGATCCAGAGGGTCCTAGAAGCCTATAAGTATAACATTATGATAGGCAGATTTGGGCTCAGGTGTCCCGCTCAAACTAAGGCACCAGCCAAGGACAATACAGGCGGCAAACCTTAAACCCCTACCCAGATCTAGAAAATTTTAACTTTTAAAAAAGAGGTTACCTCACTCAATATTTTACAATGACATGAGCAAAAATTCAAATCCAGATTGCTGACCCACAGTCTAGCTGCTTTTATCATTGTATTTCAGATGATATAGCAAGAGAGAAATGACAGCAAATCGGTTCAACCCAAAGCCTGGGGAGTGGTTAAAAAAGCCTTTCCCGGATCATCAAGGTTCTTCCGTGAAACAAACCACAAAAGCAGTGTTTAGTTTCTGGGAAGCTTCTTCATTTCTCAGTATATATTACATTTATTATTACCAAAAAAATGCACAGGTAGTGTCTATATAGCTGATAACAAACTCAGAATTCTAAAGAAAGCCTCCAGGTTCTGGCTATTACGAATAAGGCTGTTATGAACATAGTTGAGCATATGTCCTTATTATGTAGTGGGGCATCTTTCAGGTATATTACAAGGAGTGGAATATCTGGGTCTTGAGGTATCCCTAGGAAACAACCTGTGGTACATTTACACTATGGAATACTACTCAGCTATTAAAAACAAAGAATCCTGAAATTTGTGGGTAAATGGATGGAACTAGCAATGATCATAATGAGTGAGTTAACCCAGACCCAGAAAGACTCACATGGTATATACTCACTTATAATTGGACATTACCCTAAAAGGGATGTCCCATGAAAGTCTTCACTTACCAGAAGATTGGGATAGATGCAGGGACTTCCTACTGGGACTCTAGGTGAAAGAAGTATGGGAGAATTGAGAAATAAAAGGATCCAGAGGGTCTTAGAAACTTATAAGAAGAACATCATGATGGGCAGATCTGGACCCAGGGCAGCTGTTCAAACTACTACACCAACCAAGGACATTACATGCAGTAAACATTGAACCCCTATTCAGATCTAGCCAATGGATAAGATATTTTCCACAGTTGTGTGGCAAGTGGGGACTACTCTGACATGAACTCTGGTGCCCCATATTTGAGCACTTCCCCTTGGTGGGGACGCCTGGTGTCACTCAAAGAAAGGATAAGATTTAATAGGCTGTGACCATGTGGTTGGGGGGGGAGGAGGTCCCCTTCTGTCATAGACCTAGGGGAGAGGAATAGGGTGAAAGAAGGAGGGAGGGAGTTATCAGAAGAATACAAGTGTGGGGACAACAATTGAAACATAATCTGAATAAGTTAATTAAATAAAAAACACATAAAGTGATTGCTCTAGATAGCCAATGTCAACCTCAGGCCTCCTCACCCAAATACATACACATGTATGTACACTGACACATGTGGATGTAGGTATACACATGAACACCACCCAGATATTACACATGTGGAATAAATAAAGACATACGCAAATAATTTCTAAACGGCATCAAGTTTTCCTGACTGTGTCTTTACAAGACTTGTTATAAAAATATTTAAAATGTACAATAAAGAGTAAAAGAGAAAAAAGAAGAGAAATCCTCACTACTCTCAGAGATGTGCTTTCAAAGGCAAACTATCAGGAGGTTCTCCTGATGCCATGCCCCTTAGAGAGGATGTTTTATTCTCACACTAAGTTAAAAAACAGAACACTTGACTTGGCATCAAACCAGATCAGAAAGCAGTCCTCACCATCGGATCCTTTATCCCTGGAGCTCTCCAGTCACTGCCCCTCTCTGAGACAAAGGACCACACTGTGAGCAATAAGGCAGCATTCTCATCTGCACACATGGCTGTGCTACAAACTTTAGGGGAAAAAGGTCCAGTTCTCTCTGAACTTTCTGCAAAGCACAAAACCAGGCACACTAAACACAGAGCACCACATTCTGTTGAAGATACTGTGGTAGTGTGCCCGATACCAGGAGGCTCTGCTCTGTAAGCCACAAGCCTTGGAAGTTAATGCTACTCACCTGCTTCCAACAAAGGCAAAGATCATACTTATCTGTTTGCAGGATGTTGCCAGAGGCAGAGAATATTTTGAAAACATACCCAAGCCATTTTACAATGTGCACAGATTTCTAAGTTGTTTTAAAAAATCAGTTTAATAATACTTATCTGCTTGTAGAAGGTTTGGACAATTAATGAAAGTCTTTGCCTTTTTCTGGAGTTATAGAAACTAAGGGAAGTTAATGTTTTATGCTTGACCTGCATTAAATAAATTAATGAGCTTTCTTGTTTGGAATAAGCAATGAAGACTTTATCCTAGTTGGGAGAAGTCCAATATACTGCAAAAATGTTTTTTTCTGGTCCCTCTTTAATTCATTTTCATTTTGTCTTTTACATGGTCTTGAAGATTAATTTTCTGAAAGAGAAGCTTTATACATTATTATAAGTTCCTTGAGTAATGTTTCTAGGTGAGCTTTCAGATGAAAAAAAAATAGCTGTTATTACAGGAAGACAAATAACTTGTGCATAGCCATAGCTTCTGCTTATGAGGCAGCATCACTGTGTGACTTAAGCTTGACCCTTTGATTACTCAGCATGAAAACCCTTAAAAGCCATTTGGAACAACACATGCTGTTGACTTTCCATAGTGTTAGTAACTGTGATAATGATAATTGAATGACTGAGTGAATTTAAACTGCAAGCTTCACCAATTAATACAAATCATAATAGATAAGCCTCGTTTCCTTTTTAGAAAACCATTATCCCATAATGGAAATAATCAGCAGAGGAAAGAGACAGCCTACAAAGCAGGAGAAAAATCTTTGGCAGCTATTCATATGACAGGTGATTAATAAATTAAGCAACCCAAAACAGTCATGTCAATAAGTGGGCAAATGAGTTGAACAGAGAGTCTCAAAAGAGGCAAAAGTAGACAATAAATGGCTAATATCCTTGGCTATTGGGAAAGTGCAAATAAAAACTCACCCAGATACTGTTTCACCCTAATCAGAATAACTTCCATTAGGAAAAGAAACAAATGTGTCAAGGAAGGGATTATCCTTACATATAGTTGATGAGAATGTATATTAGTGCAGCTATGAGAGACCTTAGCATGGGATTCCTCAAAACTGAAAATAGAGATGTCATATGACTCAGCTAGAAGCTTCCTAGCTAGACACCTAAGGGGATCTAAGCCAGGACACAACAGAGGTACTTCTGTATCCATGTCTCCCACTACAAACAATACTCATGCCATAGAATCATGCAGAGTAGATAACCACTGACAAATGGAATGATAAAGAGAATGTGATGCACGTGCGCGCGCGCGCATACACACACACACACACACACACACACACACACACACACACACTATATGGCTATATACCATCATAAGGAAAAATAAAATTTAGCTATCATGTTAAGCAAAGTAAGCAAGACCCAAAAATGAATATCACTTTTCTTATCATATATAAAACCTAGACCTAAATATATGTAAAGATAGGAAAATAGAAAGGAAGACTATCGAAGAAAAGGAAGAGGAATTTTGGGGGAGTGAATAAAAAAGCCAATTGGAGAGGAGTTGAATGTGTATGAAGCATGCAGTATACCTGAAGAAGCATAATGCATTCCATCATTTTGTAAAGTGAGAACACATGCAAATGAAAGAAAGGAAGAGATAGAGTCATCCTTTTTAATAAATGAGAGTAGCCAAGTAATAAATGACAATACATGGCAATATTTTCCTGCCAACAGCAACTTCTTGTGCCTTCATAAAGCCAAAACCTTTTATTTTCAAGTTATATTTATTAGAATTGCCTCTAAAAGCATAGTTTCTGGTGTATTCCATTTCTGTAGGAATGGCCCCTGGTGCCTAGGTGTCTCCTCCACAAACTAATGTGTGCCCATAGTGATTAAAATGCAAATCTTCTTGTTACACATAATCCCTTTGAAAAAAAGAAGAAGGGGGAGATCCAAGATGACAGTGCTGATTACACATCACTTCTGATCAGCAGGACAACCAGGACTGTGCAGCAACCTAGAAACCAAACTGAGAGCTACAAAACATCAGTGCTGCTGATTCCAAAGTGAGAGGGATCATAATTGTGTGGCATACAGCTGGGTCCAACCCCTAGCCACCCAGCTAACCCACAGAAAAGTCCAGGGGGACAACCTCCATTATCTGCCATCTTGAGAAAGACAGTGACAGACACCTGCAGCTTTGGACTCTCTCTGCCCTTCTGCTCCTTACTGGATCTAGGACAGAGAGCAGACAGGCAGAGTTCATTCCTGGCACTAGCCACAATCCACATTAGGTGTCATCCTGCAATCAGCTTTGGGCTCAGATCTCTCTCTGCCTGCCAGCTGCTTACCAGCCTAGCCCATCTGGGTCACAGAGCAGACAGACTGAGCAGAGACCTGCAAGGGCCACATTCAACATTAGCTGCTATTCTGTGAGCAGATTTGGGCACTATTCTTTCTCCACCACCCTGCAGCTTATTGGCCTAGGCCATCTAGGACACAGAGCAGACAGGCAGATCAGAGGCCTGTGTGGGCCACACTCCACATTAACTGCTATCCTGTGAGCACCTTTGGGATCATCTCTCTCTCTCTCTCTCTCTCTCTCTCTCTCTCTCTCTCTCTCTCTCTCTCTCTCTCTCTCTTTCTCCCCCACCAGCTGCTTACTGACCTAGCCCATCTGGGACACAGAGCAGATAAGCAGATCCCTGCCATCCCCAGAAGGCCTATGGAGCACCTAAGCACCTTTGGGCTCTGATACCTCTCAGCCTCCCAGCTGCTTACAAGCCTGGCCCATCTGGGACACAAAGCAGATAGGTAGAGATGAATCTGTCATGGGCCACAATCCACATTTGCTGTCATCTCAAGATGGTCTTTGGGACACCCAAACAGTTTTGGGCTTAGATCTTTCACAGCCCCCCAGATGCTTGCTGGCCTGGAAAATAGAGCAGATAGGCAGAGCCCCGCCAACTTGAAAAGGACTGTAAGGCATCTGAGCATCTTTGGGCTTGGAACTCTCTCAGCCTGCTCCTCTCCTGCCAGACTCAACTGAGATGCAGACAAGGATCCCAGCTGAATTAAGCTGGGTCCAGGCTCCAACACTCACTAGCTACCATCCTGAGGAGGCCTCTGGGGAATCCTAACAAACAACATTCAGCTTGGAGCTCTCATTAGTTGCTCCCAACCTGCTTGGCACAAGTGGGACACAGACAATGACCCCATTGGAGGAGACTGTATGCCTGATAACACCAAAGACAACCAGATGCCTAGAAGACAGTGCAAGAATACCAGCAACAAAACTCAGAGCCATATAACACCACCAGAAAACAGTAATCCTACCACAGCAAGCCTTTGAAATTGGAACACCCATGAAACATAAGAAGAAGACTTTAAGTCTGAGAGGATGAAAACGATAGAAGTCTTGAAAGAGGAAAATAAATCACTCAAAGAATTATAGGAAAATATATCCAAACAGAAGAAGGAATTGAATGAGTCATATAAAGAACTAGAGGAGAATTTAGTAAAATGGGAGAAAGTAATGAATAAAACTATTCAAGACATAAAGAGAGAATTAGAAGCAACAAAGAAAAAACAAGGTGAGGCAATATTAGAGTTGGAAAACATAGGCAAGAGAACAGGAACCACAGACACAAGCATCACCAACCAAAAACAAGAGATGGAAGAGAGAATCTCAATTGTGGAAGATATGATCAAAGTTCTTGATACATCAATCAAAGTAAACACTAAAACTAAAATGTTCCTGACAGAAAACATCTAAGAAATCTGAGACACTATAAAAAAAAGATCAAATCTAAGAATAATAGGAATAGAAGATGGAAAAGATTCCTAGCTCCAAGGCCCAGGAAACATTTTCAACCAAATAATAGAAGAAAACTACTCCAACCTTAAAAAAAAAAGCCCATAAACATAGAAGAAGCCTACCAAACTCCAAATAGATTTGACCAGAAAAGAAAATCCTCCTGACACATAATAACTAAAACATTAAATGTATGGAACAAAGAAAGAATATTAAAAGCTGCAAGGAAAAAAGGCCAAGTCACATATACAGGCAAAGCCATCAGAATTACATCTGACTTCTAAACAGAGATGATGAAAGCCAAAAGTACCCAGACAAATGTCATGCAAACATTAAAAGACCACAAATGCCAACTTAGACTACTATACCTAGCAAATGTTCAATCACCATAGATGGAAAAAATAAGATATTCTATGACAAAACTAAGACTAATCAGTAACTAGCCACAAATTCAGCCCTACAGAAGGTACTATAAGGAAAACTCCAACTCAAGGAGGCTAAATCCACCCAGGAAAACACAGGAAATAAAAAAGTCCATATTCACAAATCCAAAAGAAAGGAAGCATTCAAACATTCTACCTCCACAAATATCAATATAGAGGGAACTAACAACCACTGGTCATTAATATCTCTCAATATCAATGGCCTCAACTCCTCAGTATAAAGACTCAGACTGACAGAATGAATGAGAATACAGGAGACATCATTCTGCTGCATACAAGAAACATACCTCAAAAAATAAAGATAGACATTGCCTCAGAGTAAAGGGCTGGAAAACTCTACTCCAAGTAGACAGACCCTAGAAGAAAGATGTAGTAGCCATTCTAGTATCTAACAAAATAGACTTTCAACCAAAACTAATCAAAAGAGATGGGGAAGGACACTTCATTCTCATCAAAGTGAAAATATGCCAAGATGATGTCTCAATTCTGAGCATCTATACCTCAAAGGCAGAAGCACCCACATTAAAAAAAAACAGTTACTAAAGCTTAAATCACACATCAAACCCCACATATTAAAAGTGGGAGTCTTCAATACCCCACTCTCCCCAATAGACAAATCATCAAGACAGAAACTAAATGAAACAATGAAACAAATAGACATCATGAAGTAAATGGACATAACTGATATCTACAGAGCATTTCACCCAAACACAAAATAATACACATTTTTTCAGCACCTCATGGAACCTTCTCCAAAATTGACCATATAGTTAATCACAAATCAAACCTCAATAGATACAAGAAAAATCTTTATAATCCCTTGAATCTTATCAGGCCACCATGGATTAAAGCTGAAACTCTAAAACAAAAGAAACAACAGAAAGCTTGCAAACTCATGGAAACTGAACAACTCTCTACTCAATGACCTGAGAGTTAAGGATGAAATAAAAAGAAATATTTAAAACTTCCTAGAATTCAAAGAAAACGAAGGCACAATATACCCAAACTTATGGGACACAATGAAAGTAGTGCTAAGAAGCAAGTTCATAGCACTAAGTGCCTTTACAAAGAAATTGGAGAGATAACATACTAGCAAATTTAAGCACACTTGAAAGCTCTAGAACAAAAAGAAGAAACATGCAAGAGGAGCAGATAGCTGGAAATCATGAAACTCAGAGCAGAAATGAGTACACTAGAAAAAAAGAAGACAATTCAAAGAATCAATGAAACCAAAACTGGTTCTTTGAGAAAATTCACAAGATAGCCAAACCCTCAGCCAAACTAACTAAAAGACTGACAGAGAGTATTCAAATCAACAAACTCAGGAATGAAAAAGGAGACATAATGACAGACACCAAGGTAATCCAAAGAATCATGAGGTCTTACTTCAAAAGCCTATATGCCACAAAATTTGAAAACCTATATGAAATGGATAATTTTCTTTATAGCTACCAATTACCAAAATTGAATCAAGGTCAGGTAAACAAGTTTAATTGTCCTGTAGCACCTATAGAAACAGAAGCAGCCATCAAAAATCTCCCAACCAAAAAAAAGACCAGGACCAGATAGATTCAGTGCAGAATTCTACAAGACCTTCAAAGAAGAGCTAATACCAATTCTCTTCAAACTATTCCACATAACAGAATCAGAAGGAACATTACTAAACTCATTCTATGAGGAAACCATAACTTTGATGCCTAAACTACAGAAAGACACAACAAAGAAAGAATATTTCAGAACAATTCCTCTTATGAACACTGATGCAAAAAAATACTCAATAATATACTCACAATACCAAGAACACATCAATAGTATTATTCACTATGACAAACTAGGTTTCATCCCAGACATGCAGGGGTGGTTTAATATATGTAAATCCATCAGTGTAATTCATCATATAAACAAACTAAAATTGAAAAAAAAATGACCATCTCTTTAGATGCTGAAAAATCAGTTGACAAAATCCAAGATCCATTCATGTTAAAAATCCTGGGAGAGCTGGAATACAAGGAACATACCTAAACATAATAAAGGCAATATACAGCAAGCCTATAGCCAACAGCAAACTGAATTGAGAAAACTTAAATTAATTCCACTGAAATC
Organism: Acomys minous; assembly: GCF_964271855.1. Taxonomy (NCBI): domain Eukaryota; kingdom Metazoa; phylum Chordata; class Mammalia; order Rodentia; family Muridae; genus Acomys; species Acomys minous. The sequence goes on along the minus strand of NC_140500.1, from coordinate 37,459,427 downwards.
AGAGACAAGACAAGGCTGTCCACTCTCTCTGTATCTCTTCAATACAGTCCTTGAAGTCCTAGCTAGAGCAATAAGGCAACTAAAGGAGATCAATGGGGATACAAATCAGAAAGAAACAAGTCAAACTATCACTATTCAAGGATGATGTGATATTATACATTAAAGACCCCAAAATTTTATCAAGGAACTCCTGGCTGATAAACACCTTCAGTAAAGTGGCTGGATAAAATATCAAATTAAAAAAGTCAGTAGCCCTCCTGTATGCAAATGACAAAAATGAGAAAGAAGTTAGGGAAACTACACCCTTAACAATATCCACAAATAATATAAAGTAACTTGGTATAATCCTAGCCAAGAAAGTAAAATGCTTGTATTAAAAAAAAAACTTCAAATTCTGAAGAAGCAAATTGAAGATTTCAGAAGATGGAAAGATCTCCTACACTAATGGATCAGGAGAATCAACAGTAAAAATGCTCATCTTACCATAAGCAATCTACAGATTCAATGCAATTATCATCAAAATACCTACACAATTCTTTACTAACCCTGAAAAGTCAATTCTCAACTTCATATGGAAAAACAAACAAACAAACAAAAAAAAACAAGAATAGCTAAAACATCCCTCTACAATACAAGATCTTCTGGAGGGATCTCTATCCTGGATCTCAAGCCATACTATAGGGCAACTAATAAAAACCTCATGGTGCTGGCATTGACATAGGCTGGTTGATCAATAGAATAGAAATCAAAGACCCAGAAATAAACCCACATACCCATGAACACTTGTTTTTTTACAAAGAAGCCAACTCCATACAATGCAAAAAGGATAGCATCTTCAACAAACTGGATGGACACATGTAGAAAAAGGAAAATAGATCCATATCTATAACCCTGCACAGAACTGAAGTCCAAATGGATTGAAGAACTCAACATAAAATCAGATACAACTAAATCTGTTAGAAGAAAAATTGGGGAAGTGCTTTGAGCCCATTGGCATGGGAGGCAACTTCAAAAACAGAACACCAAGAGCTCAGGGTATAAGATCAACAATTAACAAGTGGGGCCTCTTAAAATGGAAAAGCATCTGTAAGGCAAAGAACACTGTCAATAGATCAAAATGGCTGCCTACATTAAGTCTACATCTGACAAAGGGCTAATATCCAAGATATATAAAGAACTCTAGAAATTAAACACTGCCAAGCTAAATAACACAATTAAGAAATGAGGTACAGAACTAGAGAAATACTGAATGTATGAGAAACACTTAAAGAAATACTCAAAATCCCTAGCCATCAGTGAAATGCAAAATGAGTCTATGACTCCATGCTATACATATCAGAAAGGATAAGATGAAAATCTCAAGTAGCAGAACATGCTGGCAAGGATGTGGAGAGAGGGGAACAAACACTCCTCCATTGCTGGTGGTAGTGCAAACTTGTACAACCACTTTGGAAATCAACCTGGCACTATCTCAGGAAATTGGGAATAATACTACCTCAAGACCCAGCTATACCATTCCTGGGCATATGCCCTAAAGATGCTCCACCATGCAACAAGGACATTTATCCAACTATGTTCATAGCAGCTTTATTCATAACAGCCAGAAACATCCTAGATGTCCCTCAACTGAAGACTGGATAAAGAAACTGTGGTACACCTACACAATGGAATACTACTCAGCTATTAAAAGCGAGGAAATCTTGAAATTTGCAGGCAAATGGATGGAACTAGAGACAGTCATCCTGAGTGAGGTAACCCAGACCCAGAAAAACACACATGGTATATACTCACTCCAAAGTGGATATTAGCCACATAATACAAGAAACCTATACTACAATACAGAGACTTATGCACCTACCAAAGACCATGTATGATACGAACCTAGACCCTTTGCTCAGATGTAGTAGATAGGCAGCACAGTCTCCTTGTGGGTCCCACAATATGAGGAATAAGGATGACTTCTGATATGGATCCCAATATTGATCACTTCCTCCTGGTAGAGCAACCTTGCCAGGCAACAGAGGACGAGAATACAAGTAGTACAGAAGAGACTTGATAGGCTTATTTCAGATGTTAGGGGAGGAAGGCTCCCATTTCTGAGGACTAGGGGAGGTAGAGAGGGGCATTGGGAGGTAATTACGGATGGGGCTACATTCTGGATGCGAAGAATTCAAACTGCAGAACAAGAAGGCGACTTCTATCGCTAATTCCACTATGTGGGAATAGCTCTGAGACTGGCTGAGACATGAGTGTCTATGCATAGACAATGCTTCTTGTCGGTTACAGAATCCCTGTGATTTATTATTATATGCCATTTTTATATGACATGAATGAACATTTATACATGTCTATTTTTCTGTTCATACAGAGAGCAGAGAACCAGCCTTAAATGATATGTGCATCCTGCATGCCTCATACATTTATAATTTTAGGACTGTGTAATACTTATGAGAAATTATATGTTTTTTAGAACAAAATAACTGGATACTGACACTGGGTCAGTCCTGAAATGACTTATTCCTCTCAGCATACTGGACACTGATATCCTGCATCCTTCATGTTCCAGCACGAAATGCTTCAGCTGCTGTTCCTCATCAAAACAGGACAGCTCCCAAGACAGCTTCAAAGAAAGTTCCAATCCCAATTAGTCCAGCTTTTCACTCTGTCTCACACAAGACTCTAATTAAGCTTGGAATTTATCAACATTTAGGAACTGAACCACAAATGTTATTCCTAGCTTGTTAACAATTTTCCCCATTTTTATTTGGGCTTCTACAAAGGTATTATTCATTCGAAATCAGCCAGAAGAAATCTTAAGTGATTACCACCCCATTTCCCTTAAGGGAAGATGGGTAGGTTTTTGGTTGCTTTCTTGGGCTATAGATGTTTATTTTAATTGTGACTTGGTTATAAGTTGTTATTGGTCTTATTTAGAGAGAAAACAAGGTTTGACTCAGGGATATCTCTCTTTTCCTTTATGTTTCATTCTTAGGTTTGGAAATAGGGGTTGAAATGAAAGAAGAGGGAATATAGAAATATATAGGGATAATAGGACAAAAAGTAGATTAGTGAATCTACTCCTCAATTGTTACTCCCAGGTTATTTTGAACTCGCTGGTACAGAATTTTGTATGTAGATGCAAAATAAGTTTAACTTTTGATACATTGCTATAGAATTCAAATATAAGATTATTCTTCAAACATTATATATATATATATTTATATATTTATATATTCTAATATGAGGTGTTGTACTCATACAACTCAAATACTAGCTTTACTTCCAATACTTTGAGATTGTTATTGCAGGCTGTTTAGGCTAAGTAAGTTATACAAGTTAAATTATTAGTTGATCAGATAATGTTTATATCACAAGAATATACATCCTAGGTGTAACAGATAGACATGAGTCAACAGAAAGATAAGGTAAAAGAGTTAGATAAGGTCTTCAAAAACCTCAGAGAGCTTCAAAATATGTAACTTAAAGATGTTTTTATTATTTCAAAGATTCATTGACAATGAGGCAGGTAAAACCCAGCCTACCTCATAGAAGATGATGAACATCAAAGAACCTCCTTATGGAGATGGGTTCAAATATGACAAACAAGCCACCAGGCAAATTGTCCACTTCTATGACTGACAGAATTCTGTCTAATAATGGGCAAGCTTGTATGCAGGCAGAGTTTACAGCCAAACTCTGCCAAGACCTCAATAGGTCCTGCCTAACAAATATGTCTGTCAGATATATTGGGTCAAAAGGCTGAAGATAATGCTCCAAAGTTATAGAGAATTTTGGGTGACTATTCAGGCAGTAAACTGTCTCTGTCATCTTCTCATTTTAGAAGCTGCTAACCTGCACTCCCTGCATACTCAGGTAATTAATTTTATTCCTTCTTAAGTCTCTGATATGGTTGAGGACCAGATAGTTTAGTTTTACAATTACGCTTAGTTACTTATGAGTTAATATGTTTTTAGGTCTAGATAGATGTTTTAAATTGATAATGACAAGATATGGTAGAAACCGATTTATACTCAGAGTTTTACATGCAACAAGATAGGAAATATGTTTTCTTCAAGGCTACCCAATAGAAATAGCTTAAATCCTATGAATGTAACATATATATATATATTTCCTGATTGTTTCATGATTCTTCTTGCTGCAGGTAATTTATTGTATATATGTGTAATAATATAAATGTGTATGTGAAAATTAAAATAAAAAGTAGAACTGTCTAATGAATGTGCATTCCAATAAAAGCAAAACATTATGGTAGAAAAAGAGAATAGTATTACATAGTATAATGTGTATCATACACACCACTGTTAATAAAATTAAATAAGCAAATAGAACGTAGGGTTCTTTTATGGTTATCTGTTGACTTCATGTTTGAGGAAAAATGTAATTAATACTATATGTCCTGTGGTTTGAAATGCTTAGGAGAAGTAGCAAGTGTGAAAAGTAATTGATTTAGGAAAAAAATTAAGGAAGTACTGGTTTGGTTGAGCTGATATAGTGCCCACATCCAGTAGGTGCCATCAAAATAGTTCCAGCGCACTGAGATAGAGCTCAGGTTTTGCAATTAGTCCAAGCATAGACCCAAGCTTGACTTTTAAGCAGCTATGGAGCCCACACTTGTTAATCACTTCACACAAGGACCTGCTGAAAGACATTTCCAACCCACCTGAAGCTTTTAGCATGGTGCTATCCAGCCACGATTCTCAATAAGTAGCTGCTAAAATTCTTACAAGGAAGATGCTCATCCTAGTCAGGAGAGATGGCTCAGCTGGTGTAGGTGCTTCAGATAAAATGGAAGGGTGAAGCCAACTTTATTAAGTTATCTTCTTATATCCACACATGGGCCATGTCTTATATGTATCATCATATGTGAATATATGTACATACACGTTTGTACACACATACACTCATACACGCACAAACACATGCATATATGTGCACAAACACATGCTTGTGAACACACATGAATACAATTCAATTAAAAAAAACTGATTTTAGGAGTCCATCTGGAAGTAAGAACAACAAACATTTTAAGGGTAGTCAGGGAGGACAGAAAAGCTTTTTTAGAGATATTATATATTTGTTTCAAATATTGAACTTTTAAAGAGAATTGCTGAAAATATAGTTGTGAAATGCCTTTAATGACACTTTGCTACATTTCTTTCTTCTGTACTGGGATAAATATAAGCTTCTTCATGCAGACCAGCCGCTCTATCGCTGAACTACACCGTCGCTTTCACATTTCCACTCAAGGTTTCACCAAATGAATAAGGTGGTCTTCACCTCATTCTCTACTTTAGGCCAGCCCTTAAATCATGATCCTCCTGCCTCAGCATCCAAAGAACTGGCCTGGAACACTGGGTGCTGCTCTTTCTTACTTTTCAATTGAAAATACTGAATGTTCTGGTTGTTTCTTCTATACTATTGGGTTACTTCAGGGTGGGTTTGGCCTTGACATAATTTTTCAACATTTCTTTATTTACCATGGCCTTGGAAGTGGAGAAATGTTCACAGAGGGCAAAGCTTTTAAATAAATATATTTGGCAATCTCAAGAAGAAAATTTCAGTATTTTATAGCATATTACCACCATTTTTCTAAATATTCCCCCAGAGAATTATTTTTCTCTCTATGTAGTCTCCATCTCTATACTTAAATCTGAAACTGTACATATAAAATTCATCATCCAAAATAACTGACTCAGGTGCACGCATTTCTGCCTGCTCTGCAGGATCACAGAGTGATCGGCAAAATTTAACCCATACTCACCATCCTAAATCACTTCCTGATTGTGTTCTGGCCATTCATAGTGATCAATAAATACTTATTACTTGGTTTTCAAAGCCATTCAAGGATGAATTATACAGCAGACAAACTCAAATCCACTAATTACAAGTAGATTATTTTTATGATTTTACATTTGTTTTGGAGAAAAGTGATGGCAAGAACTAGCCTCTCCATTTCAAATCACACCAAAATGTACAAGAACTCTAATAGCTTAACCCTGTGGGATCTTAATTAGTATTACTCTAACCAACTTTACAGTGGTACATGAACTTTAAATACCCACCATACTTACGGGCCCTTAAAGGCTGAGAGAAAAATACAGTCTTTGACATGCTAGTAATGCTTCTGAAATGTGTCCTACAATGAGCAAATACAGCACTTTTGAAGAGAATTCTTTCTCCTCTTTGACATGGGTGATAGCAGAAATTTGTAGACAATCAAATGTCCATCAACAGATATCAGATAACCCCTTCTATATAGCCTTTGCTGAAATGAAAGAATCTGTGTGCATTCACCTGGCATAGTGTCTGAGATGTACTAGTCCATCACAAAGAGATAAGTGCCAATGAAATGGAAATTTATAACACAATCCTGTTGTGGAAATGTGTCCAGTTTGACCACAGACGATTTTTAGAAAGACACACACCAAAATGTATGTGCTGGTTATCCTTGAGGACTGGGTACGGGAAGGGCAGGAAGAGATGGCTTTAGCTTTTACTTTACATGTTCATATACTGAAGGTTTATTGCAATGAGACTGTTTAATAGCACTTTCATTTTCCTAACTTCTTTAAAGATGTGTCTGAATAAAGGTCATCCTGTGATACTATGACACCACCATTTAGATTTGCTGCAATTCTTTCAGAAGTTATTTCCTATACATCCCCTTCCTTTATTAATTTGTTTTTTCTGTATCTTTACCTTTGTGGATATAAAATGACTTGCCCACTCAGTGGCCTTGCTCCATGGACACTTCTCCTTCTAATGCAGATAGACAGCAAACACAGGACAACACGTTACAAGCTTAGGACTTGGTTGGGGTTCTGAAGGCAAGGGTTTGTATCTCAGCTTAAACTGCAAAGAATGAAGCTACTGAAGCTGCCTGGAGCCAGATGAAGGTCATAGGAGAATGAAAGTAATGCACGGACATCCACTGCTCTTCTAGGCCCCAGGGAAATGCTACCAAGAGTGTGAAATTATCAAAGGCAGCTCAGCTGCTTCCTGCTTACTCCTACCTCTCCCTTCTAGCTTGCTGCTTCATCTTCTACTTTATTCTCCTCTCTGAAAAGCAGCCGATTCTTTCTTGTCCTAGTTTTGATGCTGAATGTCCCCTACCTGAACAGGACTTTCCCTACCAAGTCTACTCAGCTCCACACTCCACAGAGCTTTTCAGTCTCTCACAGTGCTGACTGTGAGACCAGAAGAACTGCATGACATAACATTGTGTTGAAGAGAGTCTCACGTTCACAAACACAGTGTATCAGACACTCAGCATAGTCAGGATTGCAAAAACGTAGATACTAAGGGTGCCAAAGTTATAAAAATTTCTCCAAAGCATTTAGCAATGTGGTTATTATATGAATGTTCAAGGTGTGACTGATGAATGTTATGTAATAATACTGCTATTTATGTAACTAACTCCACTATGATTATTAACTTAAAGACTTTTTTTTAAAAAATGAGTTCAGCCAAAGTAAGCAGATTTCACACATCCTTCAACTTCCTTGTTTAATCTTGAGGTTATAAATACCCAATTGTCTGATTGGTAGAAAGGGCATGAATGGTTGGAATGGCATATTAACTAATTGCCTGAGAGAAGGTCTTATTATTTGTATAGGCTGCCCTTGAACTTGATATGTCCCCCTGTCTATCTCCTAAGTGCTGGGAATACACATATGTGCTATCATGCAGGGCACATTTGATGGTTTTAACAGAACTATGAAAAAAATCTGCTTCCTGAATATTTCCTCAAAACCGGCAATAGTGAGAAAAATAGACCTAGTCTTATTCAGATGCAGTTTGAAGCAAAGTAATGTTAACTTTAATGGACACAATAATAAAAGCATTTGAACCAAATACTGTTTAAATATTTTGATAAAGCTGCAGCAAAATAACCAGGGAAGTGGAGTGTTGGAGGAGGAAAACATGCTATCAATCCTTTTTACAGTCTCTGTCCAGTGAAAAATACTTGGTAAAGTATGTAAGAGTGTGTTTCCAACCACATTATCAGACAGAGGATTTAATGTGGAACATTTTCCAAACTACCAAATGACGCATTCTATCTCTACTAACAGAGAGAGCCTGGAATGACTCTGAAGATGCCATCAGAGACAGGCTGACATGTTTTGGTCTTGTGGAATTAGCAAAGAGGGTTGCTCAGTGATACTCCCAACATACCATGCTGCCATCAGTCTAATGGAACCTGTCAGCTCAGCTACCAACACTTAACATTTATTATGCACAGTGGCATTGTCTTGGATCTCAAAGTAACTGGTGTCTCAGCCATGAAAACTGGACACAAAAGTGAGAAGCAAGGGCTTTCACATACTTTCCTTCAAATTTTACAGCAACATGGATTTTGACAGAGAGCCTTCTGACTGCTAGATTTGATGGCCATAGAAACTTATCAAAGCTGAAGCATAGGATTTCCCAGGAGACAACACAATGAAATAAATGCACTCATGAATATGCATGACTAGAGGAAGCCATCTGTTCTTTACCAACCTCTTTTCTTGTAACAACTCAAAACTACCCAGATCCAAGCCCTGTGCCTACCCCACCCTCTAAAAAAAAAAAAAGGGAAAGGTCTGCCTTAGAGATTTCAAAAGTCAGAAATGTTTCATCTTGTGCAAGAAATGAGTTTACTTTTAGTAGCAATATTTTTATTATCAAGCACATGATAATAAATAAATGAATAATTCAAAGAATCCTTTTTGCAAATAGTGCTAAGATTCTGTGCTGTGCATTCACCTGTTGGGCAAGAAACAACGTATACTTTGCCTAAATGGAGAACTCATGTCTTGAAGGAGAAGTGTGAAAACAGATGAAACTTCAGTGATAGCAGCGTGAGAAGTAGCCCAACACCCAGGAATTCCAGGTTAGCCCTAGTCCCTGCCTGCATGTTCAAGCTCAAGAAATACTAAGCATTTCCCTTATCCCATTAGACACTATTGCTTAACACTAATTTTGAAAATGGGTCAATGTTAGTTTTAAAGGTGATAAATAGGAAATGTTCAAGGAATCAGGAAACTTAGTGACAAAGATCAAGTGATGAATTTATTGGAAAAGTTTTTTTCACCATGACTAATACTTTGGTCAATTGAATCATATTTGAAATGCATCAAGAACATTTGTGCATTATTTATAGGATTCTTCTGGTAAATCCTTTGTAAAGTGCATGCCTATGAAAAAGATTCATCGCTCCTAATTCATTTGTTCTGCCATTTCAGCTTAGTGAATGCTTTGCCTTTGGAGAGGGGGAAAATGATTTAACCTCAAACTCATCCAACCACAAAACAGGAGTGGGAAAATTTTAACAGGATATTCACAACAAGAGCTGCTGAGCCTCAAGTCTTCTAAAAACTACTCTGCATGCTGATAGATAAAGAGTTTGATAAACTCTGGCTTGACTTGAAATGGAAAGCCATAAAACAACAACTTTTGTGAAATTCTAAAGAGAGTGAAAGAGATGGAAAAGAGCAAGCAAGCCCTGGCATGAAAAGAACAAGGCTTCAATGCCTCCTCTGTTTGGTTTACTAATGGGGCTGAACCAGCCACTCCTAAGACTCCCTACCTTTATGTGTGGCACTAGAATTGTAATGCTGACATCATGGTGCTATTTAGGATAACCAGATGAGGTAATCATAAACAACAGCAAATTTTATAAACAACAATAACAAATGATATTATGTAATAAGGCTCCAAGATGGGTTAGAGTGGATTTATTTATAAATTACATTCCTAATAAAAATTCTATTCACTTGTTCCTCAATAATGTCTTACCATTAACTGCTATTATGCTATCAAAGGAAATATGAACTGTGGAGCCTCCTTGAAGAAGTAGTCATTTCGCAAGAGTGTCCTTGGTTGAAAGGTTAGGTTGCATTGCCTGAAATGTCACTTCTGGCTGCAAAGTTTCTTGATTCTTAGAGCAGAGCATGGCCAAACAAATGCTGATCTGGAATAAATGAGATGACTGTGTGGGTTTAGGTGATGTAAGCTACAAAACCTTCATGGGCATTATTCCTCTACTCTGCAAAGGGAGAGGGTTCAGCTAGATATCGTCTGTGGCCCTTTCCAGCTCTAACACTAGCATGATGTTGAAATAATTGACATCACAATGAAGCAACCTTGTGTTCATCCATGAAAGTCCACAACTCAACAGTGTATGGGCAAAGTAAATGAAAACTTCAATGAATAAGAAAGCACAAACTAACCTAATTCTTTGTTGGAATGATCCAAGTATGGATCCAGTTCTACTTTGGCTAACGAGACATTTTGTTTTCCTTGCTTTTAAGATCACTTTTATAAAAGCTTTCTCTCCCTGGTACCTCCAACACAGTCAGGAACTGATTGCAGCCTGGAAATTCCTGATGCGTGAATTGCTGTCTGCTAAAACAAGCTCTTTAAAATTTTAATGTGCCTAAGTTTATCCCTAAATGACAGTTAAAATAGAGGACAAACTTCATAGTGCCATGACAACTTGTAAAGTCTCCAAGCAGCATAGCCAAGGACTCCACAAGCAGAGGTAAAATGTCAGCCAGGTATGATTGTGCAAGCCTGTAACCCTGGCACTAAGGATGGGAGGTAGAATGACTGCTGTGAGTTTGAGGCCAGCCTGAGCTACATACCCAAGTACAAATACAGACAGCCAGGGCACTATCTCAAAATATTTTTCTTTTAAAACACATTCCCTTTAATAGCATCCAGGAAGATTGTGGGAATTGCACAGTTAGGATACTTCTCATAGAAAAACTAGCGTTCTAGAGAAAACATGTGATGGGATGAAGATCTAATAAAATCATATTGAGTTTTAACTATAAAAGCCAGAAGAAGGAATGCTACAACCTTGGAATTCAAACCAATGAGTTTCATAATGACCTTCATCATTAGAACAACACAAATGCATTTTCTTGGAGGAATTATTTTTCTCATAATGCTCTAGCTACGATTTTTTCTTTATATTTCCACTTCCTCCACTCCTCCCAGTTCCCCCACTCCAGATCCACTGCTCCTCCCTTTCCCTTCTGTAAAGAGCAGGCCTCCCCGGGATACCAACTGAACACAGCATAACAAGATGCAACAAGACTAGGCACAAACTCTTACATCAAGGCTGGAAAAGGCAATCCAGTAGGGGGGAAAGGGTCCCAAGAGCAGTCAAAAGAGTCAGAGATACCCTACTCCCACTTATAGAAGTCCTACAAAATCTCCAACCTAAACAACCACAGCATGTATACAGAGGCCTAGCACAGACCCATGCAGGCTCCATGATTGCCACTTCATTCTCTGTGAGCCCCTATGAGCCTAGCTTAGTTGATTCTGTTCTCCTGGTATCCTTGACCCTCTGGCTCTGACAATCACGTCTCCTCCTCTTCTGTGGAGTTCCCTAACCCCTGCCTAATGTTTGGCTGTGGGTCTCTACATCTGTTCCTATCAGCTCCTGGATGAAGCTTTTCTAATGATGACTGGGCTAGGAACCAATCTATTAGTATATCGGAATATCATTAGGAATCATTTCATTGATTACTCTTCCTCTTCTTCTCCTCCTCCTCCTCTTCCTCCTCCTCCCTCTCCTCTTCCTTCTTTTAGCCTAGTTGTGTTTGGTTCTACCCTATGTCTCTAGGACATCCAGCTTCAGGGTCCTGGCCATTCAGGCACTCCCTCTCATTGCTTGGGCCTCAAGTTATACCAGTCACTGGTTTGCCACTCCCACAAGCTTTGAGCCTCCATTTCCCCAGCATATCTTGCAGGCAGACCAGGCTGCAGGTGGAAGGTGTCGTGCCTGGGTTGATGGCCCTCTCCCACCACTGGGAGTCTTACCTGGTTACAGAAGATGGTCAGTTCAGGCTCCATATCTTCCATTACTAGAGGTCCTAGCTAGGGTCACCCTCATAGGTTCCAGAAAGTTTCCACTGTCTAAGTTTATACCTCACTCCCCAAGGGCAACCCCCCAATTTCAGTTGTCTCTCACAGTAATCTCTCCATCCATCCATCCATCCATCCATCCATCCATCCCTTCCCTGTCTGATCCCTCCTGTTTTCATCCCCAGCTGCCCCCAGTCTACCCACAAATCCTGTTTCCCCTTCCCAGAGAGATCTGTACATTCTCTCCTTAAGCACTTTTTGTTACTTGTGCTTTCTGAGTCTGTTGATTGTAGTATGATTATCCTTTACTTAACAGCTAATGTTCACTTATAAGTGAGTACTTATCATATTTGCCTTTTTGGATCTGTGTTTCCTCACTCAAGATGATTTTATTTCTAGTTCTACCCATTTGCCTGCAAATTTCACGATGTCATTTTTAACAGCTGAGTAATACTGACTTGTGTAAATGTACTACATATTCTTTATGCATTTTTTCATTCGAGGGTCACTTATGTTGTTTCCAGTTCCTCACAACTATGAATAAAGCCACTATGAACATATATCTGGTACAATGGACAGGCTTTTGGGTATATGTCCAAGAGTGGCATAGCTGGGTCTTGAGGAAGATTGATCCCCAATTTTCTGAGGAACTGCTATATTGAGAAAACACCAAAATTTAACAGCTTAATAATTCCTTTTAATTTTAAAAACCATTCTAAAGTACATTATATCTGTTCCTCAGATGTAGGATGTAGCACTCTGTGAGCTATGACACTAAACAAATTAATTTAACACAGGGTTTATACAAATGGACAAATAAGCACCCCAACTACTGCTTTAGCCATGGCAAGTACAAAAGGCAACCACGCCTCTCCACTGCCTGCCTTGACTGTGCAGCACAGGACGAGTTAGATCATTTATCTCATCGAAGCAGAAGAGATCTTTATACATTCTGTATATGAGTCGATCAACAATCTTTTTGTAAATACTTGCTTCTGGAGTGTAGGATATACCTGTTTTTTCTTTGTGCTTTTTTTTTAGCACAAAAGTCTTTCATTTCAATTGTTTATCAATTTACTTTATTGATTATGTTTTTGCGTCATGTTTAAGTTTTTCTTTTGTTTAATCCAAATTCATGAACATTTTCTTATAAAGGTTTGAATTTTGGTTATTGTCTATTAGCTCATTGATTTTGACTTATACGTTGTTTAACATATAAAATGTTTAAATAGATCTCTTTGCATGGGGAAAATGTTTTCTAAGTTAAGGTTCCTTTAACACTTGGCAATTGGAAACAACTTTCCTATGGTGATGACGCAAAAAGCATACAGGCATTTCCAGTCGCTTGCCTTTCAGGGGCCCAGCAACTTCTGACTTCATCACCCACTGCTACCAGGTGGCCAGGTATTTGCTGGAGAAGAAGGACTCGCTCACCACCCCCTTTCCTCTCTTCCTCTGTCTCCTTCTCTCTCTCTCTTCTTCTCTGACCTTGCAGCTCTGTCTCCATCTGTGTGTCTGCCTGTCCATATGTCTATTCATTCTCTGCACCTTTCTTAGGGCCTTACTCCTCTCCTCTTCACCTCTCCTCAAACAAATGTCCTTATAACAGATATGTTATAGGTGACCTTTACCATTATTATAACACTGTTAGTATAAGATGGATTATTTTTATGAATAAATATAAAGGCATTACAGTGCTTTATCTGTGAATCTGAACAGAAGCTGTTCCACATAGAGGTACTTACAGAGCCTCACTTTACCACATCACTCATGCACAAAAGTAGCATAAGAATTCTTGTACCTAGCTACAGAGCTTTTTTTTGAGGGATATATTGAGGTAATTAATATGAAGTACTTAAATGAAGATCTGATATAGAATAGAATGCTTTGCAGTTGAGAGCTATCAGATTTAGTCCTTAACCTATGGATGGGCAAAGGGTAGAGAACATTTTCAGCTTGCTTTACCTTCAAGTATGAATTTGTGCCAAATACCCATAATGTAATGGGCCCTAGTAGTAATGGGTAAGATCCCCGAGGCAGATAATGCTGTTTCCCTGGGAATTCCTTTTTGCTTATTCCCACTGCTCTGATTTCTTTACCCCTAGTTTTGCATATGTGGCAATGCACCTTTTAAACACACCTCAAAACTCACTTGCAGCTAGATACTTCCTTGTGATCCAATGAGACCAAAGCGTAATAAACTGAGTAGGGTTTTAGTGAAAGTTATTGAGTTTTGGATAAACAGTAGACAAATTAAAGTGGGGGAAATTATCTGCACGGTGACCATTCTTTCTTGACCTGCTAGAAACAGAGTCACCATTCCAAAGTGGGAACATTTTTTTTATAGGGAATAATGCTGGATATAAAGGGTGATAAAGCAGAAAATCAGAAGTGCCCCAGCAACTAGAGCAAGGCTGGAGTGCCCCTTTGCAGACTTGCTTTGTCTCCTTGTTACATTTATAATTCACATTTCCAATTGAACACCCTTCATGCAAATTGCTTGGGGACAGAAAAGTTTCTTTAGGGGCTTAAAGTTTTTGTGGGTTTTTTTTTTGGAATATTTGCATATGCATAGCGAAACATTGAGGATGACATCCAAATCTAGCCATAATATTGTTCTGGGTCTCATGTATATTTATCTGCATAGCATAAACACAAATGTATTCTTTAGTGTGTCTGTGTTTGACTATGACCATCAGAGAGGTCAAACGGGAATCTTTTCCACTGTGGCATCATGGGGGTACTCAAAAATTTTCTGACTTTGAAGTATATTGAATTTCAAGTTTTTGGAGTAGGGGAACTCAGTCTGTGGTGATGTAGTGCCTACTTCGGACAAAATATTTTATGAATGCATTTCTAGATACCAGAAAAGGGTTTGCAAAAAATCTGTACTCTCTTCATTCTAGAGGTGAGTGAGTCAGTAGAGTGAGTCAGGTATCAAAGAAGTTTCCATTAACTGCCTCAGCAGAAGCAGCAGTAGACAGACTCAAACATAAATGCACTGGCTCACAGGGGCATCTGTTCTGCAGGAGAGTTCGTCAAAAGCTAGTGACTTGAGAGCAGAAGCCAAGTCTCAGTCTCATTTGTGTCACATACGTAAAACCCAGCTCCCAAATCTCTCCTTTATTTTCCCCACAATAAGGTGAGATTTTTAATTCTTTCACCTTGGAAAGCTCAAAACCAAGCCGTTTTAAGGTAATATTTTTCTTTGGGGAAATTAGCACTTAGCAGCAAATAGAGTTTTAGGTGATTGTTTTTATTCAAAATGGTCAAGTAATTGAGTACAGGGTACTGTGTAGGCTACTGGTTAGTAACAAAGCAAATTAAAATGTTTAGGAATTTAAAGAAACTGCCTTCAGGTGGGACAGAATCACTCCTGCATTCTCACCCCACCCCCTCCTCGTTTCTCTTTTCTTCTGTGGGATATTAATTGCACTTCTCTCCGAGCTTGGAGACTATAAAGGGGTCTAAATAAACATGTCTTCCAAACACAGTAGAGTGCCTTGAAGAAAGGAGAACTGAAACCCAAATAGGCTTCTGCTGTCATTTTATTTTGGTTTGCTTTCAATTTGACCTTGGGCACCATTTTCCCTGCAAACACCCTGAGATCTGTTGACAAATTCCTCAGGAGAAAGCTTCCAAGGTTAGAAACAATCTATCTGAGGACTTTCTAACTTGCATTAACATATTAAAGGTTTTCTAAGCAAAACAAAATCAAAACCCATCTCATTAAGTTGTTTTAGCCCAGTGTGTCCCATGCTTATCAGAGACAAGCCTTCCTTATTAGGAGACCACACTGACACTTCTGCAACAGCATAGAAACCACTGTGTTCAAAGAATTCAAAGGTTACAAGGTCAATAAACTTTAAAAGCTGATCTGGGACCCATTTCCCCAAGCTGTAGTAGCAACAATGACTTTTCCCATTAATAAATAGTTGTGAAAACAAAACACTATTTTTTTTCACACAACACAGACCAATGTAGAAAAAACAGTAAAATCTTTACTACCAGGTGTTTTGTAAATAATATTTACAGAACTCTGGCCCAGGACATCAACAGTAAAAATTAAACCCATCTACACTGTGCATATTAATTGTGATTAAAAAACAAAACATAACAAACAAGCAAACAAACAAAAAGCAGGGAGAGGAGAGATGCATAGGGAGACAGCAAAGACAGGTTTTTTTTTTTTTCTAAAGAGAGGTGGCTAAAGAAATCAAAAAACAAAGGCTGTGGAGAGTGACTTTCTCCCATGTTCCTTAGAAAAGCCTGCCAATATTGTCTCTCCAGAGAACACATCTGGGTTGTCCTCAGCTGCCCTCTGTCATGTCTGTGTCTCCTCACAAATATGCTCCACTTGGCCGATATTCCTCCCAAACTATGTTGCCCACACCAGCTACTGTTCTGCTAGAGTCTTGTGCAGGGCTGGCTGAACCAGACTTTCTTTTCTGTCTTCTCCAACAGAAACACAACTCAGGCAACTATTCACAAATCTTCACGCATAGGTGCTGTTTGTTCAGCCAATCATACACAAAGGTCTAGACAGTCTTCGAGGGAGGAAGAAATTTATGAAAAGATAGGGCAGACTCAGCCCAGAATTTCCCCAGGACAGTGAGAACCAAGGAAAGTTATTCTAGTTAGGCCAGGCACAAGGTCTGTTTTGCCTCAGTTCTTATATGGCCCTAGTGCTGAGCCAGGACATTTACACTCATTAAGACTTCCTGCCTTGTCCAGGAACACTTGTTAGCCTCTGTTACTTCTTGCCCCTTGAATGAATTCTATTTCTAGAAACATTTGTGCATGCTGGACACACACACACACACACACACACACACACACACACACACACACAGAGAGAGAGAGAGAGAGGGGGGGGGAGAAAAATCACATTGTCCTTGAAGTTGCTATATAGCAGAAAATAACCTTGAACTTTGATTCCACTTCCTTCACCTACCAAGGGTTGAGATTGCAGGTATTTACCATTATATCTGGGTTTTGACTTTAGTGTCTCTCCTTCAAAGTAGCCTAGCTTCCTCATGTAGAAAATATGGGAACACTTTATAATCTATAAACTATAGCACTATAAGCAAAGTATCATTAATACTTTACTTTCCAATTTGGCTAGAGACTGACTTGTAAGGGGAAAAAAATAAGCAAAAGCAATACAACTACAAAGCAAGCAGGCAAACAAAAATACACCAAACAAAAAGACCCCAGGTCCCCTAGAACCAAGCTCCATCTATCTTCTATGTTGCAACCTGTGTGTTGTTAAAAAGCCCAGATGGACCAAGCAAGAATTGGGAAAGATGAGTAATTATAGTCACATGATAACCAAAAGTTTCAGAACAGAAGGCTTTGGGGCACAAGGCATCAGCCATTTGCAAAGTATCAGAGGTGAACTGTGGCATGGCTGAAGACTCTCTGCCCTTCCCTGACCACATTAGCAGAGCTCCAGGGGAGCAATCAGAAAGGGCCCCTTGCTTTAACTTCAGTTTTAATTCTCTCGGCTCCATGCAACATCTCTCAAAATTTCCATCGATGTTAGTAGTTTTTCTGACTTGTTCAGAACAACATCCCCACGTAAACTTACTTTGAAGTCTTAGGCCAAGGACAAGCACATCCACATGAAGGCCATTTGCTACATTGCCAGGATGTGCTATGTCATGGTGCTATACAAAGAACAACCTCTTGAAAATCAAAGCAGTGGAAAACACTGGAGACCACTTGAGCTCAGTGTCCATCCCAAAACTCATGAATTTCAGTGTGGGTAGCTATTTAGAGACTTTTTCTATCACTTAGCTGCAATTCCATTTGATCATTTTCCAAAGTCTAATGCACTGTTTGTGTTGAAATAATTAATAATGCTAAGCCCAAAATTCATTTCCTGCATATTTGATCTCAGATTTTAAGAGTAAGACTGCTCAGTGACTGAAAAGTTGTCCTTAACCAGTACTGCAGTCTATATTGAATAAAATCTGACAAAAGGAAAAAAAATGTGAGAGGGAGGTTAAATAGGATTCCTGTCTCAATATACTTCAACAGTTATTGGAGGAGCCAACAGAAGATGGACTTTTTGGTTGACAGACTGGGATACTACTTTGTCCTGGGTGGTGTAAAATGGACTCAACTGTCCACTAGGGAACAACCTAGAATATCAGTGACCTTTAAGGATTCTTGCAATTCTTTAATGCCACTGTCCCTGCCCCCAACTAATATTTCCACACATCAAGAAAAACACATTTAAGGAAATGTCATGTTCCCTTTGCATATTTGAACAGAGGTATAGAGATATTATTGTGACTAATGGGATTTTGAGGTCATAGCCAGTGAGAATAATGGCAAACTGACAAATATTTACTAGCCAAAATTGAATTAATATACAGACACAGTATGGAGAAAGACATAACAGAAATTTAAAAGAGGAGCTGGTACATGTCCAACAACATGCTAAGTAGATTACATAAATTACCTCTTTTGGTCTTTACTATTATATCCCATTTTAAAGAGAAACTAGGTCTCAGTCAAACCAAGTTGCCTATCTAGGCAAATATGAAGGCTTCTATGTATCCTTCTAGGAAGCAATATTTGTATGGCCATGTGGGGAGAGGCCTGTTATCACCTTGTGCTGGAGGATAAAGATAAGAGCACTGAAGATGAGATGGCAGCATCTGACCAGTTGGAGACAGCCATAGAGCTGGCTGAAACATTGGCAGCACTGTGCTCCTGGGCAGAAACAGAGCAGTAAGTCCAGCCCTTCAGAGCAGTAATTCCAGCCCTTCCATTTGGTAGCTGCTACTCGCAGGATCAGTCTCTAACCACCTTTGGCCTTCTAGTTTAGAAATCTGAAAGATGAAGAGATCTGAAAGGGAAAGTAGTCTTGCCATGGTTTGCAAGGAGCTGAACTTAAGCCTAAGGAGCCAATGTAGGGCAATGTCCACAACAGGGTCTTTCTTAGTAAGATGGAGGCATTAGGAAGATGAAATAGATATGACTTGGTGACAGAAAGATAAGCAGGGTTTGCTGCCTGGTAGAGGACTCCATAGCAAAGCAGGAAAGAAGTAGAAGTCAAAAATGGTCTTTAAGTAGCCTCTTCTGTGGCTCAAACTCAAAGAGACCAGAGTCTCTTGTTTTGTTCAGTGTTCTACCATGGTGTCTAGCTGTGGGCAAGATTTATTTTTGAACTGAGGGCATTAATGAGTAAAAGGTACTTGATTACACAGAAAAGTTAAAGGAGATAATTTGACAGAATGAGCATGAAAGATAAGATGGTATTTCTAGATGTGATATTACTGAGTTTATGTGTGGTGAGAAATGAAGCCAAGGACTGGGAAGGTAGTTTAGTTGAAGATCTGGATTCCATTCCTAAATCCCTTGGAATATACAGCTGGGTGTAGTGGCATGTGCTTGTAGTTCAGGAGAGACAAGAATTAAGTTCCAGGTGAGCTGAGGGAAGTCTGGGAGCTAATGACCTCAACTGGCCCATTGCATTCTGGACCATAACGTGTCTGTAGTAAGCAATTCTGCTTGGTATCTGAAATAGGACCAAGAGGAAGCGTGGAGACTATCTTTGGAAGCTACCAGCCTCATTTAGAGATAAGTCAGGTCCATAATGGACTCTAATGGGTAAATTGAATATTTAACAAATGTAGGACATCATTGAAACAGGGCATTGAATGATTCATGTCATGTCAGGCATGAATTCTTTACTTACTGAGTTATAGAGTGATCCCAGTACACTATGAGAGGATACAGTGCTAGGAAACATTTAGGAGATTTTGGAAGACACTGTTCACTAACTGACTCAATGTAATAGCCATTAGTGTAGCATAACTAGTATCTATCAGCAGATTATCAGCCTTTCTAACTGACATACACTGGACAAGAAGTATCAGGTAGCTAGGATGTCTGTTTAAGAAACCACTTTTCTGAGTTTGAGGCCAGCCTGGTATACAAAGTGAGTCCAGGGCAGCCAAGGATGCAGAGAGAAACCCTCTCTCAAGAAGAAACAGAAGAAGAAGAAGAAGAAGAAGAAGAAGAAGAAGAAGAAGAAGAAGAAGAAGAAGAAGAAGAAGAAGAAGAAAAAGAAGAAGAAGAAATAAATCACTCTACAATACTAGTTTTAACTGTTTTTATTTATTTTATGCATATGAGTATTTTACTTGCATGTATGCTCATGTACAGTGTGACGACAGAGGTGAAAAGAGGGTGAGATATTCTCTGGTAATAAAGTTTTTGATGTTTCTGAACCACCATCTGGGTGCTGAGAACCAAATCCTGGTCCTCTTCAAGATCAACAAGTATTCTTAACTGCTAAGCCATTTCTCCAGCCTCTACAACATTAGTTTTAAATAATGGCTTTTGATTATTACCCTCACAGATGGCAAATGTATCACTTTATTTTGGCTATGTCCAATCAGGTATCTTAGATCAAACTGGAACCTTTGCTGGCTGGAGGCACCTTGGCTGACCAGCTCTGGTCTGCATGTGTCTCTTTCTCTTTTGGAACCAATGGAATAAACTAGGCATTAAGGATCACATCCCATTCATGTAAGCCTTTCCCAAGTC
Organism: Acomys minous; assembly: GCF_964271855.1. Lineage (NCBI taxonomy): Eukaryota > Metazoa > Chordata > Mammalia > Rodentia > Muridae > Acomys > Acomys minous. The sequence goes on along the minus strand of NC_140500.1, from coordinate 37,438,979 downwards.
TCCACTTGTATCATCTCTTCTGAACTGTGTTGGACAAAGCAAGTCATATGACCAAGTACATGCTGAATGTACAAATTGCAAGATCCCATGGGAAAACTTATGAATAAAGAAGGGATCAGTAATTTTATTTTAAAAAGCAAAAATTCCTTTATTTCTACATATGGGAAGAATGGCTAAGCTTTCTTTAGGGAAATCATCCCACCTGACTTTTGGTCACAGTTGATTCAACTTCCTGGCTCCAAAATGTATGTTAACTTAGATGCTTAGATGCTTCCAACTGATTTGGCCATGACTACTGGCTCAGCAGTAGACACACAAACCATAACATCCAAGATGATTAAATTGGGGGCATTCTGTTGAAGTCAGTAGGAAAGTAGTCTCTAATGAAAGTTTGCTTGCCGTTAGGCTAGAGCATCAGCCTAGTCACTCTGGGAGCCCTTTATACAGCAGAAGAAGCCTTGAAATGGTGTCAAGTAAAAGGCAAGTGGTGAATGACAGACAATGGGAGACAGAGTTATACATCGCTGGTATTCTTGTATTCTCCTGGCTCATCTTGGGCCTATAACATTATTCATGAGATGTTTCAGAGGCATATGCCAATAATTTTCTTCTTTTTCTCTCTAAGTCAATTAGAATTAGTTTGGATAGCAAAATCTGTTTTTTAAGGAAAGTGAATATTTAAAGGTCTCTTAGACAATAATATTTGGAAAGCAGTCATTTCCCTAAAAACTTTCTTGTAATGTTTCTTTTTATTCTTTTGATGAGTAAGGATGCCTTCCAATCCCCTCCCCCACCCAAGAAGACAAAATAAAACTTAAAAGGCCTAGAAATGGCCAACATACTTAGAAAAATGAGTTGTGGGGCATCTCTTTCATTTCATTGCCTGGAAATGAGCTCCCTCCTGTCAACACTCTAGTTAATTTTCCAGTTGGTCTAACACTGTGTTTAAGAAACGTATCTCCTAGAAGATGAGTTGGGCCTCACTGCATTAGAGAGGTAATGGAACCCCACTGCTCAACCATTAATCTATTCATTATGAATATTTTCATTCTTAATTTTTTCCTCTGAGAGCTAACTGGAGCATGAGGGATAACACAGCATCCTTAAACAATTCCTTGCAAGCTCTGCTGAAGAGAGTTCCAGGCATGGATTTGTAGTCTTGCCAAAGTTGTCAAAATGAAAGTCTCCTAAGAACTTAGTAGAGCAGCCTTTAGCCATTCTATGTGAATTAATTAGCTAATAGTGTGTGCTATATTTATGTATTGATGTGTGAGTGCGCATGAACTTGCACATCTGTGAATGGAGACCAGAAGTCAACATTGGGTGTCTTCCACAATTGCTCTCCACCTTATTTTTTGAGACAAGGTCTCTCACTAAACATACAGCTCACTGTTTCAGCTACAATGCCTTGCCTGCAGTCTCCGGGGATCTTTCTCCATCCCAACTGCAGAGCAGGGCTTGGGTTACAGGTGCAAACTGCTGCACCTGGTATTTGTTTGGGTGCTCTGGATCACTAAGAACTGAGTCATCCCTCCAGCTCCCAAGGTTAACTTTTCAAAAGGAAATCCAAAAGCAGAACTTAGGGCAATGAAAAATCATATGTGGTCTTGCTGACTTTTGGCATCATTCCATATACCCTGTAACTTTATAAAATTTCCTCTAGGACCAAAACATTAATACATTAAAAAAAATCTCCACAGATTTTTCACACATCATTCCCAAGTTTTCCGTTAAAATAGGTAACACTGACTGCTCCAACTGTTTGTGCTGCTGCTAATCTTAGGGATGAAAGAAATATTGGGGAAGACTATCTAGACACGTGTGCAAAGGTTCAAAAATCAACCATGGCAACAATCCCCACAGCAACACTAATATCCTAGGCTACAAGGCTGAAAAAGAAATAACCACAAACACATTCCGAGAGTACATCTTACCCAATCGGAAACACAGAAATATAACCTTCTACTTGAGTGTGTGTGTTCCCCCACATTCAAGTACAAAACCAATTAGCCCTTTATATGGAAAGCCAGAGTGTTAATCATCACTCACAAACTGCACTTCCTGAGCCAAAATTAACCTAATAATGACCTTCACTCTCTTCCCACCCTGCCTAATGTTGGTGTTTAATCATATTTTTATATTGTTCAAGGGAGAGGTCTTTGGTTCCGAGCAGTCCCTTTCTATGTTTGCAAAGATGTCTCCAACTATAAGCATAAGTAGTAATTTGGCTAGAGGAACTGCTTTGGACTATTTCATCTAAATTCAGATTTACTGTTGGGGCAAAATTAGATGCAGAAAGATTTATGACACTGCAGAAAGTCCCCTGCACATGTTCCCATTCAGATCCACTCATTTTTATTTCTCAGCATTTGGTGATGCCACTGCCAAGGTGCTGGAGGACATGGTGTCAGGTGACACAAATACTGGTCTGTCAATCAGGCACCATGCCCGATCACAGAAGTAAAACTAAAAGTATAGACAGGTGCCTGAAGGTTGAGACCTGAAGAAGTCAATGAGGGACACTGTCTATCACAGGGACACAAGGCCCTGATGTCATGGAGATGGAAGAAAAGTAGGAGGATAAAGGTGGCTTAGAAACCCACATGGGTGGAAAGCAGAGAACAAAGATGAAAATAGAGTTTGTGTTGGTTTGGGCAGTCCTCTGGCTCTAAGGCAAGGGCAGCACTGACAGGAAGAGACCAAGATGTTTCAGTAGGGTTCCCATCACTACAAACTATCTGGAAATGTTGTGTGAGGGGCGCCACATTGAATGACACAAGACTGAGGGTTTTTTGTTTGTGTTTGTGTTTTGTTTTGCTTTGCTTTTTTTTTGTTTTGTTTTACTGCCCAACCTTCCCCTCGAATCTTCCACTTAGCTCTGTGATAGCAGCCAATGGATATCATGCCTAGTAGAGCTATTAGGTCAGTGTTGGCATCTATCCATTCTGTAATGAGTTAAGATCCAGGCCTAATCTCTTGTTACCTATCAGGAATATAATATTTAGTGGTGTCAAGCACAACATCTCTGAAAATCAGTGTTGTTTTGTTTTGTTAATGTGCAGTTGTTAACTAGAATTAATTCTATTTAGTGTAACATCCCAAGGAAAACAATGATCACACACCTTGAACAACATTAGGAAACTGAGGTCCAATGTAGACTTCATGGGTTTGGAGTATGATATAGTATAGTAAATGCATAACTAGGAAAGAAGGGATAACCAGGCTGAGCCCAGGTTTCTGGAGAAATGGGCTGCATGGAACTGGGTTCCTATCTTCTTTCTACTATGATGCTCAGAAATCTGTTTTCTGTTTTAAGGAGTCTTACTTCTGGAGGGATAAGGCCAACCCTCCCTGCGTAGTACTTTCCCCAAATATTACTGCAAGCTCAGGTTTCACACTGAGCTGCACAGTCCCAGGATAAATCTGAAACAGCAACCATGAAACATGAACATGCTACTCTTCTAAACATGGCAAACTAAAGGTAATGTTTTAGAACTGAAATTGTGAGGGAGATGAAGGAAGACTTAGGAGCATTGGCAGGGTGTAGCCATGGAGAAGGTGATGGCTATGATCTAATTACATTGTATGAATTTCAAAGCATAAATAAAATAATTTTTTAAAACTGCCAACTTTAAGAAGCAAAAGAAACAAGATGGGGAAGAGAGTGTAGCTCAATGGGAAAGCATTTATCTGGGATGAGTGACAGCTTGGTTTAACTTCCAGCACCACCAAGAAATTGGAGGGATCAAAACAAAAGCAGAATCTTAACATTATTTTCCCTAGCATTCATAACATTTATGGTGTTCAAATTATAAAAATTCCATATTGGTGCATCCCTTAAATTAGGGAAAAAGAAGACAGACTAGGTCTTAGCTACTCTTCTATTGCTGTGAAGAGACGCCATGACCAAGGTAGCTCTTATAAAAGAAATTATTAATTGGGTCCTTGTTTACAGTTTTATAAGTTTAGTCCATAAGCAAGGAACATAGCGCTGGAGCAGTAGCTGAGAGTTGCAGGTGACTTATCCCTAGGCAGCAGAACCAGAGAGAGACAACGGGCCTGGCCTGAGCTTTTGAAACCTCAAAGCCTTCTCCTGGTGACAAACCTCCTCCAAAAGGGCCATGCCTACTCTAATAATGCCACCACCTAATTCTCAAATTGTTCACCAACTAGGGATTAAACATGTAACTATCTGAGTTGACAGGGGCAATGCTCACTCAAACCACCACAAATCAAAGTATCTACAATACCATTAACCAAGAACAGAGACTAATATTGATGTATTTTTAATAGTCTCTTTTTGTGATATCTATTTGGACATATTGAAATTTATTTGTTTTTTGTTTGTTTGTTTGTATGGTTAGTTGGGTTTTTTAATGTAAATACTTCAATTTGGTTTTGTTTGCTTTTTTATTTGTTTTTTCTATACTTGAACTTTTTTTTTTCAATTATCATTATCTTTATTTGGCCATCTTGCCTTTACCTGTACTTGCTGGTACATCCCTTACTTCTTTTTTTTTTAATTTTTTTATTAATTTATTCTTGTTACATCTCAATGGTTATCCCATCCCTTGTATCCTCCCATTCTTCCCTCCCTCCCATTTTCCCCTTATTCCCCTCCCCTATGACTGTTCCTGAGGGGAATTACCTCCCCCTGTATATGCTCACAGGGTATCAAGTCTCTTCTCAGTAACCTGCTGTCCTTCCTCTGAGTGCCACCAGGTCTCATGCCACATGGTCAAATGTGAGGCACCAGAATACATGAGAAAGTCATATCCCACTCTCCACTCTACTGTGGAGAATGTTCTGACCATTGGCTAGATCTGGGTAGGGTTTTAAAGTTTATCACCTGTATTGTCCTTGGCTGGTGCCTTAGTTTGAGCAGGACCCCTGGGCCCAAATCTGCCTATCATAATGTTTTACTTGTAGGTTTCTAGGACCCTCTGGATCCTTCTACTTTGCTATTCTCCCATGCTTCTCTCATCCAGAGTCTCAATGGGATGTTCTCCCCTCTGTCCCAGTTTCCTGGTAAGTGAAGGCTTTCATAGGATATGCTCCTTGGACTAGTATGCAGATATAAGTGAGTATATACCATTTGAGTTTTTCTGCTTCTGGGTTAACTCACTCATTATGATCATTTCTAGCTCAATCCATTTGTCCACAAATTTTGGGAATTCCTTCTTTTTAATAGCTGAGTAGTATTCCATAGTGTATATGTACCACAGTTTCTTTATCCATTCTTCTACTGAGGGACACTTAGGCTGTTTCCATGATCTGGCTATTATAATAAGGCTGCTATGAGCAAACTTTCTTGTTGTGTGCTGGAGCATCTTCTGGGTATATTCCAAGGAGTGGAATAGCTGGGTCTTGAGGAAGCCCTATTCCCAGTTTTCTGAGATAGCACCAGATAGATTTCCAAAGTGGCTGTACTAGTTTGCATTACCACCAGCAATGAAGGAGTGTTCCTCTCTCCCCACATCCTTGCCAGCATGTGGTGTCGCTTGAATTTTTGATCTTAGCCATTCTGATGGGTGTAAGATGGAATCTCAGAGCTGTTTTGATTTGCATTTCCCTGAGGACTAAGGAGGTTGAGCATTTCTTTAAGTGTTTCTCAGCCATTTGATATTCCTCTGTTGAGAATTCTCTGTTTAGTTCCAAGCCCCATTTCTCGATTGGGTTATTTGGTTTGGTGGTGTTTAATTTCTTGAGTTCTTTATATATTTTGGATATTAGACCTTTGTCAGATGTAGGGTTGGTGAAGATCTTTTCCCAGTCTGTAGGCTGTCGCTTTGTTCTCTTGACAGTGTTTCCTGCCTTACAGAAGCTTCTCAGCCTCATTTATTGATTGTTGACATTAAGGCCTGGGCTGTTGGTGTTCTGTTCAGGAAGTTGTCTCCTGTGCCAATATGTTCCAGGCTCTTCCCCACTTTTTCTTCTAAGTGACTTAGTGTCTCTGGTTTTATGTTGAGGTCTTTAATCCACTTGGATTTGAGTTTTGTGCAAGGTGACAAATATGGGTCCAGTTGCATTTTTTTACACATAGACCTCTAGTTAGACCAGCACCATTTGTTGAAGATGCTATCCTTTTTCCATTGAATAGATTTGGCTTCTTTGTCAAAAATCAAGTGACCATATGTGTGTGGGTTCATATCTGGGTCTTCAATTCGATTCCACTGATCAACCAGCCTGTTGCTGTGCCAGTACCATGCTGTCTTAATTGCTATTGCTCTATACTACAGTTTGAGATCAGGTATGGAGATTCCTCTGGAGCACCTTTTATTGTATAAGATTGTTTTGGCTATTCTGGGTTTTTTGTTTTTCCATATAAAGTTCAGAATTGAACTTTCAATGTCTTTAAAAAATGTGTAGGTATTTTGATAGGGATTGCATTGAATCTATAGATTGCTTTTGGTACGATGGCCATTTTTACTATGTTAATTCTCCCGATCCATGAGCAAGGAAGATCATTCCATCTTCTCATGTCATCTTCAATCTCTTTCTTTAGAGTTTTGAAATTTTTTTCAAACAAGTCCCTCACTTGCTTAGTTAGAGTAACTCCTAAATATTTTATATTGCTTGTGGCTAATGCGAAGCATATGGTTTTCCTAATGTCTTCCTCTGTAAGCTTGTCATTTATGTATAGGAAGGCTACAGACTTTTTTGAGTTAATTTTGTATCCAGCCAATTTGCTGAAGGTGTTTATCAGCTGTAGGAGGTCTCTGGAGGAATTTTGAGGGTCACTTATGTACACTATCATATCATCTGCAAATAGGGATAATTTGACTTCCTCCTTTCCCATTTGGATACCCTTGATCTCCTTTTGTTGTCTTATTGTTCTGGCTAGAACTTTGAGTACTAGATTGAAGAGATATGGAGAGAGTGGGCAGCCTTGCTTTGTTCCCGATTTTAGAGGAATTTCCTTGAGTATCTCACCATTTACTTTGATTTTGGCTATTGGTTTGCTGTATATAGCCTTTATTATGTTGAGGAAAGTGCCTTGTATCCCTGATCTCTCTAAAACTTTAAACATGAATGGGTGTTGGATTTTATCAAATGCTTTCTCTGCATCTAAAGAGATGATCATGTGGTTTTTTATTTTCAGTGTGTTTATATGGTGGATTACATTGATGGATTTCCGCATATTAAACCATCCCTGCATGCCTGGAATGAAGCCTATTTGGTCATGATGAATGATATCTTTGATGTGTTCTTGTATTCGTTTTGCAAGTATTTTATTTAGTATTTTTGCACCGATGTTCATAGGAGAAATTGGTCTGAAATTCTCTTTCTTTGTTGAGTCTTTGTGAGGTTTAGGTATCAATGTGACTATGGCCTCATAGAATGAATTTGGTAATATTCCATCCATTTCTATCTTTTGGAGTAGTGTAAAGAGTATCGGTATTAGCTCGCCCTTGAAGGTCTGGTAGAATTCTGCACTGAAACTGTCTGGCCCTGGGCTTTTTTTGGTTGGAAGACTATCAATGATTGCTTCTATTTCTGTAGGGGAAATGGGACTATTTAGCTTCTTTATCTGTTCTTCACTCAACTTTGGCAAGTGAAATTGATCAAGAAAATCATCCATTTCCCTTAGATTTTTCAAATTTTGTGGCATATATGCCTTAAAGTAGGATCTTATGATTCTTTGTATTTCTTCAGTGGCTGTTGTTATGTCTCCCTTTCATTTCTGATTTTGTTGATTTCAGTACTGTCTCTCTGCCTTTTAGTTAGTTTGGCTAATGGCCTGTCTATCTTGTTGATTTTCTCAAAGAACCAGCTCTTGGTTTTGTTGATTCTTTGGACTGTTTTCTTAGTTTCTAATTTGTTAATTTCAGCCCTGAGTTTGGTTATTTCCAGACGTCTACTCCTTTTGGGTGTTTCTGCTTCTTTTTTCTTCTAGGGCTTCCAGTTGTGTCGTTAAGATGCTTATGTGCGATGTTTCCAATTTCTTTTTAAAGGCACTTAGTGCTATGAATTTTCCTCTTAGCACTGCTTTCAATGTATTCCACAAATTTGGGTATGTTGCTCCTTCATTTTCATTGAATTTCAGAAACTCCTTGATTTCTTTCTTTATTTCTTCCCTGACCCAGGTGTCATTTAGCAGAGAGTTGTTTAGTTTCTAAGTACATGTAGGCTTTTTGTTATTTCTGTGTTGTTGAATTGCAGCCTAAGAGCATGGTGATCTGATAGGATACAAGGTATTATTTCAATCCTCTTGTATCTGTTGAGGCTTGCTTTGTGACCTACAATGTGATCAATTTTGGAGAAGGTTGAACTTTATTTTTTTCTACTCAGGACCTCAAAAGGCATTACTGGTACCTGAGACTATTTTTCTAGCTTTAAAAAAGTATATTAGCTCTGTTTTATTATCTTCAAGTATGCCTTAATGAGTACAGCAAATTAAAAGTTGGTTGTGTCAAAAAAAAAAAAGAGGCAACAAACAAAGGGGTTCTCGAAATTTGTGGACAAATGGATAGAGCTAGAAATGATCATATGAGTGAGTTAACCGAGAAGCAGAATGACTCAAACGGTATATACTCACTTATATCTGCCAAATAAGGTTATTTTTAATTCATTGGTATTGAAATTTGTATATTGATACAAATTATGGTCATGTCAAATACTAGTCTAATTTTATCACAAGAATATATACTCTAGGTCTAATAGATAGCTATGATTCTATAGATATATAAGGTAAAATAGTTAAATAAGATCTTCAAAAGCCTCAGAGACCTACAGAATATGGCATTTAAAGATGTTTTTATTATTCTAAAGATTCTCTGACAACAAGACAAGTTAACACCTGGCAACAGCCAGCTTGCCTCACTAAAGATGATGAGCATCAAAGTACTTCCTTATGGAGTTGGCTTCAAATGTAGCAAATAAGCCACTGGGAAATTTTCCTTGTTTCTGCCACAGACAGAATTCTGACTAAAAATAGGCTTAGATGCAGGCAGAGTCGATGGCCAAACTCTGCCAAGACAGGGTAAGTCCTCAATAGTTCCTGCCTCCCAAATATGTCTGTCAGATTGGGCTAGATGGCCAAAGATGATGCATCAACATTATAAAGAGTTTTGGTTGACTGTTCAGGCAGTAAACTGTCTCAGCCATTTTTTTTTTTCAGTTTGGAAGCTGCTAACCTACACCTGCGTTTCACTCAGGTATTTAAGTTTTATTCCTTCTCAAGTCTCTGATGGAGTTGAAGACCAGATAGATTAGTCTTACAAGTAAGCTTAGTTGGTTAGGGGTTAGGATGTTTTTAGATCAAGATAGATGTTTTAAGTTAATAGATATGATAGATATTGATCTTTATCCAGAAATTTAGATCCAGCAAGATAGGAAAGAATTTTACTTCAAATTTGCCAAATACAAATAACCAAATCACTATGAATATAACATTTATGTAATTCCTGATTGTCTCATGGTTCTTCCTGTTGTATATAGTGTATTTTATTCACATGTAATAATATAAATGCTTACATTGAAAAATAACCAATTTTTAAAAGACACTTTAAAGTATCTTTAACACTTAACACAGAAGAAGCCTAGTGTGTGATGGCATTGAATCTGTTCATTCTCAGATTGCCCATATGCCTACTCTAGACTCTGGACCATCAGGAAAGCAGTTGTAAGGTAGGTAGATAGGGCTATGGTCTCAGAGAACTGGTGATCCAGAGGGTAGGATAGAGCAATAGGTTAAGTGGCCAAACAAGTAAAAAAGAACTTCAGACACAGTCATGAAGAAAATAAAACATATTGACACAGTACAGTGAGACAGCAGAGCAGAGTCCCTGAGAGAGAGAGAGAGAGAGAGAGAGAGAGAGAGAGAGAGAGAGGTCAGAAGCTCATCCCTGAAGAGGTGAAGTAGGAGCAGAGGCCCGAATGATGAGTTTAACTTCAAACAGCAAAGTTGAAAAAGAGCTGTGAAGCAAAAACTCAGTATTTAAAAAATTCAGAGACATCTCAGGTGAATAGCATTCAAAAAAAGTACTGTTAAGGAAAATCACTGTCAGTCAGGAATAAAATTTTTTCATTGATGTCCAAAGTAAAGAACCCTAGTGGCTGAAGCGTAGTGAAAGAGAAAGGAGGTGTGAGGGTAATGGGTGAGAAATAGGGAGGGGGTGTGAGGGAAGATGCCAGATTATCTGAGAAGGAAATCTGGGATTGGACCTCAGAGCAAGGAAAAATATTTCACAGGAGGATTTCATGTGAGAGAGTTTATCTTCTCATCTGCATTTACAGTTTATTTTGTCACTTGAAGAAGACAAAAAAGTAATAAATAAAATCAGAAAAGAAGAAAGTAATTACAGTTAGCCAGGAAACATGGGCAGTGATGATGGTGCTAAGGATGATGGGCTGTTCCTTAACTGTGGATTGGGTATAGTGGGTGAATAAAATGGAGAAACTCTGAAAGGTACTTTGGGGTTTCATATCAGTAAATGACCAGTCATGGATGTCTAGGAGTAACAGTAAAATAAGCATGGATAAAGATGGAATCTGCAAGGCATAGATTTACAAGTACCTTTTTTGTCTCTCTTCCATGATGCCATCTTCAGTGCAAAAACATTAAACAAGGAAAAGAAGAGACTGGATGATTTAGCAGGGAATATGATCACTCCTGATACTTCTATCAGGATGTCTCACAACAACCATGTAGTTCTGAGCTGCTAAACTCTCAGACTGATGGGGTTCAATCTAAATTCTGCAGCCAGACAACACAGACTTCTAAGCAACTTGAGCCTGGGAGGCGTTCAAGAAGTTCAGAAGCTTAATGAGAAGCAGTTACCTCTCCTACATCCATATCAGACTCAATTATCTTATTCTGAGATAATTTTCGATATTCTGAAGTTTTTTTTAATTACACTGCATCTCAAGATGAACTCATTTTAAACTGCACTTCCCCCTCCCGAGGCACAGGATTGGCTAAATTCATTAATTGTCTTTTGATTTCATGGACCATTGAAAAGTCAGCACTTGTGGTTCCCTGCTGAATGGCTCGGGGTCACTGGTATCCACAGGGTCTATAATCTTCTTAATTTCAATTATTGCTTCCTCATCTCCATAGGTCTTTACAAGGCTTCCTCCTAGGCTTGCTCACTTTCTGCTGAGAATTGGCTTTCCTTCCCAGCTATCTCTTCCCCCACCTGCCTCATCTCTCTGCATCATGTTCTCACTTTGCCAACTGGGCATTTGAAGATTATCCCGCTGCATATTCCTAAGAAACATTTAGCTACATTTATCAGAGGCTACTTGTCGCATGAACAACAACCAGAGCCACATAACCCAGACGAGCTCTTAGCTTCTGGGATGCACTTAACCTGAGATTCCAATTCTCACAGCCTCACTTCCCGGTGGCATGGTCTGGGATATATTTATTAAAGTTTTATTATTTATTTATTTATTTATTTAGTGCGCTGCATGCACACCTGTGTGTGTTTGTGTTTGAGGGTGTGCATGCACACATGCACATGTGCACATGCAAATCACAGTGCTCATCTGGAAGATGGAGGACAACTGTTAGACTGGATTTAGATCTCTCTGAGTTCTGATTTCTTTATGTATGAGACCAATGTGACAATTGCCCTCCCCAAAAGGATCATGATAGCTAAGGACATGCTATATACAAAGAGTTCGACACAGTGCCTGACACACAAGAATTTCCTAACAAATGGCTATGACTATCGCCTCCATTACTATCAATAGCTTCAAATTTTTGTATAATTTTTATCATTGCTTTTGCACATAAGAAAGGCATTGAGCCCATTGTCTGATATTCATTAAGGGCTTAAGAAGTTTCAGATATCATTACTTATGAATCCGTGAGAATCTCAATATGATAGCCTACAAGAGCAAAGTAGGGCTATCTATTGCTATCCTTTCAGCTCACAGAAAGGAAATACACAAGGGAAAGAAAACCACCTGCCAAACAAGATGCTGAGGAACAGCGGCACCTGCCACCAAAGGCTACCCTCAAGACACCCTTCCTCTTCTGAGTAGGGAACAACGGTCAAAGGAGACAGTTTCTACGTTGTAAAGGAAGCAGAGAGTAGAAAAGGAAAGAAAATGGCAAAAAAATTGCTACAAAATGGAGCCTTTAGAGAACATCAGGACAGATAAAGATATACCACAGCAAAGAGTGTTCCCTCAGTTCACAGGTGCCCAAGGAGCTTCACAGAGCAAACAAACAAAACAGAAAAAAAAAAATGAAACAAACAAGAGAACAGCCAAGGAGCCATATAAAAGCTCAACATAGAAGAGAGTTTGCAAGGCCGGGCATGGTGGTGCACGCCTTTAATCCCAGCCCTTGGGAGGCAGTGGCAGGTGGATCGCTGTGAGTTCGAGGCCAGCCTGGTCTACAAAGTGAGTCCAGGGCAGCCAAGGCTACACAGAGAGACCCTGTCTCAAAAACCAAAAAGAAAAAAAAAGAAGAGAGTTTGCAAAAAGCCTGAAGACCGAGTGTTAAGGTGTTTGTGACCATAGCCCTTGAAATAAAAGATGGGGGCATCTCAAGTGCAATGTCTCCCCATATTCTAAATGTGCTCTCCTGCTCCTCCTCTTCCTCCTCCTCCTGCTGCCACCACTGCCAGCACCAATATGCAAGTATGTGATCTCATCTGCTTAGAGGCCCCGGAATGCTGTCTCAGGAATGGATAGACAACCATAAGTGTTAGCAATGTGGAAGTGAGAGTCTGAGATAAGGGGGAAATATGGGAAACTAAGTATATACATAGCACCCTGAAGTACTAACTTACGATTTTTGTATCATGAATGGAGCATTACTCTCAAATGCAAATTAACATATAGAAAACTCAGAGGAATGGGCTGACCCAGGAAGAGGCAATCTCTCCAAATATAGTACACATGTGGTGTACAAATTCATGTAAGCATATGCAAACACACAAATGTGTGTGTCTGTGTGTCTGTTTGTGTGTGTGTGTGTGTGTGTGTGTGTGTGTGTGTGTAAATAATGAATGAGTAAATATTTTTCAAGGCACATGGGAAGAACACTAATGGCTTTGTGGCTTGAGGTTTGGCTTGCTTGCTGCATTGAGTCTCCATGGAAGGGCCCGTGGGGATCTCAAGCTTGTTAAAATATAACAGAGCCTCTGAGTTCTTGCACATCACGTGCTGCCTATATCATGCAAGCTTACAGGAGAGGCAGAGTGGACCAGTGAACACAGAGCCTCCAATCAGGATGGAAAGCAGGTTACAAGCCAATGACATATACAAGCTGGAGCCAAAAGTTTCATGGGGAGGGGGCATCTAAAAGGTTAAAAAGAAGAAGATAATTCCCTTTGGGCTTTAAAATGAGCTTCTGCCCATTGGTAACAGGGAGAGAAGTTCATCAGCATTTCTATGGCTATTGTCTCTTCCATTAAGATGATTTTTTTTTCTTATACTGTATGGTGACAAGGATAAAGGGCAAAGAAAACTTGAAAGTAGATTAGGACTCCAAAATGTAAGGATGTTACACCTTCTTGTCTTCAAAGAAACATGTTCCCATTTGAGGGCCTCTTAGAAACATTCAGCCCAGAAAACTACCTAAACCATATGTTGTCTGTCTTCTCAGAAGCCTGGTAGAGGTCAGTACAGAGGAAGGCCATGATAGTTGGTGATTATGAAGCCTCCTAGTATTTTCTTTTGAATGCCAATATGAATGATCGATGAATTAAAGAATCATCATTTCCAGATGTTGGTGGTAAAATGGAGGCAAATTCCTGGTTCTGGTACCATTGTCACGAGACCATGTCAAAAGATTCACTAGCAAGTCCAGCCATGGCCTGAGCATTCTGCCCAGCACCACATTTCAGGAAGCATCAGACAATAGGTTTGTAACAGTAGACAGTTGCTGCTTAGTTCTTATGTGTGCTTGTTTATGTGATTGTTTTTCTTTTCATATGTCTGTGTGTAACATGCATACATGCATACATGTGATGTGCATATATGTGGAGACCTGAGGTTGAGGTTGGTTGCTCTTCTACCTTACTTAATGAGGCAAGGACTCTCAATGAACCCAGAACTCATGGACAAGGCTCTTCTAGCACACCAGCAGCTCTGGGAATTTATGATCTAACAGATAACAAAAGAGACAGATTTAATCTGTATTATTCTGAGAATGGATTATAGGCTGGCCACTATATTCATCCTGTCTTCGTGTGGGATTTTGGAATCCAAATACAGTCCTCATGCTGACATGAAAAGCACTTTAACCACCGAGCCATCTTCCCAAAATCCATCCCCACCTCTATGCACCATGCTTAAAATATAAACCAGAGGAAGGGACAAAACTGAACACATATCATGTACGTATAGCCCTGGTGCTTATACTTTCATTTTTCTGCTTTTCCTCTCTCCTACCCGGGTGAAGACCTCAATCTGAAGTACTAACACTCCATTGTTTAACAGTTCACAGAACAAGGTATGGGCTGAGATTCATAGAATATCTATAGCAAATCTATAGCAAAGCATCACTAAGACTGATGACTTGGAAGGTATAAAAAGCCTATGTGTGTAACAGGGTAGAAGATAATAGGTTTGCATTAAGATGAATGAGCATCCCTGTTTCTGTCCTCCTACATTGTGTGGAGGTGTTAGACACTATAACATCAGCTCATCAACACCAGAAATGAATACAACTTTGTATAGCAGCAAATAGTAGGAGGAATAAAGTCTTCAGAGCCTGCTAGAGATGTGTAGAAGTCATCATCATTCTCTAATTAGCTGTGTAAATGTACATAAGCTGAAATGCATCACTAAGGTACAGCACCTGCTGTGGTTGTTCTAAAGTGACATCCAATGCCCAAACACTGAAGGTTTGGTCCACAGTATTCAGCGGTGATGCTTTAGGGAGGTTACTGGGTCTTGAATACTCAGATATAATGAACTGATAAGTCAACTGTCGTTCCCAACTTTAATGCGGTATTAGGTAGAACGTTAGTACTAGATCATTGGGAAGTACTTGTTCCTTGCCCCTTTGCTTTAACAACACCACATGCCTTTAGTTACCACATGACATTAGTTGTCCTCTGAATTGTCTTTTCACCACGATGCTCTGCCTCATCATAGCCCTAGAAGCATCTAGACCAAGTGACCACAGACTAAAATATCTGAAACCATAAGCCCAAATAAAGTTTCCCTGTAAAGTAATATTCTTGAGCATTTTGGCACAGCAGTGGAAGACTGACTGACCCCAGTACCTTTTTCCAAAACATGAGGCTAAAATTATCAAACTTTGTGAGATCAAATAAAATATCAATGGTAAAGAGTCTCACCTTCTGATTACATTGTAGTAGGTGGTTAATACATTGTAGCAGCTGTACGCATAAGGTTATAGTGTAATTCAAATGCTGGTTCTGTTCCTGCCCCCATCGTCCCCCCATGCCCCCCTCCCACATCTGGTTGCAATCCTTGCCAGTTCCAATTGAACTCTGATATGTCAATAAAGCAGCTTAAAGCCAGCAGCTGAGCAGAAAAGAAAATAGGGATAGAATTCCTGACAGCCATGGGAGGAGAAGTTAGAAGAGGAAGCAGGGTATTCAGCAAAGAACAGGTGTCTAGGAGACATGAGAACAGGGGTGCCCAAGTAGGGAAGCTACAAAGCACAACTATCTCTGGGATGTATGCTGGGAGGAAGCCAAATTAGCTTACAGTTTTAAGAATAGTTCAATAGGTTCAGTTCTTATGCTTTGACGCTTGTTAAAGTAATATATTAGAGTCTCAATTATTTGTGTGATAGCCAAATAAAGAGAGAAACTGAGAAACAAACATGGTTTTGTAAAATTAACCATAACAGGCTGCCATTAACTTTATCATTGTGCTTTTCCTAAGATCATGGAAGATAAAAAAGACTCCTGATACAACAGGATACAAGCAGATGATGAATTAAATGCAGCAGCCAGACCAGTACAGTCATAGAGGGCCAGACCCTATAGTCAGGTATTAAGCATAGAAATTGCTTAATACCAGGAATTTGAGGTAGCCTAGACAACATAGAAAGAGCCTTATGCCAGAAAACCAAGAGAAAAAATGAAAAAAGAAAGAAAAAGAATCAAAATAAAATAATTAAATCTTTAAAAAATAAAAGAATTGGGAAGAAGGGGTTCCATTTGACCCCAAGGTCAATAGCAAGTAATAATAGGGCAAGATCATTTAAACAGTCACAACTTGAGATATAAGTGGGCTCATCCTGGTTGTCATGGAGACTAGGCCAAGAACTCAAAGGGACCAGAGAACATTTTAGATGCTAAAGGGAAACTTGGCCTGCTAGATAATGCAAAAGATTCACACTGTTTTTAAAAAATGAGTCACAAGTCATACAATTAGCAAATGTCATGTACCTGGAACTCTGTGTGAGCATGAAAACTCAGAATCCCCAAACGGAATCCTAGCTGCCGTAAGACATGGAAGTTCACTGTGAACCTATCTTTAGGCAGAACACTGACATTCCATAAAGACCTCTGACCTTGAAGTTCAGAAGCCCAAGGGCAGACAGCAACAGGAGGGCTAATGTGTAAACTGATTGATGGGTGTCAGTTAATTCCTATATTTGAGGGAAACAGTGGAGAGATGCAGAACTAGTTAAGACCAGAAATGCAGAGTGGTATCAGTAGGAGCAAACAAGTTAAACTTTAAACCAGACCTGGCATTTGTTTTAGGAACTAAAGAATTTGGCAAGTGTTTGTGTGTATGTGCACATTTGTATGTACATGAGTATATGTAAATGAGTATGTTTGTGCATGAGTGTGTGTGTGTGTGTGTGTGTGTGTGTGTGTGTGTGTCTGTGTATGAGTGAGAGAGAGAGACAGACAGACAGACAGACAGACAAAGTGTGTGTTTCAGAGAGATCCAGAAGTCTACAGACAGGATCTCTGAGTAAACCTGGAGTTCACTGACTCAGGACTGGCTGGCCAGCAAGTACCAGGGATCTGCCTGGCTCTTCCTTCTCAGCACCAGGGTTACAGACATATACCACTCTTCCAGCATTTAATCTAGGTACTAAGAATTCTACCTCAGGTGCCCAGCTTATACGTCAAGCACATCCAGACTGAGTCATCTACCCAGCCCCCAAATTATTTTGTAAAAGGCTTCATTTGTTTATCTATAAACTGGGAAGGAGAGCTACCAACTAGCATAGGATAGAATATGAATTGCTGGAAGTAAGGCATTTTTTTTCCTCTCTAACCTAAACACAAAGTATGATGTACATCTTAGTACCTATATGTCATATGGAAAAAAGGACACAGAACAACATTTTACAGTATAATACCACATGTGGAGAAAAGTGTATTATTCACATGTCTTCATGGGAGTGTGTGAGTTCAGGAAGAAGAATTCATATTTCATTTTTATGTATATGTGACTATGAGCTGTCCATTATGGGTGCTGGGAACAAAATCTGAAACTTCAGCAAGAGTGGTAGTTGTTCTTAGGTGCTGAGTCATCACTCCAGCCCCCAAAATTCAGTCTTTTGCTAATCATGGCTATACCTAAAGAAAGACATGGGCTCAGGCAGATGAAAAAAAGAAATTGGAAAAAAAAAGGGAACTTTATTCTCAATAATTCAGTGGCGGCACAAATATGCATCCTTGGGATCTTTAAGATAAACCTGTGCTTTTCACTGCTAATGTAAACTAAAGACAACTGAAGTCCTTATGCAGCAACCAGTTAGCAACATGTACATAATTAATACTTACACAGAATGGATATTAATCAATCGATAAACTTTGCTTAAATATTTCCAGGCCAACTCTTTGTACCAAGAGGAAATTAGGAATTACCAGTATAAAAACTAAGTTGTTTGTTTGTTTGTTTGTTCGTTTGTGTTTGTTTTAGCTCTGGTGAATGATCAGGGGATAGATTATGTTGAAATCCAAATCTTTTAAAATGCATTTATCATCATTACCTTGCTATGTCTTTATATGCAATGATGCTTTTCCTTACACCCACAATTTACAAAGGACTTTGGAATTAAAACCTTAAAAGCTAAATTTTTCTAGGCTCTCTCTGAACTAGCACTTAATGCCAATAAAACAACTTGGAATAATTTGTTTTCCTCTATACTCTCGAACTGATCAATATAGGAACCTCTATTGCATTTGTGGCTCCCATGGCTCTAAATGTTGGGTCATTGTGGAAGAAGTCTTGGATCCATGGGTTACAAGTGGCCAGACCACATTTTTCTTATGGCTTCTGTGGTTTTGAGTGTGTTGAGTAACAGGGAGAGAAAGAGCTGACTTCATACAGTGCACTCCGCAGAACTGAGAGTACTTAAAACAGACCAGAGCAGGAGGAAGGTTATGGCTTGATACCTCTGTGCAGCATAAGGCATAGGCTGTGCATCTGCCTGAAATAGGAGCTCTGCTCAACTCTGCTTGCTTATGACCTTGGTGAGTCACTTTGCCCCTTTAAGACTTTGTTTCCTCTTTGGAATAATAAGGATGATGATCATGGGATCAATGTCATGGTAATAGTGAATCAATGAGATAATTTAGAATCCTGATCTATAGCAAATGCTCAACAGACAGTTATCATTTTTCTTAAATTTGAAGTTCAAATTCAGTTTGATAGCATCCATGATTTTTGATACAGTTGAAATAAATACATACAAAGTACCAACTAAACCATGCTTCAGTTTCTGTACACAGAAAACTTCCATTTTGTGTTAGGAAGGCAAACACATTTCCACACAGAATAATTAGGTAAATTCTCCAGGTCCAATCTAACTAGTTAAGACAAAACCAAGTTACTGACTCATAAAAACAGCTGGGTCTCAGAAGAAGAAGAATTTACTTTATGGAAGTTTCCATGAAATGGGGTTTGACTGAGGCTCTTTGGAAAAGAGTAAATCAGGAGGCTGTATTAATCAGTTTCCTATAGCTATCATGGCACACCAACCCAAGCCACTTGGAAGATGCAGGACGTATTTTTATTTTACAGTTACCAAGGTTTCAATCCAAGGACAATTACACTACTGCTTTGGGTTCAGGACCAGGGAGAATGGCATGATTTTGTGAGGATGGCTGATAAGACCTCTTCCCTTGTGACAGCTAAGAAGCAGAAAGGGACAATGGGAAAGGGACCAGAGCCAAGATACACCCTTCAAAAGCATGGCCCCAGTGACCTATTTTTTCAGCAAGGTCTCATCTTCTATAGTCCAATTGCCTTCTAATAGAATATTTGATTTTTAAAATCTATCAATGGATTTAAGCCATTGATTTAAGTCACAGCTCTTATGACCTAATCATTACTTAGAAACACTCTCACAGTCACATAGAGAAGTCTGGTGGTGAATATTTTTAGAAATACCTCTTAGCTCCTTTTTTCATTTTTTAAATGCTGCTCAAGATTAACTATTTCAGAGACATTGGGATAGAAGCAATTTTATGAGTGACACATAAGTGTCTGCAAAGGTGTTAAAAGCAAAACTATAGACCAGATTACATGAAGAAGGTGGGTGTTCCCAGACCGAAAGCAATCAGGAAACCACTGTAACACTATCTTTTACTTCTTAAGCTTTGGGTTTGCAACCTTAGTCAGATCGATCCTGGATCCTAGCTTTACCTAAGATGGCATTTTCCCTAACAGCAAGACTCTGAAAGATTCACTATCTAGGCTCCCTCAGATGAGGACCAACACAAGCCACTCACAGTAAACTCTGGAACCTGATTCAGGATTGCAGAGCACCGTCCTAATAGAGAGCCTTCTATTTTCTGAGCCCCTGACTAGGAGCATCACCACCTGGGACCTTCCCAGTTTCCATCTAGACTTACTGACTCAGAAGCCCCAGAGACTGGGGGTAGGGATTTCAATTTTGACCAGTCCTGTGGGTTACTGTGATACAGTAATACAAAATTATAGCATCATCTCACTATTTCCCTCTCAGACATACAGATTAAATATCCTGGTATTGATCAGCACAATAAACTGCTATTCCTCTGTTTCCTACTCCTCTAATAGCCTCCATTTTAGAGAGAATGTATGGAAGAGACAAATCCTAAGGAGACATGAAATCTGTAGCAAGAAGAATAAAAATGAAGAAATAATCAAATAGCTATTTTATTGATGTGAGCTTACTTCTTGCAATGGGCACACAATAGAAGAAACATTGAAGAGCTTTAAAAGAATGGGCTGCATAGCTGGACCTTTATGCCATTTCATTTTAACAGAAGAGAGGCTGAGTTCCATTAGCAAACTTATTCTGCAGACCACAGGAACTGTCTGACATGAATACTCTGTTATGGTGGAGGCAAACACCATAAACATGGATATTATTGTTGGCTTTCTTCGTTCAAAGTCAGTGATTGATACTGGAAGTGATGGCTCACTTTTGTATCCTGTGTTAACTAGTGCATGCAGACATACTTGCAGTCTACACTATAAAGAGGAATCAACATTTACTTTCATTACTAACTTATCAAAATTATACTGTAAATGTTCTGTTGTTGTTTTGAAGTAACGCCCCCTCCCAACCAGACACCCATGGGGCAGTATAAGGATGATACCAGCAGAAATTAACTGGGCCCAGGATTTCAAGAAGCACCTGACCCCAAATACCCAAGAATGAGGAAAGAGTTTAAGACATAATAGTGAGAGAAGCAGACATCACAAGCCTCAAAATCCTTGCTCACCACCTGACAGGAGGGGAGGGGCAAGACTGAGCTCCAAGATGATTAACTGCCCTTTCCCCTATATAGTTGACTGGCTGGAGATGAGATGGGAGATTATTTTCTTTTTAAGACAATTAAGCCACAGCCTTCTCAGAGAATGTTGTGGAGAATGTTATCCACAAACACTTTTCTACTAGAATTTACTATTTTGTTACATGCAAGCATCCGTAGTGCAAACTTCTTTCTGTTATGTCCTGTGACCCACCCAGAGGTGTGTTTGTATGGTGATTTTTAAATAATTTCAAGTTACAAAGAAGACTAACCATCATGGGGTCATCCATACATATTCATTACAAGGAAGAACACTGAAGGGACAATGGAGTGAATAATGGTAAAAAATAAATCTACAAGATTTGAATTTGCCTATTACTGATAGGCAAGAAAAACTCCATGGCCATTTTCTCAGATGTAATTTTTCATATACAACTGATTGGCAAGACTCCCATAGGGCCAAGAAAGAGCTCTAAAATATCTTCACATTCATCTTGGCAATGACCACAGCCACCCCAATACCACTGCCCGTGGGGAACACAGTATTTATGCCTCAGTCTTGAAACTGTATACACCGAGGGTCATGTGCCAGAGTGACTAAGGAAAGAGCTTCCCAAGGGAGCTACTGTTCCATCCACTCTGCTCTCTGCTCACAGGAGTTAGAGTTGAGAAGTGATTCTTCTTTGGAGATCAAAGTGGCTCTTAAAAGAGATGAGCTGATCCACCTAGAAGTTACCCTGCGTTCTGGAAGAGGATAAAGAAAGAGACTTACTTGTCTTTTGTGAAAGGGAGTGTGAATATTACTTCAAATTCTGAAAATGTTCTAACCCTAGTTCTCTTACCATCTAGCAAAGAAATTTGTACAAGCTTGTTCTATCTGACCATTAGGGGGATTTTGCCTATCAAGAAGAAAACAGGATGAAATATTCCTAATTAGAAATTCCAAAGTTACAAATCACTGACATGGCATTACTAGTAAAAAGATTTTCACCTGACTTCCTGTCATGGGTTATAATCAAGATAGATGCTCACTAAAAATAACCATATAAAATTACCTTCAGACTGTGTGTTTGAGGTGAATATGAAACATAAATGAATTTTGTGTATAGACTTGGATCCATCTTTAAGACATTTCATTATGTGCTTACAAATACTTCAAGGCCTTTAAAAAATCCAAAATCTAAAACACTTTTGGACCCAAGCCTTTAAAATAAGGGTTACTCAACTTGTAATGATAGCAATTGCTGACACAGTTACTATTTTTAAATAATTCTAAACACTTTGAACATGCCATCTGACCTGGATTCACAAGTGTTCTTTGAAGTCGGACACCAAACTTGGTAATTTACCTAACATCACGCACAAAGTGACAGAGCATGGCTTTAAATGCACGTGAGTCTCAGTCTAAAACCCAAGTAAAGATGACAACATTAATAACTCAATCATAGACCTTTGTATATAATGTGAAGAGAAAAAAAGCATCTTAAATTAAAAAACACACAGAAACATCAAAGCACATCAAATGTCTGGGGTTTTATGAGTAGTCACGGAATTTTTAGCATCACTGTACAATCTACATCAAATGAGGCAATAGGCAGTTTTCCCTTAACTATGAGAAGGGACCTTCTCTATATGCCAGATCTCCCAGGTCCTTATTGCCAGGGTGTTTGAAAATTTGCTCACAAGATATGAAGAACTATCCCAGCAATATGTGTGTGTGTGTGTGTGTGTGTGTGTGTGTGTGTGTGTGTGTGTGTGTGTGTGACTCGTGACTGTCTTCAATTACCACGGGTAAGCTATACAACATCGGTTCAGTGTAGTTGACCACCCACAAGAATACCCTTTTAAAAGGTCCTTCTGGCTCCTAAGTCTCAGTTTCACAATGTGCCAAATAGCAATGACAAAATACTCTGATATAAATTTCAGAATACAAAGGTGATATCTGTTAATAAGAACCACACATGATAGAACCTTGGTGCTCCTAATAGCAGATGCCTTTGCAGGGTGGAGAGCAAGCACGAGTGAAGGATTCTGAGAGATGGGCTATGTTCCCTTAGAGAGTAAGTGGAGCTGGGTTCTACTTGCTTGTAGCAGTAACTGATCTTTGATCTTCATTCCTTTCCCTGAGTCACCTCCCCACTCATACACTGTGCTAATTGGGACTACTTCTCAAATCACCTATTTGTACCCAGATTCAAGACAACTCAATTAAAAAAAAAAAGATACCAACTAAATATTCATTCAGTAAGCAAGCACAGAGGGCGGTGTCTTGAGGTGGGGCATCAACATGTTTTTTGTTGTGCCTTGTTTGCCTGTCCAGCATGATGTCCATGGCAGTGAGTTTAATAGATATTATATCTGACGAGGTTCCATTTTATGGCACAGTGGACCTTAATGCAAAGAGCTAATCCAGGAATCCATGAACCTGGTACCTGAGCTTCCCTGATACCTTTTCCTCCACCTTTTGGCATAAGAAGAAGCTTGAACGACGTGACAGGAGTGTAGCCTTGCTGCCTTGAAAATGCATGTGGCCAAGGTATAAGAAATGTAGGTGCCTCCAGGAACTCTTAGCTGACAGCCTGCAAGGAAATATGGACAGCAGTCCAACCACAAGGAATTGAATTCTTACAAAAATGAGCATGGAAATTATTTTCCTCCAGAGCCTCTGAATGTGAGCTTAACCAAGCCAGCAGTTTGAATCCAAATGAGGCCACCCAGACTTGCTCCCTAAGTCTCTTTATGGAAATAAGTGGACACAATTTCAAGCTTCTAAATTGTGATATTTGTTGCAGAGCAATAGACTCTAAAGTGCCAATCAAAAGGGAATATGCCTATATGTCTAGTCTTCATAAATTACTTGATAGTGCAATCAAATAACTTTTCAATAATATTTATTTGTGAAAACGTATGCACAGTGTGTTTAAAATATCTTACTATTATTTAAATTTTATGTATATGACTGATGTTCTGTGTATATGTGTAAGTTGTATATGTACAGGTTCATGTGAGTTTGTGCATGTGTGTAGGGAGGTGCACATAATTACACATGGATGTGGATATCAGAGGTTGAAATGATATGTCTTCCTCAATTACTCTCCAACTTATTTTTTATTTAACGTTTTTATTGATTCCTTGTGAATTTCACATCATGTACTCCAATTCAACTCATCTTCTCATCCCTTTGTGCTTGCCCCTCCTCCCTTGAAACCCCCCACCCAAAAGGGAAACAAAAAAAAAATCTCATTGTGGAAGCTATAGTGTGTGACAGTGTGTTCCACAGTATACATAGTTGTTCACAATTCTTTACTTCCAAATGTTCATCACAATGAGTCATTGGTCTGATATAAGGCCTGTGGCTTCTGCCACACTATTAACACTAGATCCTCACTGGGATTCCACACGAAGATCCTGTTGTTGCCCTGTGTCATGGAGACTGGGTAGTTTGGGATCTGTAGGACCAGGCCCTTCACAAGCTCCAGCAGTTCATAAATGGGGGTAGATGTTGGGGTGTGCTAACTCAAGGCCCTGGATCTGGGCCTGTGTGGTAGCTCAGCATGTCAGCCATCTACCTCTCCTGTACCCACAGCACTAGGGTGAGCACTCTAGCACTTCCCCAGCCAGCTAACCCAGTGCCACAACTGGAAAGGGGCAGTGACAGCTCTCCTGCTATCATGACCTTGGGGGTGGCAAGGCCAGTTCTCCTATACTCATACCCTCACGGTTGGCTCACCTGCAACAACTCCACTCCACCCCCACCACCCCACCCCACCCCCACCCAGACACACACACACACACACACACACACACACACACACACACACAAACAAACAAAAACAAAAAAAAAACAGGTTCAGCTCTATTGTGTTTGCTGGACAAGTTTTGGGGCTTGATCTCTAGAGTGCTGCCCCTGGTAAGGGGTGGCATCTGTTCTCCTGCTCTTCTGTTTTTGGACCAGTTCTCCCATGATGCCCAGGCAAGGGGTAGGAAGGGCCAGCTCCGCACAGCCTTCAGATATTAACATGGCCTCAGGAAGCAGCCCAGATGAGGGATATCTGCCTAGCCTTTGGTGGTAACTGACCCTTCTGCTACAGGGACATGGACCCAGACATGGCCCTTGGTGGCAGCATGGACCAGGCCCTCACTATGACCTTAGGTGGCATTGCTGGCTACTCACAGCAGGCTACTCCTCACCTCTCTTGATTCTCCAGCTCCACCTTTCTTCATTGTGCACTTCATTGTGAATTCGTCTGTTTCTCATTCTCTTCCAACTCTCTACAACTTACTTGCTCATCTTAGTGGTGCCACGGACCTTTGGGTGTCTAGGGTCATGTCATCCCAGGAGTGCTATGCCCTACCCATGTCATATGGCAGCAGGAGGGGGTCATCTCAGGCCAGTTCTGTCTGCATGGGCCACATGGCACTGGACTGGACATTCTCTTGTGCGGGGTCTGCCGACCTGGTCCTGTGGCACTGAGTGGTAATCTCTAACTTATATTTTAAGATGGGATCTCTCTCTCTCTCTCTCTCTCTCTCTCTCTCTCTCTCTCTCTCTCTCTCTCTCTCTCTCTCACTGAACATGAAATCTACCAGTGCAGCCAGTTGACAGTCTGGTCAGTGGTGGGATTACAGACATAAACCACCACACTCAGGTCCTTATGTTAGTGTCAAGTACTTGAAATTAAGTCCCCATGTTCACACAGCAGGCACGTTATCAACTGAGCCATCTCTCCATCCCAATATTCTTTCAATTTTTGAAAATCAAGCTTATTCCAAGTTATTCTGTGATGAAATTTAATTTGATGACAATGCAAGCATCTCAAAGTCAATTGCTTAAATAATTAGTCTTGATGGAGTGTTTCAACAAAATTAAACCATGACAGCATCAGTTCGTGGGAGCAGAAATTACTTTCTACAGGGGGTCAGGCCAGAGGGAATAAGTCAATGACATAATAGTTCTTAAGGTACCAGATTGCTTTTAAGGGAGGCTGTGATGTATGACTGCAGGATGAAGGCATGAGGTTAGGCAGGGATTTTTAAGTCTCTCAGTTCTGTCTTGTTTTACAGCAATCCCAAAGTGCAGAGGAATCAGGTGCTGTTTGTTCTCTTCTCAATTTTCCTCCTTTCTACTGTAATGCTGACACCTAGATTCAACATGCTGGTGTAGATTTTAACGATGTCAGAAGTGAAAGGAACTCAGGCACTCTGTGTTGTTATAGAACCCCAACTACTCAGCCAGGATGCAATTGGGACCAATGCTAAGCCCTAAATATCACACAAATGAGGGCAAACCAGGAGCAACAAATAAAGCCAGGCTGGCATTTGATGAATTCAAGCCAAGAAAGGCATGATGTACATGCCAGCTCTCTGCCAGCCAGGGGTATACTTTGACCCAACTGTCATTCTACATATTTGGTTGGGCTATAACTTGAAATTTTCAAGACTGGATATTTGCTGCCTTTGGAGAATCCTAGGCCACTGGATCATGTACAGCAAAGAGTACTTGGAAAAGAATTGGATACCTAGGACAACATCAGAGTTGGGTACCACCCCAGGCTCCATTTGTTCCATTTAATAGATAATGGCATGTTTTCTCTTGCCTCTGGGTTTTGGGAAACTCTAAAGGGCCAACTTCTTCATGCTTCTCCTATTTATGTCTCTGTCATATAATCTGTTGAATACACAGGTGCCAGATGAATGCTTTATAAATATGTATCATATCACGTCTTTCTGTTTATATCCTCTAATTGTTTCCCATCACATACAAATAAAGCCTCAGGCTTCCCAACCTTGTCTTCACAGCTCTATGTTATTTGACTTTTGTATAATCTCTTTAGCCTCTCAACATTACTTTCTATTAACACTTTACCCCACACTAGAGTTGGATTTTTTTTTCCTTTGTTTATTTTGTCTGCTCTGATAACCTTTCTACATGTTTCTACTGTCTTTCATATTATTCTAAGTGGAAGATCTTCCCTGAGGATTTTCCACTACTGGCTCCAGTTCCTTCTTTACCGTTGTCAAACACTTTTCACTGTTTGAATCCACTGCACTCACTTGTCAATTCAATTTGCCCTCTACTATAATGCAAACTCCAAAGGAGATGGCATTCTGTCTCTTTTGTCTATTTACAAGCATCACATCCCCACCATATCTAAAAGGCTGACTGGTGCATGGAAAGAGTTCAATAAACATTTGCCAAGTCAGTGAATGAATGAATGAGTAGCACAGCCGCCATCTGCCACAGTACATGTGAAAGCCTCTGTTCCCTGGAATATTTAACCCGGCAGACCAAAGCAGACCATTCCCCAACATGCCAGGAAAAAAGAATGTCTAGGATACTAGACTTACAGCTTTTCTGGTGGAAGCATTTCAGAGCTCCACACACCAGACCCTTTTGGGAAGGAAGAGAAACACACATAACTAGTGTCTCCTGCGCCATCAAGGAGGGGCCTGGCAGGTTGAAATCCTTTTTTCCTTTCCTTTGGTATGTGGAGCTGAGTCTGGGTCTCCCCCCAACCCCCCGCCCGCCTCACTGTGCTGACAGTTTTCTTCCCTGTTCCCTCCATCCACAGAATTATTGTGTTTACAAAAGAGACGGGTTCTCCCTGCCTCTGCTGTTCCTGCAAGGTGAAAAGAAAGCTTTGTCCCTCTGTGGGAACTCACTTCCCCCTTGAGCCCTTGACTGCACTGTTTATTTGAGTGCCAAACACAGGAAAAGTGCTCACATCAAGAAGTTTCCTTATAGAATATCAAAAGCAGCTCCTTTGTTCTAAGAAATGGTGGTTTCCCACAAATTAACATACCCGGATGTTATAGTCCCGCCAGTATTATTGATGTCATTGTGTGAAGGAAGATGTGTAAAGGAAGGACTAATACATCTCTCAATTCTCTAGCTTAGAAATGTTAGACTTTAAGGTAGACTTAGGCTTTCATTCAACTAGAGAAGTTTAGAATCCCATCACCCTCAAATCTAACGACACTCACCCCTCACCAGCAGGCAATTGCTTCTGCTTCCTAGTCACTTTTTGCCCTTCACAAGAACTCACCCTTGAGAGCTGACAAATAAAGATAAATTACCAGTCTGGAGCATTCCAACTAACGAAGCCACTGTAGTCACTCCAGTGGAGCCCAAAGCCCACACTTTGCTTTGTTAGCTAAAATTTCTTCTCTCATTGTCTTCAACAATGTGACCTAGAATTGTATAATTCTATAATTCTCAGAGAAGGTTGTAAGAACTAGGTCCTTTATCACACAGGCTTTGCTTTCAGACTTAACAATACTCCTTGACTGGAAAAGGAATTGTCTGACACTAATAAGGTCTGTGATAGAAGTCCCAGGCTTTCTAAATAAATAAAAATCTTTCTGGTGTGGTATATGACAAAGAATATTAAATATATGCTACTAGATTCTAAAAGTGTTATACAGCACAAGAAAATTAACTGCAATTTGTTTTAAGAATTTATATTTACCTGATAGGGGAAATTTATATTTAATAAAAGCCAGCATTTACTTACTGGTTTCTGAGTGCTAGAAAATTTTTTTAATACTTCATTTCATCTTCACAGTGAACGTACTGGGCACATACTTTATTAGTACAATGATGAACAAACACAGAACGAGCATTCTAGCTGGAATCTTGGCTTGTACCTGCAATCCTAGCACAGAGAAAATGGAGTTCAAAGTTAGCCATATCTCCATAAAAAGTACAAATTCCCTGTAATCTAGAACACCTTGAGTTTGAAAAGTGATTTAAATGAATAAAAGATTCTAGAGCCAGACTGTCTGGGCTTGCACCCCAGTCCTGCCACTTAGTAGTTATGAGACACTGGGTGAGTCTAACCTCTTTAGGTCTCAGTTGCTTAGAATAGTCAGTTTCACGTGAAAGATGCCAATTTCCCAAACTGGGCACTTTAGAATTAAGTGGCAGACTTTGACAGTGAAGATTTTGCTATTTTATTTTAATATATCATTTAACACTGCCTTTTCCAAATCCATTGTTGCGCTTACTGGTTAGAAGGTCAAATCTCAATGGTTTGGGTAATAATCCTCCACAAGACTCACTGTCAGCCAGACACCACACACAAAAGCTATAGCTTTCCAGCCCCTTGTACTTCTGACCAACTAACTAATATTGTATTACCTATAATGAACAAAGCATGTTTATATTTCAGTAAAAGAGGTTGCCTAGTTCCTATCCCATGAGGACAGAGAGATGACTGTATTTATGGACCACAGTTTCATCAACAAAGTATTCATTAGTCCTAGCCAAATAATAAAGGTGCCTAGGGTGATACCTAGTAAGACTCCTAAGCACTAAATTTTCATGGCCTTGGGATACACCTGTTTCTGGCATGTGAACATGTACACTAACAGAAAGCTCATCTTAACTACACAGCCAGGCTGTTCCTTGCATTTCACTGTATGGTTGACTGAGTCACTGACTGTGGGATTGCACCTTGTCTTCAACCTCCTCAGAAATTGGTTGATATCACATGACTCAAAGTTCTAACTCTCAAATTATTTGGATAATCTTTGCAGCGTGGTTGGACTCCATCCTAAAACTATCTAGAGATTACTATAAGTCACCTTGTTGGCATAAACCCTAAGAGCCCACAATGAATAAAAGAACATTTATATCTCTTGGCAATTCCAAGGAGTAAGAAGTCACCTTTCAGTGACTAGAAAGAAAGACCTATGGCCTCAGGACTTAAGAGGATGAAGCAATAGCATCAAAACTTCAGGGTCAGCCTGAGCTACACACTGAGCTACAACCCAGACTAGATAACATAACAAGACTGTCTCAAAACAAAACATAATTCTTCACTGTACAATTTCAGTTTCCTTTTCATCTTAAATAAATTTGCTGTCATTGTAAGAAACAACATAATGTAATCACATCCTATCAGTGGGAGTGGCAGCTTGTCTAAAACACCATAAATCAGATGAGTGACTAAATAATTTAAGTGTTATCTGCATATCATCTAACTTTATCTACCATCATCACTGACATATTTTATATGAAGGCTATCATATCATATTCTTGAGCAAAACATTTCCTTCTCTGTGGGTGGACACTGTTGATGTCCAGCTTAGTGAGCCAGTGAGTCTCATCGGGTTTATTTACAGAAGCAGCATTTGATATGAGTAGGCATACAACATATACACTTCAGGGGTTTGTCATAATCACCCTGTTCTATCTTTGTGTTATTTCAGCTGAAGAGAGACAGTAATTTCTAGCACAAGGAAAAGACTTACTAAAATCTTTTTGCAATGTACCTTATACCATTTTATTATTACACATTATGATATTACTATTCATTTAATACCGCCTTTTATAAAGCCAATCTTGCACATTCTGCTTAGAGCCAATCAAATTTCAGCAGTTAAGGTCATAGTCCTCCATAAGGCTCTTTGTCAGCCAGACACCACACACGAACTCCATAGTTCTGGCGTCTTGTGCTTTGACCAATTAATATTGTATTATGTATAAGGGATTAAGCATGCTTATATTTTTGTAAGGGAGTTATCTGCATCTAATCCCATGTGGATAGACAGATGACTATACTAGAGACCACAGCTTCATCATAAAAAAGAGCCTAGCTAGGGCTCCATCCCAGTCTTTGAAAGGACTCATAATATGATAATTTTGAGTCCTTTCATTTCCAAAAGTTATGTCATTCATTGTTGTGTGACACTATTCCTGGGGAGAACTGACAAATACCCACTTACTTCAGACATGGGACCAACCACCGACCAAAGTAAGGATATTAATGAAGTCCAACACTGTAAAACCATGAGTTTTGACAGGGTTATTTACAGGATCAGAAAAACTCAAAGACAGCTGCATCACAGAAGTTCACACCAGCATGACTGACAACTCATAACATCTGGAAACATGGAGTACACTGCACAGTCTGCAGACAGCTCAACATGTTGGGAAATGTCCTTTCCTTGTAGGTCAGTTGAGCTAAGAACCTTCGCTGGTCTTTGCTTCTAGACTATTCTGCTTCTCTAGGCAGCCCAGCTTCTCTGAGAGTATCTTACAGCAGTCCTTACTGCTTTTCTATGCTTGGAGTGGATACTGGATTTGGTCAGTTTCGCGGACTCCTGAAGAAACTAAGTTGTTCCCTGAGCTTAGTGTCTTCTATGCAAGATGGAATGTCTCACTTCTCCTTAGAGCACTGTTTCTCAACCTTCCAAATGCTGTGACTCTCTAATAGAGTTCCTCATGTATAGTGAGCTCCAAGCACTAATTATTTCATTGCTTCTTAATAACTGTAACTGTGCTACTGCTTTGAATCATAATGTAAATTTCTGATATGCAAGTTATATGCTATGTAACCCCCAAAGGAGTCTCAAGGCACAGGTTGAGAACTACTTAGAGTATACGGTTGTTTCACCTCCTTTAAAAAATCCTGTCTTTAAAATATCCTGTAGTTTTACCTCCTGGTTTAATTTTTTTTGTCTTAAAGAACTTCCCTTCAAAAATGGAAGGTTTTGAACTTGGAAAAAAGTGCAAAATAGCATCTTTATTGGCCTAAGAGGTGAGTGAAAGGGAGAGCCATACACGCTTCTTTTCACACTAAACATTGAATATTTTAAGGGTAGTATAGTGTGTAAAGTGCTCAGAATTATCAATGGGGTTGGCCTGTTTTCTGAGCCTTATAGCTGGTGTTCTGTGTCAGCTAAGCACCAAGTACTATTTCTTGCCTGGTACTGAATGAACATTTTGTGTAATATCCTTATCCCACCCTGAAGGCATGTGGAAACCAATCTTCTCTCCTTCCTATTTATCTATTGCAGCATCAGTCTTCAAAAATAAAAAGCACAATGTAGGTCATTGTGAAAATGCAACTGAGGAAGAGCTAGTTTAAGGTACGTGTATCTTGAAAGGAAAAAATGAAATAGCATCTAAGACACTTTCTCCAAGCCTTCTGAATAACTCCACTTTGCAGCTTTTCTTCTGATTTTTTTTATTATTATTATTCAATTTGTATTATGGTCATGATAAAATGAAGGCAAAGACAGGCATCTATTTGTAAGTTTAACATTGATTTTTTTCCCATTTTGTATACATGCACAGGCATAATTGTAGTGAATAGTTTTTAAATTTTTAAAAAATACATTAAGCAGATGAATGAGGCTCCTATAAATGTGCATGTGAACATTTTTTTTCCTTGACAAGGCTTTCTGCTATGAAAACTCAATACATTCCGGGAATACACTCTTGAAGACTGGGAGTAATCACCTGACAGCTACTATTTTATTTTGGCATTCTATTGTTGGCTTCCAAATAGACTCTCATATGTTTTAACTCTTTTCTTTTTGTTTTCTGTTCACCCGGCATATTAATCCTGCAGTGTACTTTTTCAAAATCTCTCCAAGTCATCCTCATCTCCTTTCCCTAACCATCATAACAGTCCAGGCCTTTTCTGCTCTGCTCCAAAGCAAATCTCAAGCTTCCTGGGAGTGTGTTATGTCTGGATAAGGAACAGCTCTCTGCACAGCAGTGGTCCTTTACCCATTTCTTCAGTTACTGGGTTCTCCCCTTTCTAGGCAGGCAATGTATGTAATCTAAACTCTGGAGTTCTAGAGCTGACTGCCAATCAACCCTCCCACATTTGTTATCTCTACCACTTTAGGCAACTGAATTTGCGTTTTGGGTCAACTTAGGAAAATCTACTTATTAGCTGTTAATGAGAATTAAATACAATGATCCATGTGAAGAACTTTGTATAATACATGGCATATTGTTAAATACAGTAAATAGTAGCTATTTTATCTGTGGGACTAAATCTAAAGCTCCTACTATATTGTATTACCTTCCCCAAATTAAGCCATCCTTTATGCCTCTCAAGTTTTTATTACGTGTTTCTTAAATGATGTTAGCAATAAATGATTCATTCCAGTCCCCCAAAGCCAAAGTTGTAAGCAATCTATCCTGAAGGAAATATGTTTCTGTGGACAAGGCCAAGCAAGGCACTGTAATTCACCATTTTGTTAATTTCTGTTATGCCCCCAGGCTGGGAAAATCTAATTACCATGGTAAGGGAACCACCACTCATCACCCCAGATGGAAATGTCTGCCAACCACATTGTAGAAACACAAGCATTGTGGGTCAACTGCCATTCTTATCAAAAGGTGAAAACCAGCATCCTCTGAGATAAGAAATTCTGCCCTAGATAATAACGAGCTTAAACTGTGTTATTATACATACTGAGCCGCTTTCCCCAGCTGAACTATTAGCTGCTGCATCAGCTCTCAGACATATTTGATTGTTTTCAGGAACAAAATAAATGATACAAAATAAGAAAATGGTTTGTTGTTGTTGTTGTGTGGTAGTTTTTTTGAACATACTCAGAGACAGCTAAAGGAGAACGTATTGGTCCTTTTTCATTCTTGTTAAACAACGAACAGAGGATGACTCTTGTCACCCCATGTAATATAGACAAACTGAATCCAGCTATATCACTGATACAAAGTTAAATCAACAAATGGCTAAAGACTTATATATACATTTGTCAAAAGATGGCAAATGGATGGGCAACAGGTTTTTGTGTTAGCATCTTCTACCTATCAGGGTGGCACCAATCTAAACTTCAGTGAGCTAGAACTTCACAGCTATTCGGATAATTATTATCAACAATATAAGAGATAAAAGTTGACAAGTGTGGGGTAAGAAAGAAACCTGTTACAATTAAACAGTGGGAATGTAAATTGATACAATCGTTACAGATAGCAGCATAGAGACTCCTCAAAAACTTGAAATTAGATTCATATGGTCCAGCAACCATACTTCTGAGTACATACTCAAAGGAATTAAGTATCCATAGGTGAATGGATAAAGTACATACGTGCATCATACATACATGCATACATATGGATAGCCTGCATTCCCTTCATCTGTGTTCCCACAGGGCTCTCTGCCAAGGGGCAATGATCAAATCCTAGGCACCAGAGTTCATGTCAGAAACAGTCCCCCTTTCTCCTCCATTCCCCATGTGGAGAATGAGCTGTCCATCAGCTTTATCTGAACAGGGGTCTAGGTTCTCTGCTGGCATTGTCCTTGGTTGGTGCATCAGTTTGTGCAGGGCC
Organism: Acomys minous; assembly: GCF_964271855.1. Lineage (NCBI taxonomy): Eukaryota > Metazoa > Chordata > Mammalia > Rodentia > Muridae > Acomys > Acomys minous. Next base: position 37,405,229 of record NC_140500.1, on the reverse strand, counting down.
CTCTTGGGTCGATCTGCCATTCTTGATAGTCTTCTTATGGAGCTCCAGACCCCCACCCTTCCCTTCCTTCCATCGCCCAATTCTTCCATGCAGTCAGACAGAGTCTGTCTGCGATCTCCCACTGGGGTGCGTTCTCTCTCTCTCTCTCTCTCTCTCTCTCTCTCTCTCTCTCTCTCTCTCTCTCTCTCTCTCTCTCTCTCACACACACACACACACACACACACACACACACACACACACACCCCACAGTGGGGGATATTATTCAGTCAGTAAAAGAAGGAAGTACTTATTATTGTGATAATGCAGATGAACCTGGAATAAATGAGAAATGCAAGTACTGCTTGATCCTATTTTCTGTGGCATCTAAGATAGGTGAATTTGTAGAAGCAGAATCAGACCAGAGAAAATAAGACATGTTAGCAAGGAGTCTAAAGTTTCAGTTTTATAGGACTAATAGTTTCTGAAGATCCGGCAGCCACTGTGGTAACTATAGTTAATATGCTGCACTGTCTTCTTGGAGTGTGGAAGAAGTCCTGAGTGCTCTTACCAGTCAAAAAGACTGGTACCCATGAAAAAGTTTCATGATCACTTCACAATGTACACATGTATCACAACATCAGATTAAATATATACAACTAGTATTTTTCACTATAGCCAAGAACAGCGAAAATTTTTTAACACTAGGTTGAGAAAAAACAGATGCAGGCTATTCCCTCATTTTAATAATGTGTTTATGCTAAGTCTGAGATTTGTCAATCCTGGAGCTCTCATGGCATATTTGAGGACACTCTATTTCCAACTGTTGTTTCTAATCTTTTTTACATTGGCATCACATTCTTCTTATATTTTCACATTTTCTTCTGTAAACTATATCAAGGCAGGTATAGGTAGATACACACCATTAGTGCCAGAACTAGGAAGGCAGAGGCAGGCAAACCTCTGTGAGTTGGAAGCCAGCCTGGACTACGTAGCAATTTCCAACCAAGACTACATGGTGAAACCCTGTCTCAATACACAAACAAAACAAAACAGCAACAACAAAGCAATATCAAGTCATTTTACAATACCATTATTTAACACATAAATTGTGTTGCTATATGTAAACCATTGTCTGTGCTTTTTTAATTGAAAAGTTTGCTCTCAAATAATAGAGAAGAACATCACCAAATGTCTTCCATCTATCAAGGACCCTGAGGTCAGTCTCTACTTCACAGTTTCCAAGATCTTAACCTTTCTGAAAAAGGCTTCCAAGTCTGAAATCCTAGCCACCATCCCCTATAGTAGACATTTGAATTAGTCTGCTATATAATTAGTCTTCTCCAGGGCTCTTTGGCATCAAGGAAGACCAATGACATATTGAAACCACATTACATTTGACTTCTTTAGTCTGATATCAGTCTATTCTTGTCATTGGTATCACTGTCAAACAAATATCATGGATCCAAAACTGCATCTGATATCTAGTGTCTACAATCTTGACCAGAACAACTAATGGAAAAAAAGACTTATTTTGACCTATAGGGTTGGAAGACATGGCAGCAGGAAAGTCACAGTGCATCCATAGCCAGGAAGCTGAGAGAGAATAATGCTGGGGTTCTGCACACTTTCTTCTTTTGATTCAGTCCCAGACAATGGGCCACAGGATGGTGCTTGCTACTCAATCCTCACAACTAGGGTGGGCAGCTAAACCTCTGAGGAAATGGCTTACAACATACCACATTGGGAGTGGGAGTACATGCAGCCTCTGGGAAGTTAGCCATGCTCAGTTCTTCCTAACTTCTGGTATTGCTGGCACTCCTTGGCATTTTGGGCTCTACTTTTATCATTGATTGAAATCAATTGTATATCTTTGGTGTTTCTGCTAATAAGGTGCAACCTGTCTTTTCCTGCCTAATACACAAGAGCTCTGTAGCTTTGCATCTTGTTGGTGCATACTTTGGGTGAGTCCATCTTTCCTAAGGTGCATGAACCACTGAGAGTTTGATGGTTTTTGCTAATTCAGTGTATACTCTCTTACCTTGTTTTGCCTATATCGCTAATCTCATAGCTTAAGCAAAGTAAAGCACAAGACTTGCTTAGCACCATTTCTCCAAATAGAAGCCAATTAAATAAAGTTTTCCTCATGTTCAAGGCAGCAAATACACTGCAATACTTACATGACAGAAAATATCTTCTGAGTTAATTTTCAATCTGATATTTTCAGGGAAAAAGGAACTCATACACAAGAGCTATTCCACCCATATTGGTAATATGGAACACCTCCTACTATACCAAATACTATCGTATTAACTCTTTCAGGATTCAGTATGGCAATTGGTGAGGATACTAAGAGTATTATTTTTCAAAGGTAAGGAAGTTAAAGCATAAAAAGAGCAAAATTTATTTAACTTAGCTACTAGCTACACCACCAGGACATGGCAGAGTTAGCACATGTACCCACATTGTCTGGCCCCAGTAAGAGCTTTGCCCTGGACTTGCAGTCTCACACAGGTGCACACAGCACACACAGTGTGTTCAAATTCCTTCCAGGAGGACTACCCTGGAATGGAAATAGAAGCCAAGCATGATGCATTGTGCTTTGAAGATGCCCCAGAGTCAAATTAACCATTATCCCAGGAGAGGAACAAAAAGCTGTTAGGTCTCATCTGTTCAACTTGGGCAAGACAAAACACAAAGCATTTGTGACCTACAGTCTTCATTTTGTAGCACCATCAGTAACATACCACATATTTGGTTTTAGCTAGACCTTTCCAAAACAACCAGGGCATGGTGCCTCAAGGCTGAACACACACAGAAATGACAGATGCTGTCCACAGAAGGCTAATGCTGTTATTCTCTGAGGCTGCAGGAAGAAAGAGAATTCCCCTAGAAGCTGAGCATCCTACATTTATTAAAGCTCCCTCAACTAGTCTCTCTAGGTTTATATAAGTCAGCCTGCCTTTCTTACTCTCTGTGGAAAGCCCCTAGTATAGCAGGTAATGAATGCGAAGAGGCTTTTCTAAAGTCAGACTTTATTTGCTGAAATTACCCTCTGGATCTTGAAGTCAGAAGGCCAGATGTGTATTTTATATTCTGTGGCTTTCCAGAGAGAAGCATTCACAATGGGCCATCTGTATCAGATTCTTATGTCTGCCAGAACAAAATACCACAGACTGGGTGGCTTAACCAGCTGAGATTGATTCTCTAACAATTATGGAAGCTGAAAACCTGAGGCCAAGCAATCAATGGAGTTGCCTCCCTCCCCAATAGTTTTCTACTTTCCTTGAAGATGACCTATCTTGCTTTGTTTTCATATGGCCTGGGTCCTCATGGCCCCTCTCATAAAGACATCAGTCTTCTTTGATTAGGACATGACCTAATAAAGTCAGGACTTTAACTTTGTTACTTCTGGAAAGAGTCTAGCTGCAAATGCAGTCACATTCCACAGCACCAAAGGGCAGTTAGAAACTCAGCCTAGAAAATGTGAGATAGGGGGAAGGAGGACACAGCTTACAAGCCAGCCCCTAACTCTCTCCAGTGGGCAAACTGCCCATCTATAGGAAATGGTCCCACAACCCCAAAGGTAGGGGAAGTGATTCCGAATTCTCTGAATGGGAGTATTTCTCTCAAAGTTCATATGTTGGTAGTAGTGCTGGGGTTTGAACCCAGACCTTTGAATATATTAGGGAAATGTTCTACCACTGAAGTCCACCCACAGCCTTAGCAAACTTTTGGATTTAGTTTTTTTAGCCCATTATTCTCCTTTATTTGATTCAATAAGTGGAAAGATAAATAGAAAATCTACTTCTCTTTCTATATATGTCCTTGTGGTCAGAAACCAAAGAAGGATGAAGCACAGTTCTACGATTATAAAAATGTCCATCCATCAATCAATCAATCCAAAGGTGAGCCACCAGCCAGCTGTATGGCATATATAAGCAACCTCTGTTCAACACCATGGATCATTTCTGTGTAAATAGAAAACTACAATTTTAATCTCCTTAGCACCAATGATTGCTATTCCAGGCATATGACGAAAACAAAGACTAAAACTCCATTGCAGTGAAGAAACTAGGACTCAGATAAAACACGAATTTTCCATGTAAGAGGTAAAATATAATGGTCCATTTCCAAAAGTGCTTTGAGCCAGCTAAGGTCCACAGAGGGATGATCAGAAAAGGTTCAAATCCTGCCCTGCCAGAGTCTGATCACCTAGCTACCCATCTCGCCCCAATGTAAAGTTTCCAATAGAAAATTATTATTAGCTCCCAAATTTCGCTGCAAATGCTACAGTCATACTCCTGATACGCTTTAAAATAAACAGGACGTAAAACGTATAGACAAGGTCACAAACCATCTTTCTTAAGAAGTAGACACTAGCAGTGGAGGGGATGCAAGACCCAGATGACTTGTACCCTCCTTGTTACTCAGCCAGCAAGGAAAGGAAGAAAGGATCTGCATGTAAAGTTATAAAACTTGCCCTCTATGTTCAGTCAGCACACCAGCACTCTAGACCTATGCTCAGGTTTACAGATCCATAAAAAAATTGCTCCAGTCTCTAGAGCTCATCATCAGGAGTGGGGATCTTCAACCTCGCATACATCGTTCAGTAAGTAGCCAAGAAGGTATGGAAAAGGAGAATGAATGTCTGCTGTGTGTTCATGGCTTTTTTTTTTAAACCGAGTTTTTAAACTTCCCAGTCAATGCTCTAAACATTTAGAGGAGCAGGTAATCATAGACAGCCTCATTGCTCAGTGCTATGACACAACCAGCATCCCTGCCTTTGCTTGGGAGCTTGCCATTTGTCAGTAACGGCTGACACTCAGGCCCTGCCTAGGCCTGCTGAATCTGAGTCTGCATTTTCAGAAAATGGCCAGATGTCTATATATACCTTAAAGTCAACAAAGCAGATGCTACCGTTTTCATTTCTTCCTTGCTATAATTAAAGCCATGAAGATCTCCAGTACAATGGGGTTACTGACTTCATTGCATATGGCTTTGTAGAAATAAGGTGGGGACAGAGCCTCTGGGGATCCTATATATTTTGATAGCTTAAGAAACACAAGCAGTGCTCCAGGAACAAAGCTCAGCACAGAAAATCTCTCTCTCTCTCTCTCTCTCTCTCTCTCTCTCTCTCTCTCTCTCTCTCTCTCTCTCTCTCTCTCTCTCTCTCTCTCCCCTTAATTGCAATTTCAGTTGGAGGCTCATAACCACAATGACAGATAAGTAATGCCTCCCAAACACAGCTATTGTTCTCTCCTAGAAATGACTTTAAAAAATAATAAAATAAAATAAGTTATTTGTCATTTCAGGTCAGAAACTTTCAACCTCAGCACAATTGAGATTTTGGCCCAAATAATTTGTCACTAGGGCTGTTCTAAACACTACATGCTGGTTAGAAGCATTCTAGGCCTCTGCCCAATGGAAGCAAATAGTAGCCTACCAAGAATAAAATAATAATCATAATAACAGTAACAAAATAATATCATTTCCAGGTATTCCTCCTCATGGGACTCACATTTCATGATATTGTACAAGGTCAAAGAAAAGATCACCTGTGAAACCCTTAGAAGGCAAATGTAACTGGTATGTATTTTTACAGACAGAGCCTATCATCATATTTACATTTCAAGCTAGATGTGGTATTTTATTCACTCTTTTCCATCCAATAGCCCCTAGCTGAAGAATGTTTTTTGAGTCTCTTAACTATTGTACGTGCAATAACTCAACTCTAAGAAAAGAAATATAAATCTTTTGGATCTTATAATTCCTTGAGTTCCTACAATTCTAGAATCTGTGATACTCACTAGGTGCATAATCATGTTACAAAGGTGACAAAGGATGTTTTGAATCTTGACTGAAATTATTTAGCAGTGGACTTGGAGACAGAGTTCAGTGTGTGTGTGTGTGTGTATGTGTGTGTGTGTGTGTGTGTGTGTGTGTGTGAGAGAGAGAGAGAGAGAGAGAGAGAGAGAGAGAGAGAGAGACATAGCAGCAACAGCATATGTATGTATGTATGTATGTATGTATTTAAAGATATAGGTACAACATAATTATAAATGCCACAATCTATTTCGTAAAATGAGATTTGCATGCCAAAAAAAAAACCTAAAAGAAATCAACAACTGAGAATATTATAGAAATAAAAGCAGGCAAATCTAAAGATGGAAAGGAAAAGAATATGCAATAATAACTTAACCTACCAGATAGTAAGACATATCATAAAATTACATACTATATAATTTATTAATTATATAGTATTATATATTATGAGATGCAAGAACAGTATAAGAAACAGATGGAACAAAATTTCATACAAGAGAATCATATCACAGATTTAGTAGAAATAATGATGTCCAGGATTATGCATGCAATAATAATTAACTATTATTAATACCACAGAAATGTCAATTAAAATGTAAAAATGCAAATATTAAATGGCAAGTCCACAGCATAAATGTGGTAAATTATATAATATTAAACCAATAAAGCCCACAGAGAAAAGAAATCTTAATGATTACCTGCTTTCTTAATTAACATTTTTTTATATATCCATAAAATAATACCCTTAATTAAAAGACAAATCCTCAGTTGTCTTTTAAAAAAAAACCTGCAACTCATAGATTTTGTACATAACTTGGAAAATATGAATGTATATGATGAGTTATATTGCAGTGACTTTAAATTCTACCCCCCCCACACACACACATAGCCATTATTAATGATGTGTTTTTAAACCAGTAATTTATTCATATTTATGACAGTGGGTGGTCTTAGGACATTTTTTGTTAGTAAAACTGAATACTTGTAACTCTGCTGTATATGCAAATGTATTCCTCACAGTACTGGAGGCTACAAAAGTCAGTATCAAAATTTCACCACGTGATGAAGGCCTTCCTGCTCTGCTATGATCGCTGAAAGCATTGCACGGTGGGTGGGGGTATGTGTGAATTCAGGCATTCAGTCCTTTTCCCGAGAAGCTAAGTTCACCAGGGGGGGAACCTATTCTCATGACCTCACCCAACATTAGTTAAATCTCAAAGATGTGTCTATTCTCAGATATCATCAACATAAGGTTTAAAGAAAAATATTTCTTACATATGATGTGAGAGACACATTGAAGCCGTCCATATCCTGTTACATTATAGCTTAAATTTTCTCTATTTTATTAGTTATATGTGAAAATAGAATAATAGTTACTAAGTGGTTAGGTAAGTAATAGATGCTTGGGTTTCAGCTCAGTGCTAAAGTTTTTACATGTAATAAAAACTTTACAAGATGAATCCTTGTGACCGATGATAGAGCTATGGCCTGAGTGTTCCCAGGCTCTTGGCCTCTTATCTAAGGATAGAAAATAAAGTTTCACACAGAGAAGCAAAATGAATTTATTTGGAGCAAAGAGATAACGCAGAATAAAGAGGGATACAGGTCAACATCAGGCTACACGACGTGAGGCTAAAAGATGGCCGCACTCATTTTTCAGAGTCTCCTTTTATGGGTTTCAACAGAAGGATTTGGTTATTGTCTTAGTAACTGCTCTATTGCTGAAAAGAGACATCACGTCCAAGGCAACTCTTACATGAAAGAAAGCATTTAATTGGGGCTGGCCTACAGTTTCAGGGGTTTGATCCATTATCATCACGGCAGGGAGCATGATGGCATACAGGCAGGTGCTGAAGCAGTGTCTGAGAGCTACATTCTGATCCATAGATGGAGACAGAGAGAGAGTCTAGGCGTACCATGAGCTCTAGAACCTCACAGAATATCTCCAGTGACACATTTCCTCCAACAGGACCATAATTCCTAATCCTTCTAACCTTTTCAAAGAGCTCCACTCCTTGGTGATTAAGCATTCAAATACAGGAGCCTATGGTGGCCATTCTTACTCAAACCATCGCAGCTTCTAAGGCTACAGGACAGGTGGTTCTATTCTGATGACATTATGTAATCATTGTTTCCTACTTTGCCTTCTCATTCCATAATGCATCCGCCTTTGATCATACATATGCCCAACATGCATACACATAAGATATTATTAGACAATTCTATCAAAAAGGTTAATAGAGGACACAGTTTTGCCTTAATGAGTATGTTCTCCAAACCAATTCAGGTTAGATCAGTCTATTTTTTCATACCTGAATATGATGGGAATTGACTTAAATAGAAACTGTTTTAATTTTACTAGTACCACAGATAGGGAAAATTATATCACTGTTCAGAGGTAGGAGTACATGTAGGCCAAAGAAGGTGAGGATTCAAGTATACTAGAGTTTCTGGGTACATTTTTTAAGAAGTGGTGTGTGTGCGAGTATGTGCAGTGGAGGTTATGGGTTGTGTATGCATAGTCCAAAACCCATTGGTAGTTTCAGGGTACTAAACTATCTTCAGAGTTTACGGGCCTCAGTCTGGTAGGGTGTGTCTTGGTATTGAGTAGCACCTTCACAGGGTTTTGTGGGACCCTGGACCCTTTCTATGTTCCCTGGTCATAAGGCAAACAGTGCTGCTCGATGTGTACTCTCACCATGTGTGCAGGTAAAAGCTGATTACAACAGATATTCATCATAATAAAGGAAACTAAGGCATCAAGTAATAATTTATATACATATAAAATATGGTAATTTAATTAGTCATATCATTAAACATTTAAAAATGTCAAATACCTGCTTTATAAAAGAATAATAATAGAATAAATAACACTCTAAGTATCCCTATAAGTTGCCATCATCAGTCTTATCTACCTATGAACTCTTCAAACTGCAGCAATGATTGGTGTGACAATATTTGCCCATAGGGTAATAGTGGCAAAGATGCTATTGAGCTAACCAAGAGCTTTCTTATTGACTTTACGAACCACCCCACAAGAGGAAATGAATATCCTATACTTAAATGTAGTCAAGATGCAGTTCCTGAGGAGCTTGCAAACCCCAGGGGTTAATCTGCTAATATTTTGCTAAATAAAAATAATATAAAATTTTCATTTAAATTCACAATTTTCTACTTATAACTTAGTGTAGTCTGAAACCTGGTCAGAAATTGACAACCAGTCACAGTTCAGAGAATAAATAACTTACTATGGAGTCCTCAGCAATAAATAAAACATTTATACAAAACCTACTCTCCAAGGCTCAAGAACCATTGAGGGAGAACTGGCAGAAAGTGTGTGAAGGAAAGAGGTGGGGAAGGACAAAACTGCTTTCTAGACATTATGGGATCGCTGCATTCATGAACTTAGCTGTTTATTTGCTATATATTTTTTAAAACATTGTTTTCCATTTATTTCACATTAATGATTATCGATGATGATTTAGCACATGAGGGCCCTCAAGTATTGAATAAACAATTGCTTATTCTGTTAGTTCTTCTACTAATACAGAGATTAAAAAAATAACTTTTCTCAAAAGAGAAGTGGTAAGTTATAAGAACCCAACTCAGCAGCAAACTTGCATGAATTAAGATAGTATGCTATAATTACAATGAAAAATACCCAAGTTTGAGAGTTTTGATGCATTAATTGCTATATAGATGACTTGGGGTAAATTTGCTTAATTTCTCTTACTCCAATTCCTCATATATAAAATGGAAATAATTAATAAATAACTAAAGAGAATAAACATAACGCCAATAATAAACCCATCCACAAATTCCTAGTGTTTACCACACAAGTGCTCAAATGACGCCTTGTAGAATGGTTAACAATCACTATTCTCATTGGTAAGGACATAATAAATACTGAGCCAATACCTAGTGTTGTGAGTTTCAGTGGATATAACAAATATAGAATGTAAGACACATAAATGCAAGCATTTTTATAAGCCCCAAAATCACAATGGCTTTCCCAGTTAGAATATTTCAACCCACTGCTTATATTTCTTTCTGCTACAAAAAGAAAGTGGAAGAACCTGTAACTTCAGCATGGGGTCCTGAGAGCTGAGATTGGAAACAAGGCTCAGTGCCCCATGTAACACACGAGTACACACATGGGAGCATCTTCCTTACTCAGCAAAGGTGAGTCTGCAAAGCAGGAGGGGAGAGTCAATGATGTTTAGAATTTCATTGTGTCCTGCAGGCACTCCTGACTACAAACTGAGACATCATGACCACCCATTTGTCTTTCAAGGGCCCTGGGAAAGGCAGCCTTGTCAGAAGGGCCAGGAAAACATACGGAGGAAGAACAGCATGCTGACTGCTGAAGCACTGTTTTATAATAACACATAAAAGTAACGGCTATGCTAGTTAAAACAGGATTACTTTTAAACGTGTACATAGATACACACAGAGAGACACGTCTTGAAAACTGGCATAGAGTCTCAAGAGGCAGACAGCGAGGAGTTTGCAAGCTCTTATCTGGAATGAGGGCCCACAGTAAGGCTGAAGTAAGGAGGGACCAGTACTCACCACCTCACCTTACTGTGGTCCTAATCACTAGGCCAAAACCCTAACACACAACACTTTTTCCAAGGGGTGGGCAAATACACAGTGATTCTCTAAGGCAGAGGGTCCTAGTAAATTATTTTAGATCATATGATTAAGATTTTAGGTTATCAAATCTTTTTTTTTTTCTTTTTTTTTTTTTTTTTGAGACAGAGCTTTTCTGTGTAGTCTTGGCTGCCCTGGTCTAGCTTTGTAGACCATACTGGCCTAGAACTCACAGAGATCTTCCTGCCTTTGTCTCCTGAGTGCTGGGGTTAAAGGCGAGCGCCATCACATCTGGCTTATCAAACATTTCTTACTCATTCCAGGAGCCCAGATCTCAGGACCGACCTCTGTGAGGACATCGGAATCTGCTTAAGAGTTGGGCCCCTCCACGCAGACAGATAGATGCTCACAAAAAGTACAAGTATATAGAAAATCAAAGAGTGTAACAGTCCCTACTGGAGAGGAAAGCAAATCAAGAGAAAAGGATGTCATTATTTTCCAAACACTGATGGTACAACACTAACTCCTTTATATTTTATTGACAAACATGAGGCACTACACATAGATATTTGGGAAATCCAGGAAATTGGCCTGATCTCAGTGTGTACTCTATATTTGAAATATACAACAAGGATACTATACTAATGAAATTATAACTAAGCAGGTTCACAAAATAAAAGACTGACTCATTCACCAAGGAATAAATGACTGAAATGCGCAACAATTCCCCAATTAGAAAGAGATCATGTGAGTGTAACCTCTCAGGCCTGCTGACATTTTCATCTGCCTTTAGTGGTTACTAATTTACACACCTCTGGCTGTCATTTATCATAATGCTATTTAGACTAAGCACAAGATAATGCTTAGATAAAATTCTTCTCACCTACCCATGTTCAAAGACTAATATCCTTGACTAGAACAACATCCAGACCCTTGAGGACACTGGAGACTAGACACATTAAATCACGAGTTGGAACTTGAGAGAAATTTCTAATTTTCATAAGTTATTATCATCATTATTAACATTATTGTTATTTTGGTGGTATGTGCCTGGATATTTTCTTTGCATGTATGCTCGTGCCCTACATGCATACAATGTGGCCTTGGAAGCCAGAAGACAGTATCAGATTTTCTGCAACTGAGACAGTGTGAGCCACTATATTGGTCCTGGGAATTGAATCTAGGTCCTCTGTAAGAGCAGCCAGCACCCTTAACCACTGATCACAATATGTAATCTCTCCAGCCCTTCTGATTTTTTTTTAAAACAACATGTTCTCATTTTAAAGATAATTTTTGTAACAAGAATAAATTAATAAAAAATTTTAAAAAATAAAGATAATAATTTAGTTCTATGGAGCAATGAGGGCTGCACAAACTGATGCACCAGCCAAGGACAATGCATGCAGAGCCTCTAGACTCCCTGTTCAGATGAAGCAGATGGACAGCTCATTCTTCACATGGATCCCCTAGTAAAGAGAACTGGGACTTCTTCTGGAGTGGAATCTGGTGCCTCAGATTTGATCACTTCCCCTTGGTGGAGTGGCTTTGGAGGGCCACAGAGGAAGTAGATGCAGGCTGCTGTAATGAGACCCGATCAGCTGGGGTCAGATGGTAAGGGAGGAGGCACACCCCACCACACTCCACCACACCCTTACCTCTTGTCAGAGGACTAGGGGAGGGGAATAGGAGAGAAGAGGGAGGGAGCGTGGGACCAAGAAGATACAAATGAGGGCTTAACAGTTGAGCATATGATGTGAATAAATTATAAAAAAAATTTTTTTTAAATTTAAAACCAAGTAAGGCCAGTTTCCATGGAACTAAATCCTTTGAATACCTTTTTAACAACAAAATGTTTTAAACTGTCAAGAAAATCCTCATGCTTGTGTTTTCCACATTGCATTGGATCCTATGAGGTTCAGACTGCTGAGAAAGGTACATTTATTGTTGTATATGCTGAAGTCAACTTCTGGAAAGCAGGCTGGTTATCAGTACACATGCTTTAATCTGTACTTGATTCTGGTTACTTCTGTTACTGTGCTATATAATATTCCAGACAATTTTTTGTTGTGTTTTATTGGTAGCACAGTGCTTAATGTTTGACCCTTTTGAAGACAGTAGATACTGTTATTTATTATTATTACTTAGTGATAACAGTGGATAGCTTTAATGAAAAATAATTGTTTGTTTGGGTTTGCCCAGTGAAATCTCAGAAGAGATGCATGGCTTTTTGGTATGACTGAAAAATTACTAATCTGTACAATCCCTGCACTGTATATAAAAGGAGGATAGAGAAGAAAGTAGGAGCGTCATCTTGAGCAGGGCATGCTGAATGGTTCAAAAGGCTTCTGCTGTGACTAGTCTATCCCTGAAAGCAGAAAAACCTGAGACAAAAGAAAGTCACCATTAAAGGAACCAAAGAGCCACCCTGAACTCTTGTCCATAGCAGTCCTATCACGCCAGGCAGCCCATTTCCTAATCATAACTTCAACAATCTCTTTCAAGCTCTGTCTCCCTCCTTCCCTCCCTCTCTCCCTGCCTCCCTCCATCTCTCTCTCTCTCTCCCTCTCCCTCTCCCCTTCTCTGTCTCTCTCTGTCTCTCTGTCTCTCTCTCTGGGTCTCTCTGCCTCTGTCTCTGTCTCTCTGTCTCTCTGTCTCTGTCTCTGTCTCTCTCTCCCTCTCTCTCCTTCTGCTCTGCCTAGTAATGCATCTAAAAGAAATAATTATGTTTATCCTCATAGCTCAGAAG